>NW_024582457.1:98875-175837 GCF_018398535.1 Haplochromis burtoni
ACTCCTCACTTGCATATTGGACAGCTCCCCTTCTGTCACCTGTTCTGGCACTCTGAAGCAGTCCATGAAATTAACACAAGTGTTTCCCATATAATGAGCTTTTCTTCTTCTTCTATTTAATGTTTCATCCAGTTTGCTTCCCCCATCCCCCCACCCCCACCTCTCTGTGCTACCTCTAGCGTCATAGCCTCCTGTCCTGTACCTTAACACAGCACGAATGCAGCGTACACAATCAGGATTACGTCTGAGCCTGAGCAAACAGTTGCATCTCTTAACATTAGCCTCCTTTATTACTTCCTGTTTTAAAATACGTGTACAGTAAGTGCATCCTCTCTCAGTCCTGCAGCAGATCATCATTCAGATATGCATTAATTTACTGAAATGTGGTTTTCCCTCTGGTTTCATGAGCAGGAATCTACAAACCAACACTGGGCCACCGGCTCCAAGTGTATCAGATGTGTTAGTTTCAGATGCTGCCACTGCTACCAGCATTCACATTAAAGTCAATCATCTCAGTTCCAACGCGGCGACAGCTCACATGCTCTCAAAGTCGAGCTATCACATCTTACAGTACGGCGATAACACACACGCAACTGCTGCCCAGTGACAGCCGCACACACCATTATACAACACTTCTAAGAGGCTTTCTGGCCTACAGTTTGTTTTATTGCTAACCTGTGTGGCAGCTTCTAAAGCAGCCCTATAGGTGACTCCTGAGCAGACTGCCCACATATGGAGTCTGAATTTGTTCAAATAAATATACATTTTGGACTGAAAATGAATAAAATTCCAAATAAAACAGGAATTGCACACCACCGTCAACTTTAAAACTCAATTTGAGATATGTCCCGTCACTAGTATCTCATGGTGGAGCTTGTAATGTAGTTCAGTTTGAACCCCTGCTTGATCAGCTGTGTTTACATGTGTAAATGAACCTAACGGATTAGGTTGGACGAGTTTGCACTTCATTTTACAGAATATGTGATAGTTTATACTCCACTATTTTCTCTTTCTCCTTGTGGCTGTTTTTTCCCAGTGTCCCACAAGCCCCAAAGAGGGCTCTTATCTCAGGAGAGGCCGTGTGGCTGGATTGCTGAGTCACCTTTTGCGGGAGGCTGCCCTTATCTCCTAAGAAACACAGCATTCAGTTGGTTGCAAAAGGAGGAACTTTGGGCAGGAGCAATGCGGCCTGCTGTGTCTTCATGGCCATAATATGGATTGCAGCAATGCTCACTGACTTCCTCATAGCCTCACAGTGCTGCTTTTTTTCTTCTGTAAGGTCCGTTTTAACGCATGACATGCAAAGGTGTGAACACGCTGCAGGATGGGTTAACTCCAGAAGTCGCGCAAAGGGAAGGCTGGGACGGAAAATGTGACTCAGCGCTACTGGCGACCTCGAAGATGTCGGTTCATGGCTGTGATCGCCTGCGATAAGAGATGCTGTCCCGTTCAGTGACAAAGCAGCTTCACTTCAGCCGAAATTTTAGAGAAGTACCAACAGAAGTGGGATCAATATTCAGATCTTCCCTCTAATGCCTGACTTGTTCAATTCTTACTGGTCGTTTGGAAATGCTCTCAAACTTCAAGGTTTTATAAGGTTATTATAACTCTGTAGCATCGAAAATGACACATGCGACATGCATGGAGTGTGACTCAAACTGCACAGAACCCTTTGCTCTCTCAGGTTAATCCACAATCTGAAGCAAGCCATGTTGTTGTAATTAATATCATTATCTAGCAAGCCTCAAAACATCATCAGGCAATGTAGCCGGCTGACTAACATACAATAGGCTGCGGACGGTTCTTATTTCATGGATCTTTAAGCAGTATTCACTGTTTCACATTTGGAAGCATGAGCAGCATGTAACCCTTAATTGGTTTCAACACCTTAATAAGTCAAAGACGTTCAAGACCGATAATCACATTAAATAGTCCAATTTATCTAAAAAGTCAATTGCAAAGTGAAAAACTCTCTTTCTTTAGGAATGCATTATGCTGCGAGGATGTCAGAGTAAATTAAATTCCCCTCTGCACACTAAAGCATCAATTTCCTTATGGTAATTATCTGCTGGAATAGACGTGTCACTAGAAGGAGTCAGGCATGCTTGACATTTAGCCTTTTTATGGAGCGGCGATGAGTAAAAATTAAGATGAGGAAAAGGAAATTAATCTGCAGCCCGGGCAAGCATTGAGAGATCCTGGAGGATAGTGGCTGAATCAATCATGGTGTTTGTGAGCCTGTTTTGAAAAGGAGCCGGTGATGAGATTCAGACCACAGGCTGGAAAATCTAAGCTGGAGGAGGAGGAGGAGGTTTTTAGCAAATAGAGTTATGATTGCTATGAGAAGTCTTACGTAGTCCTGTTGGTCTTAAACACAAAGTAAATTGGGTGCTATACAGAGAGGCCGTCTCACTCTCAAGATTATTACCACTGTCATGTTGTACGCTGAATATGTATTGTACCACCAGGTGAAATAAATACTGGAAACATGGCTGCAGACAGCCACATTATTAGGGGTTAAATAGTGAGCTTTAAAAGGTGCCGTTGTCCTCTGCAATTTCATGCATTTGTACGCTAAGCTAAGCAGTTAAGAGAGTCCTGCTATCTAACTGTGCAAGAAAGCCAAGGAGTTAATTGCCTAACATGTTCCTCAACTTTCTAGTGTCTTTCAAAAGTCATAAAATTAATGCAAAACAACAGTAATTACAACTGAAAAGGCTCGCTTTAACAAAACTAACAGCTGTTTTTTAGCATACGTTGTTTAGCATAATAATCTGTGGCTGTTAGACATCAATCACCAACAGAGCCGTGAGCTGATATCGTGCCAAAAGGAAGGGTGCTGCCTCTAGATTCACTGGAGTCGCAGCAGCATAAAGGAAAAGGGATAAATCTTAACCTTTCCATGCACATAATTCACTTTACTTACCAATTTTCTCAGCGATGCATTAACTGGTAACATCTTTTAAAAAGAGAGAGAGAGAGAGATTGCACTTACTGCACTTAATAATGCTCTGTTACTTTGACAACTATGGTGGAAGTTGTGCAGTTCTTCGTATGTGATGGGTTTGATGGAGAGCTGATATCATATTTCTCGCTGTGTAAAGACTGCTTTGGACAAATATCAGCATGAAACAGGACCGATGGAGTTCAAAGGCAGTTTAGGGTCATTAAACAAGACACAATGGATGATATTTGCAGACTTGCCTACATTTCTTTTCAGTCTATATTTGGGAGTCAAATGTGTCTGTCCAGAGGTCAGGGGCCTACGTGTGAAGGTAACGTTTTTTTCATGCTTTCGCTCTGGCCAGCGAGCTGCTGGTGTTCTGTGGTGAGGTTAGCAGCATTAAAGCAATAAGTAACTTTTGCCTCCAAAGTCTTCATGTCAAAAATTAGGACTTTCTAGGCTTCTCAGTTTAAAAACGTTTTTTTTTTGTTGATTATTTTAAATTTAAATCTCTTTTGAGTGCCCTCACTTTTGGAAGTGCAACAATAAATAGCTAAATAAAACACAAATGACACTAAATATACAATAATTAAAAAGAAAAGATGCATGTATTAGTGATCACACAACCCAAAGTCCTCACATGTATCAACTTTGTGCTTAAGTACAAAATCCTCATGAAATGTAAATCTAAACAAAGTATAGATGAAGAGAAACAGGAAAACCATCTCATCCCTATTTCCTGTCTAAGCGTCAAGCTGCACTAACCGCAGACATAAAGCTATTGCTGCCAGGCACATCATAATAATGTCAATGTGCGTTACAGTCGCATCTACAGAAATCTAAGCGATGTATATACTGAAGCCCACAGACAGCATTTTGAATGCAGATTAGCCTGTTTAGTCATAATGGATCTGTAAAGCTGCCGTAATTTGTATACTGTTAAAAACGTAATGATAGCGCTAAAAATCCTGACTTCCCTCAATATTTCACCCCTCTCTTTGCCCTTCATGACAGACGCACACACACACATAGAGTAAACGAGCAAGCAAGCGAGTCAGTGAGAGAGAGCAAATATTTAAGAGGACAATGCAACGCACTCACTACCCAGAGTTAGAAAACCACTCATCTAAATCAGGGAAATTATGATAATGGGGCATCTCATTATTCTTTAACTCACTCTGAATAACTCACTGACATCACATCATCGTAGATGTATTCATATAAACAGATTGGATGGCGTGAATAGGAAGCTGACACCTTCGAGCCCTCTCTCATCTCGTTTGTCTAAAAAGGAGATGAGACCCGTGCTTCCTGTCTGGAAGCACGGGTCTCATCTCGTTTGTCTAAAGTCTTGCTGTGGCGCTCGTGCACCAGACAGGAAGCAAGGGTCTCATGAAGGGGTTGCAGGGAGCCACGGCGGTCACCGTTCTGGACAGGGGCGCTGTGTGCCTGAAAACAGAAGTTCCAAATTCTTCGAATGCTCTGTGAAAAGATGTAATGATATCTGTGAGTCACTGAATTACACGTTGTTTTAGATGACGCAAAAATCTAAGAACCTAAAGCTAATCTTTGTAGTGAAACACAGACTGACAGAAAAAAAAAAACCCTCAGGCACTTCTGTTATGAGTGAGCGTTAGTAAGCGAAAATCCCGGGGATGTCTGACCGTTGTAGCAGACAGTTAATCAATCCAAGCTTGTCTTTTTTTTCTGTTTTGGGGAAAAAAAATGGGAGGCCAAGCCTAATCAGCAGAGGAAACAGATCGCAGGGGGGTGTCAGGCACCAGGAAAATGGATCTGGGTTGTGAAAAACCACCATTACCACGAGCTGCTCTGGATTCAGCCATCTGGAGATGCCTGCTCCAAAAGCCGGTAAAGTTCGCTAAACTGGGGCCCAACTAGGAAACAGGTTTGCACATCCTTAACAGACAGCCAACACTCCCAGAGTGGAGCCATGTTTGCTCTGCACAGTTAAGGGGCTCACTCGTGTCAACGCACATATTTTCAGTGTTGCACTGGGAATTAAACACCTTAAGATTTCCTTTTTAAATAAACCTTTTCAGTTTCTTTTGATGAAATTTGCTCAATTTTAGAAAATCATCGGTGAAATCCTCCCCTACAACACATATAACATCTCTCAAATTCCTACCTGTCTGTCTTTAGGAATGACGGCCGTTGTTTTTAATCTGTTTTTTAACATTTCCAATTACTGAAGCCTTTTCCAGCTGACCATTAACCTGCACCTCACCTGCCCACTCATGCAAAAAATAAGGTATACTAAGCTTTTAAGCAATGCCACTCAAATATGTACAGCACCCAAAAAAAGATAAAGTTCAACAACAAATCAAATTAAAAAGTAGGAGCATGAGAAAACAGTGATTATTCAGGATTTATATTATTTCTCTTAGCTGTTTTGTTGACACTGTTTTTATCTTGTCTGCCCATTTCCCTAAAACAGTGTCCGCTCTTTTAGTTTTACTAATTTCATGCTCTTTGGTTTAGTTTTCTCCAGACTGCACGCATGTTTATGCATATTTTTTGCATTTTGCTTGGCTCTGTGGTGTAGTGGTTAACACGTGCACCCCACATCTAAAAAGTCCCCAGTTTGACTCTTAGGGGTGATACAAACTTAACCTCAGGAGTTAGTGTGCGCCCAGTGCCAGTCTCTGGCTACACTTTGATATATAAGGTAAGCTGAAAGTATTGTCATTTGTGTGTATTTCTGCCACTGTGGCGAGTTGTAGTCACATTTTCATAGACACCAGTAAATAATGGGCACCTGTATGGTGAAGTTAAGAGTGCAACCTCATGTCTATGGATTGCATTAGACCGCCCTCTAGTGGAGAATTGTGATGTTTGCTTTTTTTGTCTAACTGGATAAAATGCTGGGAGAAAGAAATATCAAGGTGTGCAAAATAGTAAAATGATAAACTCAATCAACCCACAAATTTATGACTTACTTATTTCACAAGATGACAAGATAAACAATACAGACGATATATTATATACTTTTTAAATGTCATATTTTATAGGACATAATCAGTTAGCAATAACAACGGAAGTCTGTTATCAGAGTTTCATTCAGACTCACCCAGATGAGCTTGCAGAAGTTGCAGGAGCAGCAGAGTCAGCATAGGCAGCCATGCCTGTGTAGCCAGGGATGGTGGTTCGGCTGGCACAAGGAAAAGATGTTACAGACACTGTAACTTGTAGATGAGACACAGTGAGACAAAAAAACACAATTTTTTACACCTGACATGTAAAAAATTGTGAAAAATACTTTGTGCTTAACAAACAGTTCTAGAAAAACCACAATGAATGTAAGTGTGTGTGTGTGTGTGTGTGTGTGTGTGTGTGTGTGTGTGTGTGTGTGTGTGTGTGTGTGTACTGGGTGCAGTTTTCTGAGAGGGATAGAAGGCATTCAACCCATCAGGTCTGCATATTTTTGCTTCTGGTTCATTTTTGTTTTATCCTGAATGAGGACGACCATCACCTGCCACCTCGCCATACTGATCTTTAGTGCTTAAAGTTGAGATTTCAACAACAAAATCAGAAAACAGACTGACAGCATGACAGTATCTCGGTCCTGTTTCCAAGCTACCTTGATCCTTGCATCACTTTTCAGCACTCTACAAAGCCCCAACAGGCTTTTTCAGCCTGGAAACAATACAGGAAGCTAAAAAAAGAGCAAAATAAAAGCATTCAGAGCAGCAGATAAAAAAAATAAAACCGTACACACTTCTAAATGTCAGCACCATGGACATGACTGATCATTTAGATTAGAATTCCCTACAAGGTGAAATCTGGTGAGATCTGGAATGTCTTATTTCCACTTGTTGAACTGCAGCCTGCAAAAAATCTGACGCTCCCTGCTTGTTGGCTTTCCAACTGATGGTGCAGCAACGATTCCACAGAGGAGCCACACTTAGACTTGGAAAAAAAAATCAATCTTGAATAACAAGTTAGGACTTGCTCTCCTCCCTGTCTGTGCGGACATTTTAACAGATGATGGCTAAAGGCGGGCAGAGTGCAGCAGATGACTCGCTCACAGGAAAGCAGAGAACAAAGCAAACACCTGTCAACAAGGTGGATGTTTTTTTCAGCCTGGCCAATAGGAATACACTTGTGCAAATTGACTAACTATGTTTGAAATAAACCAATTAAAATGCTCTAGTGGTTATTTGTTGAAGCTTCAGACTTGTTTAGATGAAGTTCATAATTATTCTAAAAGTGTCATACTGGTCCATCGATAAATAAGAAACACACTAACAGGCTTCACAGTCTAAGTCCACTTTGTTTTAAGAATAATTTCCATTAAAAAAAAACTCTGCTTTTTTCCACATGCCGCGCTTTTTATGTATACAATGACAGTGAGTCTCACCGTGCTGTCGGCATGCATGGAGGAACGACGCTCCTCTTTACTGTCAGTGGGTGGAAGTCTTCATCTATGTTGTCAATGTTATCCATGTTCTCAGAGCCGACGGTGCCACTGCACATACACGAGAGCCCACTCAGTAATGAACGCGAAGGTCAGTGCTCAGAGAAAATATGCAGAGTAGCTGGATTCAAACAAAATACTGCGCTGCTAAGAAAATAGCAGAATCAAAACATGATCACCGAAAACATTTTCTGTTTTAAGTTGCTCAGTGTTTCATGGTAGCAGCAGGTTAAAGACATCATGCAGCAGAATAAATGTGGCAGGTATTAAAGAGCTAAAGGTCCCCAAGATTTTGTACAGTACTCTGTGTGGTGGCAGCTCAAACATAAAATACTCACGTGTACAGAGGGATCTGACCTGATCTTGGATATGTACTGCAGCTGAACAAACCAAAAAAACAGGAAGGTGTGTGACAAATTTGCATCATAAAAGGGACTAAAAGAGAAAATGAGCTCCCACTGATGAACGAAATCTTACAAAGATATTGGTTTTTTGGCATCATTCCTCAGTCGAAGCTGTCGCCTGTTCCACTCAGCTCCTACAGACTTAGAAAGAACGGAAACAATCGCTGCTTCATCACAATTTACCGATCTACAGATCACCTTTATTTTAACACTATAGGTACAACACATGTGCAGCAGTGTTTATGTTTTAACCCCTAAACTAAAGCATCAAACACTAAAATCTTTACCGCACTCATGTGAAGCAAGGATAGGCCTGCGAGTATTTTTCTTATTCTAACTGATCCCACAAAAAGACTAACGATGGGGTTTTCAGCTACTGTGAAACAGCAGTCCAATGTGAGACTGGCTCAAAAATAAACTGGAGTGCATGTGTTCACTGTAATGAAGGAACATGTTACCCCAGTGCTACAGTGTGGCTCACCAGGGTGTGTTCAGTCATGTTTGCTGGCGGGGTGCTACACAAACTGGATCAATGCGGTGGGGAAAATGCACACACACACATATATATACACAGTCAAAACACTGCAGAGAAAGTGAGACACAGCGAGGGAGTTTTTCTGTTCCTTTGGATGTCATGTTTAATAGGATGTAAAAAAACCTGAAATGTCAGAAATTTGGGGCATGCTATAAAATTAATTTGTTAGTTCAAGTAGCTGCTGGATGTAGCAGCATCCATGGCATCAATGCCAGACAGGAGAACCAGATTTATTTTGGCCTTTTCACGTAAAGGAGAGAACTCCAGAAATAAAGAAATATTAAGCTGCATATCTGCTTCTTTCAGTCTCCCTGCTGCACACACTGTATGCCAAAAGGTCAAGACTGACAGGTAATGAACTGCAATCACATTTATCACTTTTATTAAAACCAAATACAAAATATTAGCACACCTATGCATGGGTTATTATGAAAATTGCCTTTGAGAAACAATAACCATCCAAAAATCCAATTTCCCTCAGTTGTGTGAATGATCTAAACCCCCAGAAGCCCTCTGCTGGGGCCAAGAAAACAGAGCTCATGCCTCGGCAGTGTTTGCCAACATGCAAACACTCTCCATGGCTCACCTGCCACAGCTGAGGTCGGCTGTTGTAGCGCCTCAGTGAGGCACGCTCACTCACTGGGTCTGCCAGTTTCTCCAGGGTTGCTTCTGGTGCCTTCAAGTGCCGCGGTACCTTTGCAATCCATCCAGCGTCCTCATAACTCCTGCAGAGAAATTAGGACTTCTGGCCATTAGACACGTGGACCGAGTGCCTTGAGTGCAATTGATTAACTTGATTCCCGAAAGTTATTTGCTTTCATTTGAATTCTTAACCAGCCTCCTTCGTTGCAGAAAATATATTAGACAGCTTATTAACTGGGGAGCCGATTCTTCCCCGAGGCTTTAAGCAAGGCTACAGTTCATCTGCATGATTTCATTAAAGAGTAATTAACACAACAAGAGGACGCATTGTTCCCTGATGACATCAACGGAGCACAAAATCAAACCTATTCCCTCCCGATAACCCTCAAAGCAACCACATCGTGTGTGGACTTCGCATATCAGTAATCAGGAGGTAAGCTTTGTTCAATGTTATTGTTATTGAAAGGAGCCAATTAAAGGTGCCTGTGTTCTGACCTCTGTGTTGCAGAAGTGTATCTGAAGTGTCGAACTGCCGGTGAGATATCTGGCCCGACTCCTGGATCCTTAAAAAGCAATATCAGAAGACTTATCAGTGTCGTGTTCAACTGGAAATCATGAGGCTCACGTATGTATTTTTAACACATCTAATGATGAGTGTAGGTTTTATTTTTTTACCTGTTATTATTAATATAATTATACTCAACAGTATTGAAAACCATTATTTTAAAAAACGCTATTAACAACCATAATTTCTCACTTAAATTCTCACCTGGCATTAGCCCATTAATTAGCGATGGCACCAGCCAAATGATCTTTCAAATTACCCCTGATAAATGCAGAAAATCTGACACAATCTGTGAAAATTCATCTGAGCTCAGATTCATCAAGTAAACATAAATGGATAATGAGGCTCATCCTACGGGGGTCAATGACGTCTGAATCAAAATTTATGGAAATCCATCCAGTAGTGCTCGAGATCTTTCAGTCGTGACCAACAAACAGGCTGTAATTACCACCCCTAAAGCTGAGTGTGCCTAAAAGCACAAAATATCAGGATGTTCTCTTAATGACTAATGCAAAACAAAGACACACAAATTCCTATATTCACTCCAAAGTGCATCCGAGCGAGTCAATCGCAGTATTTGACGTTTTTACACATCAGCGGGCAGCATTCAGATTCTATTGGTTTTGCAGCTTTGTGCATAAAAGAACAAGGCGTGTTGACACAATGCTGAAAACACAGCAAAACCAGAGGAATAGCAAATGCAAAGCAAAAGTAAACTGGCTTTTCCTCCTTTAGTTAAAGAGGGAGATGAAATAAGAGTATAACGTAGACTCCACCAAAAAAACATTCTAGCTACCACCTAATTCAGAGCCAACTAATTTCGGTCACATTTGTAGAAATAGGACAACATCCTTCTTTCTACAAAGAATGGTGGCTGCCTGGTGACCACATTAAATTGTTTTACATGCAACTTGCGGTGACCAAATGATTGCTCAGAGCTTGAGGCCGTTGCACACTCATGACAACTTTTGATTGCAAGGCGATTGCGAAGATCACCAGACAGAAGGCAACCTCTGTTATCAGTCTGCACGAGCACAACTCCAGGGGACTCGACTCAACTGGCTGCCGGCTGGTTGTATTCTGGTTATCTTCCTCTTGAACAGGAAGGTTGCAAATATAACAGTTAAATATAAATTTCTGTTCATTGTGTATTTATTTCTATGCAGACACTATAAGCTATGTTATGTCAAAAGTTTATTACACTTAATTTCTGTGTTATCAGAAACAGACTGCATGTAACTGCCAATGTCACCCCACTCTATCACAGACTGATAACGGACTGGCTCATCTTATGTCAACATTTATGGAAAGTGTGATATGGCAGAAGTGAGATAAGTTTATCTTATTGGATAAAACAGATGCTGACAAAGTTTAACTCTGAGGACCTAACTTGCAACACCTGTTGTACTACTCAGCATATAGCAAAATGTAAAAAATTAATAAAAATGCAATAACATCGTATAATGAGGGAAGTCTTTTGATAATATTGTATCTTGAACTTTCTCGTGAGTCCCAGCTTCCAGTATAAAGGACTGTTTGAACTAATTATAGCATATATATATATATATTATATATATATAATATATATATATATATATATTATATATATATATATATATATATATATTATAATATATATATATATATATATATATATATATTGGTTACAGACAAATGGTGGTGGCTAACCAACCGGACATAGTGGTGGTAGACAAACAGAAGAAGACGGCCGTAGTGATCGATGTAGCGGTTCCGAATGACAGCAATATCAGGAAGAAGGAACACGAGAAGCTGGAGAAATACCAAGGGCTCAGAGAAGAGCTCGAGAGGATGTGGAGGGTGAAGGTAACGGTGGTCCCCGTGGTAATCGGAGCACTAGGTGCGGTGACTCCCAAGCTAGGCGAGTGGCTCCAGCAGATCCCGGGAATAACATCGGAGATCTCTGTCCAGAAGAGCGCAGTCCTGGGAACAGCTAAGATACTGCGCAGGACCCTCAAGCTCCCAGGCCTCTGGTAGAGGACCCGAGCTTGAAGGATAAACCGCCCGCAGGGGCGTGCTGGGTGTTTTTTTTTTTTTTTATATATATATCATTTTAGCTAGTAGAAGTATGTGGAGGATGTTACATTACTATATTTGCAAAAGGAAAAAAACTAGCACAATGCAGTACAGGAGAGGAAAGAAGACTAAAAGGCTTATCGTGGTGGATTCAGCTCTGGCTGACTGCTGATCAGCTGGTTGGGATGTCTGCAGTGTTGCAAAAGCCTGTGTTCCCAATAGAGAAGTTGCAGCGTGCCCTCTTGTGGACATCAGGGTGTTTCTATCATCGTCTGCTGTAAACTGACTTAGATCACCAAATAACTAATAAGCCAATATCAGTTGTTTGCCGATCTAAGCAGATAACATCAGCTGTATGGAATCTGCTGTCTGATATAATTATTTTTTTACTCATCCTGCAGTATTTTCTGCGCTGTTCCAATTATTTTGTTGTAGATATCAGGGATCGTATTGAAAACTAATATGTGAATATGTGTGACCTTGAGCGTTGCTGCTAGCAGATACATAAAAGAGAAGATGACTCAATAAAACATTGATAAAACACTATCATCATGAATCTGTCACCCTGGAGCTTTTTATATTCTGGCCATCAATCACTGCACTGCCAGAAAAGAGTTGAGAAGGTCCATTGATTTCACTGCGCATGTGTTAACTTCCATACTAAAAATGTATTATCACCACTGTAATCCTGAACTTCACACTACTTAAATACAGGCTTTAATCAAGTCTCTATTCACTGAACAAAATACCTATCTGCAATAACTGAGCACTGCGAGACCTCTCTTAAACAACTATAATGTGTGTCAAGGTAATTATGGACGTTTCAATTAGCAGTTTCAGAAACAAAATAATAAAGCAAGGTTATGTCCTCAAAGTGAAAACCTGCCCATATAATAAGCAGTATTATGTGAGGTGTGATGAGACTGTAAGTGAGGTACGCATTTCTGATTTAATACTTAATATGTGCTTGTGTTATGATAGGAAAGTGATTAATGCAGCAGTTGTGATGAAGTGTAATGATAGTAAGCAAGCCAACAGCATTAGTTCAACCAAAATGTTTCCAGCGTCTGCACTGTAGTAAGATTTAGTATATAAATCAACAAAACTTTAATGTGCTCAGAGGAAAAACTGAAGAGAGAAAACTGATGAATTGTTAATGTGTGAAGTCTTTCATTTCTCATTTGGGCAAAAACAAGCAAATTGAAGATGTCACACAGTTGCACTTCAGTACAGAAACCAGTTCAGTCAGTCATCACTCACCTGATTTCCAGGATGTGTATCAGGCAGATTGTTACTGATCATCACTGTTGCTGGTGTCCTCGGTGACTGAGGTTGAATTTTAACAAGATCACTTGAACCTTAGGATGACACAACAACAATACATTCTCTGACAAATTGTGAACTATAACTATGCACAGCAGTATCTGCCCTCAAGATCAATTTACCCTGCAAGAAGGCCCCGGAGCAACAAACAGCCATGGTCCCTGCTGACCAGCTCCCAGTCTGGATGTGTATGGATGTTGTGCCTCTAATTACCCATCAGGCACAGACCACACAACAGACTACAAATGCCAGCTTAAGCTTAATTATACAGTATTTAGCCTGGAGATGTACATACCAACTAGCTATTACCAATGCTCTTTAGTAGCTGCTCCAGGTATTTTATGCTTTGGGTTGTTGTAATAATTTAATTGCAGAATAACTTTTATATATGTTATAAAACCATATTATGACATGAAATGAGCTGAGCTGTTGTTTCAAAAGCTAGCTCTGGCAGTTAGCACTGCTAGCAGTTTTAAGTCCGTTAGTAAACAAAAGGCTTTCATTAATATTTGCATATTTACTGTAAAAATGTAATGGGAGCTTAAATGTCAAAGAGAGAGAGAGTGAATAAAACAAATTTAACTTACAGTGGAAAGTACTGCGCTAAGAAAATGATGAGCCAAGCAATATTTGTTTAGAGCTAGCCAATGCTAGCTAAAAAAAAAAGCAGCAATATTTAGCTTAAAGTAATGTAATGTTTAATATTTTATAAAACAAAAAGCTTACTAGCTAATAATTTTTAGGGTAACAATAGATACTTCTGCCTTTAGAGCTGCCTAAATTGTTCCGGCACAGATTGAGCAAGGTGCTGGGAACATTATTGATGGCCATGTTGACAGTTGCTGCAGATTTGTTAGCTGCACATCACTGATGTGAATCTCTCCAAAAGTGCTCTATTCGCCTGAGATCTGGTGACTATTGAGACCATTTGTCTACAGTAAACTCAATGTCATGTTCAAAGAACCAGTTCAAGATTATCTGAGCTGTGGGACAAGGCACATTATCCTGCTAGAGCAGCCATCATAAGACGAGTCGTATTAGTTGTAAAGAGATGAGCATGATCAGCAACAATCCTCATGTAAGGGGCACTAAGTCTGCCAAGAAACACCAGCAGCCTGAGCTGTTGATACAAAATGTAGGGATCCATGCTTTCATGGCATTTACCCCGAGTTCTTATTCACTAAGTGTCCAAGTCTGACAACAGTTAGATCAACTTTGACGTTAAATTTCACCAAAGGCAGCAAACACAGCAGCTCTTATCGACAGAAAAGGTCAAGATATCCTCAACAATTCACCTCAGTATCACTATCACTGTACAGAAGCTTCACTCACTCATCAGTTGGCATTGGACCCATTCAGAGAGTGTTAAAGCCTCCTCCAGAGTAAATAAAATTAGACACTTCTCTGACAGCTGAGGAAAACAGTGGACTAACAGCAAACACTCACAACAAATGAACAGTAGTTAACTCAGGGGTAAAAACGTAAAACTGAATATTTTATTCATGCATAGCCCTTTTTTAAATGAGTAATTTATTGCTAAGTGTTTATATTGTTTTAATGTGCCATAATATAGTGTGTCCAAAAATATCTTTTACACAAACAGTCACGCACACCAGCTGGCTATGGTTGTAACAGGATGCAGTATAATGTTGTTGATTACTCTTGGCTGACTAAACTGTGAAAGGTATAATTAAAAAAAGACATAGTTTAAAGAAATAAAACTTATTTGTTCTGCAGTGGCCACCATAGTTTGGATTATGCGCTTGAATTGGGAGGAGAAAGAAAACAAAATTCCGTTGACTGCAATCTACTGCCATCTAGTGGTAAGATTTTACACACTGTAACTTAAACAACGAATTTTTGTTAAGAATACTCCAATATATTTATTTTTTTCAGTTTCGCTGTAAAACTTGCAATTTTCTTTCTGAAATACTCATACCAGCCTGTCAGACATCAATAAGTCACCTTTCTCTCCTATGCTCAGTTTCAATTTAAAGCTACACAAATGCGCTTCTATGTTTTTTAGATGTAATTACACAATAATCAATGTGTTGACTGGCTGATTAGAGACTTACATTAATGAGCCGTTGAACAGGTATCTAACATTTTTCGAGTAAAATTGGCTTCCACGCTGAACTTCACGCTGTGCCTGCATGAAGACCACTAATATGAAGTGACCAGAAGGGGGCACTGCAGCACCCAACAGCAGGTAGCTACAGCGAATAATTTGAATCATTGTGGGTGCTTTATGTTTTGTTTGTTTGCTTACTGTTTCTGTAGAGCCTAATATTTTATACATTTATTCATTATTTAACTTATTTTTAGAATTGTTTTTATGAGAATAAAATATCTAGTGTTTCGATCTGTCACCCTGCCGCAGCCATCATCCATAATCATTACAACGAAAACAAGAAGATTGATGAAACAACCTTGAAACTCGACCAGAGAGCGTGGTGATACTGCAGCTTTTCAGCCAAGGGATAATTTACTCTTTAAACAGTTTTTTAATTTGTATTCACAATGCAACAGCTCAGCAGATTTTCCTTTGGGGGGGCAAGCGATATATTAAACTGACACATAATTTTTTCAATTGTTGGTTATTCATTTGGTGCATCGTGAAAAAACAACTGAGATAATATCTATATATAATATAGTCAAACGTTATGTAATTCCAAACATCGAAGCACAAATTTAAAGGAGCATTTACTCCCATATGAGATAAAGAAAAGCAAAAGGTCTTCATATTTGACAAAATTTCAGCTTGTTTTTTTCCCTCTAGGGGTAGTTGCCCTGTTAGCAATCAAGCCTTTATCACTCAACAATAGATTAACTATCCAATTTCAAGGCTCTGACTTGCACAGTATTTAAAATATGCTTCTGTTTGTTTGTTTTTTACCACTCAGTCTTGCTCTCAGAGCCGCATGGGGGATCCTCCTGGAGTTCCAGGCCTCGTCCTCGCTCAGGTCTACACATACCGCTGAGAAATTTGGGGTTGTTTGAGGCCTCTCTCTGAAACCGGGAGGGACCCACAGAGCAGAGGGGACATGATCAAAATCTATGAATTTCTTTCGACCTTTGAGGCCCAGGACTACCTCAGCTCCAGCACTCAGCTGACCACAGCAGGGGTCCAACAGGGGGACATCATCTCGCAAAGGAGCCAGGGTGACACGCTCAGCGGGGGGCTGAAGTCTAAGGGAGCCTACGTGTCCAGTTTTCGGTCTATCTCTCCTACCATCTCGGTGCAAACTGGAGTTCAGCCGCCTGATGACGTGAAGCTCTGAGGAAAAAGGCTCGAAGGGATCCAAAACTGCAGTCATTACTGCCTGGGAGGAAATTCCTTGAAGGCTCCTGTGAGTTTGTGCAGTGAGCGCTCGTTGCCCAGAGACTGGGTTCGTTTCCTGCTCGGATCAAATTACTGACATGTAGACCTGTGTGCTGAGCGTGGAGGTGCAGCTCCACATACCTGAGCACATTATTCTGTATTTGTAATAATATAATAAAGCAAAGGTCTAAAAACATCCCATCGTATCCATTCTGGATGCCACACCACGCTGATTCACTTCAGGGGAGCTTTCATAACTAATAATGTTCCCTCTGAGCTTCTATATTTTGGCAAGCTACACCTACTAATTTATCACTCTGACCACATAAAAACATTTGGTCAGCCATGCCCTGGAAAAATACTCTACACAAATGTTGTTTTAGTGGAAAATGATAAAGGGAAGACTTGGCCCAGCCTCAGGGTTAGTGAACTGTGTGTCTCCTCCTCGGAGAACGCCACATTACTTCCCGTGATTGGTAAGGAGCCGTTTAAACCCCCTCCTTTTGAAAAGTTGCCCGCTTTTCCCTCAAGAAACCACAAGATGGAGCAGTAGGGCCTAGACGTAAGATGAAGCAGAGCAACCCAGTCCCTTTTGAATTCAATGACAGTCCACAAATATCACAGCAAAAAATAAAAGTCTCAGCTGTACTGTCATGATGATGCACTATGAATTCAGAACTACCAAGGTGACCACAAGTCCAACACCGACTTTGACCGAAGTCCCTGAAGACATATTATTAAATTAAATTATTTATTTATTTATTTTTGCTCATGAAGGCTAAACAAGTTGTTTTCCAAGCCTGAAGTGCTTTTAGCACAGAGAGACTTCAAATGTAGGCTCTGTTTTGTTTTTATTTTTAATTTTTTTTTTAAAGCCGGCAGTAAACTAAATGAAAATTATGTAAATCACACAGCCAAAGCAAAAAGTGTTTTTTACAAAGGCTGTAATCTGGTGAATGTGCAGGCTTTGAAAGAGCTGTCTCATATTCACTGAAGCCAAAAAGCACAGGAATACTATGTGCCTCGCTGCCTATTAATTAGCCTCCTCGAGTTGTCTGAAATTTAACGTACAAATGTAAATAAATGCCCCACAAATTTACAGGCACGATGGGGCGTGCGTGCTTTATAATGAATACTGAAGGCACCCTGGCTAAGTGGCATTTTTTTTCTTGGGAAAGAACTGATGCTAATGTGTCAGTGGTGGTGATGATGGTGATGCTTGCTGATAGATGATTTTTACTCGGGCTGTCATTAGGAAATGTAAACACCCAAGAGCTGTTGAAAAGGATGTGTTAAAAATAGCCTAATTAGAGTTATTCTGATAACCGACTGGTGAATATGCCCAACTCCCACACAGTGCTCCTCCACAAAAGGAGAGCAGGAATGACACTTGTGAAATCTTCTATGGCTTTTTTTTTTTTTGAAATTACTTTTTTTCTGGTATATCACACCATTGTCACAACAGTCTTGTGGCTTAAAGTGTGCAGATTTTCAAGTATTTTGTAGGAATTCGGTTATATGTGGGTCTAGAGGTCCACATGACTTACTGGAGTTGGATTCCATTAATCCTTCCCTTATGAGAGGTTATAACTGCATCACACTGTATTCCTTCCAATGCTTTTGTCTACCAATTATTTCAGAGGTTTTTTTTTTGTTGCTGCAGGATTTTAAATACCAGACTAGGCTTGAGATGACTGTGTTATTTTTTTTCCTTTTTTGCAGGGAATCAGATATTTCTGGAGCAAGCAGTCATTACCATTGGAGCAGCCCTTGTTACTGAATCCTGTGTTATTAGTCAGCTTGTCTGCTATTCTCTAGACTCCTCCACAGTCTCAGAAATAATTTAAATCTCACATCTCGCCTGTGGTGCCAGGTCCAATGCTATAGTGCGGCAGCCACTAATTTGCACGGTCTGCATTCATCTGAGAAATAACTGTTGCTCTGGATTAAGAGCCGCTGTTGTCTCCGATGATGCTGTCGCTGCAGAGGGTCATCAAAGCAAACTCCCAAATGTAGCGCCGGCTTTCTGAAGACAATATAGGCCGATGCTGCTCCGGGGCAGCAGAGCCAGTATTTTTGTTAATTAGAGGGTTGAGGGTGAGTCGGTATGACACCTCAGAATCGTACAGGCAGGGCTAGGAGGTGAGGCGGCCACCTGGCACGTGGGGAGCGTATCATCACGGGGCGGAGAGGATGCTTTAGAATGGGGATAGACAGCATCGTTTATCACTGGAAGAAGGAGCTGCAAGAAAATTAAACAGATAAACGCAAAGAGATGAAAGACAGATATTAATGTCTGCATGTGTTCGTATCAGTCCCGCATAAAGGTTTGATATATTAGGCAGCAATACCTTTGGGGCCACAGCTCATAAAAGCAATTCCTCTATCCAGCCATCTCTGTATGCATGATATGCAATAGAGTTCATACAACAGAGCCCCATCGACGTTTGTTGCATAAAGCATCCGCGGCTGGGATTTTGTCCGTATGTCTTGTAAACTGCTGAAAATGCATGACCATATTTATAGCACAAGGGCCCTAAGTCATAACTCGTAGGTCAAATTCATCACACTGTAAAGGCACTGAATTGATTACTGCCCGTTGACCATGAATGCATTAGATTAGAGGGCAAATTGGCTGCAGTGTAGTCTGTGTCATGCTGTGTGTGGCACCCTCAACCATTTGGAAAAATCCAAACAGAGCGCATAGATGTAGCTCCCACGAGCAGCAGGGGTAGCCATGTCCTCAGAGAGTGGCCGAAGGCTTTATTGTAGCGCGGCTTCCCGGCCCTCGGTTGCTGCAGCTCTCCGCTTGTCACACTCAGTTAGCTCAATGAAGTAATGAATATGCCGCTGTACATTTTTCATGAGGGAGGTGGGAGTGAAAAATCTGCTCCTTATAATGCTTTTAATATGGAAGTTTTCACACACCCTCTTCCCCCCGCAAAGCCCTCTCCGAGCTATCATGGAGACGCATGAGCATGATGGTTTAATGTTAACATTCCCCAGGAGAGAGTCAGCATAACGCAATGTCACTTTCAGTGATGAATATGGTGACTGCAGCAGACATACAAGCAGCTGTATATTATGACTAAGTTGGGATAACGGTGGCGTCTGCCCTCCTTTGAGAGAAGGCTTTAGCTGCATGGGGGGAAAAAACTGGTGGCCAATTCTGTCACTTGAATGGGTGACTCAGGCACATCATTACAGTAATGAATTAGTTTATCAGGAAGCGCAACCATAAGCTTCCAAAAATGGAGGTCTATTAAGTATTCAAAGATAAACGCAAACAAACACAAGGAATAATCAACAAGTAAATAATTAGGCAAATGATTCCGGCTTGGCATGTTTGCAATTATTTTAAATGAACTATTTAAAATTATTTAACGTACAAGAAAACAAATACCCACGCAGTAGATCTAAATAGTCAAACATTATGCTAACAAAGATGGCGGTACTGATACATCACTGCTACTGATACAAACTAAATAAATTATATTAGGACTACAGATCTTTCCTTTTTTCACATTTCTGTCTGGAGAGGCGTTAGACACGAGGATGCAAATGCTGACACCAAAGCAGACAGAAATAACAAAGTCAAACCTTTAATTTGGCTGATACATGAAGTCCAAATGAACAAAGTCCAAATAGCAAATGAAAAAGGGAACAAAAGCTGAGATCCAAAATACACAAGGGGAGCAGAGAGCCATACGGGGAAAACAAAAGAGCAAACAGGGAAGGACAACTGATGTCTTGGCAAAGGACAAAGGAAAGGCAGCGCTGTATATATGCTGAGGGCTGACTGAGGGACAAACAGGCCATGTGCTACTGTTACAATGTGGATGTTTAGATTACAATGTGGCTTCAAACAGTGGCTTCAAAAAGCTCAGGGTTCAGATAGTTTGTTTCTGAGTGATGCTTCACCCACCTGCCTTTTTGAGGGGCAACGAATCATATGGCTTACACGGAGGGGGAGGAGTTAAAATGGCATCTTTCAGACAGTGGATGGACTTGGGAGCTGCACAAAGGCCCACTTTGCAATAAATAAGGATTATAATGAATCGTGTAAATCATACAAATCTGTGACAGATTTTAATCAATTGAAATTGTTTTTAAACTGCATATTCACATATTTG
The DNA here is from genome assembly GCF_018398535.1 of Haplochromis burtoni. Taxonomy (NCBI): domain Eukaryota; kingdom Metazoa; phylum Chordata; class Actinopteri; order Cichliformes; family Cichlidae; genus Haplochromis; species Haplochromis burtoni. The sequence goes on from NW_024582457.1 coordinate 119,234, forward strand.
TGTTTAGGAATAAACATACAAATTGGTGGAATGTTTCAGTACATTTATACAGTATTGTGCAAAAGTCTTGAGCCACCCCTCATTTCTTTATATTTTGTTAGGAAAATGGGAAACGTGAAAACAGACATAGAAATTGAGTATAGAAGGCAAACACAAAGTTTTAATTTAATTAGCTTGAAAGTCAATATCGAGGATGACCACCTTTATTCCTCAATGCAGCCTGAACTCTCTTAGGCAAGCTTTCTTGTCATGTCTTTAAATAATCTTAAGGAGTAGCTATCCAAGCTCCTTGCCTTACCTTTTAAAAAAAATCAGCACAGCATGTTACTTAATTACGTAATTAGTTACACAACGCGTTACATTATTTTCTTGTTACTCTATGAAATTACTTCAAAGGTACTGTCACAAATAGTTAACAATATAAATCTGAGGCTACAGTGCACACTAACACACATCTCTATACACATGGTAATTCTTTTAGTTTTTAGGTATGGGGACAAAGCAAAGATAAAAACCAGTCCAAAGACACTTTAAAGCAATCGCCACAGTCCTTCTACTTTAGAAACATGAACAGGTAGAAATGGAGGCTGCAAGTCTGAGTGCTCATCACTGCTTTGTTACTTGTTGATGAGCAGCGTCTGGCTCTTGGGCTGGGGGGTCAGCGTGCACTCAGCTTTAAAATCCCTTTGGGCTGTTGGCTAGTTTCATGTTAGCAAACTATCTATGCAGATGTGAGAGCTTGCAAAGAGCTGGTGTTGTGTTAGCAGTATAATGCGGTTGTCCCTGTCCTGGATGCTGTTTGTGCTTTACCATACTGTCCTTTTGTGAAATAAAAATAAATTGATGTCTATATCTTCACTCCTTAAATGGCTGCATGAGCCACCATTTTTCTCCTCCCGAGCATGAATTGAAATCAGGTGATTGTTGGAAATGCTAACAGGAATAACAACATATTTGTAACTGTAATGTAATTACTGAATTTAGTACAGTAACATATTACATCACTGTGTTATTACAGTAATGCATTACTTAAACACTGGGTCTGGTGTTTGGGATCATTGTCATTCTGAAAAATGAAGACTATGGTTTGCTGTAATAATATAATTTAGAACCAGTTCCTTACTTTGTTTATTATGTGTAGACACTGGTTCATCACTTAAGCGAGTTGCCTTTTAAGCTTGAAGGATTCGTAGGTCAGGGTTAAGTGGCTTAACAAACAAACAAATAAAATTTCCCCAAGACTTGCACCGTACTGTAGGTCTCCAGACCTACCAGATACAGAAGGTTAACAACTTAAGACACAATTGCTAAGACTAAAATCAAAATATAGTTAAAAAGGAAAAATAAAGACGTGAAATGACTAGCTAAAAGCTTCCCAAACAAACAAAAACAGGAACCGTATGGTAAAGGTATTGTAACAATATCCACTTTATGCACTTTTACTTAACATTGACTTCAGAATGAAATGAACAGATAACAGGTTACACTGAGGAAAAGGTACTTTAGCTCATCTGTTAAGGATGCTGGGCTGTTTCGTATCATTTCTGCTTTTAGAGATATTTTTTTTCTCAGCCTCGAGGTGTCTGAAGACACCACTCCGCATCTCTGCTTTTGATCTCTGCGTAATAACACATGTGATTTTCAATTACAAATAAGACACTGCATTAGGCAAAGATACACGGAAGGTAATGGACTTCCTCTGTTGCTCGGTAAGATGGACTTGTCCCTCAAGACCTCTGTTTCCATTATTAAACCACCTGCACAGTGCCCACCTCTACAGTTTCCATCCCTTCTGACCAAGGTGAAATTACCTGCTTTTGAACCTTAAACATTATAAAAAGAAAGAAAAAGAGCCGCAAAATTGTCACCCACAGTCTCAGCCTTCACTGCCCGGCAGGACTTTTTGTGTTCTTTAGGGCGGCAGCAAACAAAATATGCATTGTTGCGGTCTGACATCCCTATAGTTTTCATAATCAAAATATCCCAAGGGAGTGAAAAGCAGCATGTGAGTTGGTGGCAAATACTTTCACCGGCCACTCTCCCAGTATGTATCAAGACCTGGATGATGAATTACCATAGCAGGGCCTGAGAAAAAAAATGAGAACACCCCAGGATGAATGTTGTGTTGCAAATACAAACACTTAGTATTCCGCAGGGCTGAGACAAAAGTGGCTTCTTTTATGATAACCTAACAATTCACTGTGCCATCTCCAGTCTAACAGCAGCTTATGCAGATGTGCACGGCTCAGGAGTGCTCTGCTGTACTGAGGATCACCCCCCACGCACTCACACACACCACCCCCTTGAAATTGTTCAGCAAGCAGGTCACATTGGCGTGGGCTGCCTGTTGTGGATAAAATGCTGAAACACTGTGCTCCGAGACACTCTAAAGCCTTATCACTCACCTACCTGGCCTATAACAGTCTGTGATGGATAGGCCCAGACTGAACCTGCAGTCTCCTGTCCAACCCATGTCATTTAGAGAAAATAGATTTGCTTGCTCCTAGGCTTAGATTACTTCTTGACTCTTAAACAAAACCGAGCTATGGGTTGCTTCCCATACACTACGCGACTTAGAAAAATCACACAAGAAAAAAAGAAAACAGCTCTTAAAAAGCGTTTAAGTGCAGTGTTTGTCAGCGGCTGAGTTGTGTGGCACAGGGGTATGGATGGGAATCGAGTCAACGCTGCAACGGTGACCTCATTTGGAGGCAAGACAAGGCAGTGAGTTGAAATTGAAAATGTGAATATCCAGCTAATGGCAGAAGGGAGCTGGAGATATAATACCAGATCTATAAAGGACAATTTGAGGCCCTCCACTCTTGAGACTCGGGCGCTCAATCATGAAGTGATTCACTCAGATTGATCAAGGAGCGTTGTAATCACATGGGAATGTTACATGTGGCTCCAAAGACGGCTCGCATAAGTGTCAAGAGATTCAAAACTGGATTTAATGGATCTGAGGTGATGTGCTTAGAAATCCTTTCAGAAGGTGCAAATAGAATCCTCAGAGCATTTTACTGGCATTTAGCAGCTGTCCGGTGAAATTAATGTGCAGAACAGAGGAATAAATTCACCGTCAGAGACACAGAAGGCTGGAATTTACTCAGTATTCTCACAGCAGAAAATCAAAGGGCCGTGGCCCTCTGAAAGAAGATTTAGAAATCTGCTAATGAACCGCACTGTTGATAACAGTCCCGCATTAAGCAGAAAGCCTAAATGCACTTACAGATAACAAGCTTTCTTTTATTTAAAGCGATTCCAGTTAAAAGCTCGCTGCTCCCTCTGAAATTGAAATAAATGCCGCAAATGTGATATTAAATATTCATAACCTTCAGCTGTCATCTAGCTTTTCCCCGTTTCAAGACAAACGTGCAACAAAAAACATGATCCAGCGTAATTACGCACTTCTAATAAGTGTGAAAGTAGATGAGTGGGGCGTTAAGGGAAAGCAAAGCCAACTGAGATATCATGAGCTGCTTTTCTCACTTATATCAAAGTTCCCAACACTTGAGTTTCATGAATGCAGGCAGGTAACTTCCTTTTTCTTTTCTTTTTTTCTTCCCCCTCTTTCTCACGGAACATTTTCACATCTGTCTAATCGTTGTCTCCCAAAGCTTTTAATGCCTTTGATAAGATTGCAGACAGATAGGCCCATTGACTTAGGCTTATGTGCGTCTAAGAGAAATCATGACAGTAAACCGGTGCTTTTAAAACTTTAGATGGAATATGGCGCTGAAAAGGTTTTATCTAAAGCTTCAATCAAACTGCACTTTTATACTGAGCTTTGAAGAAGCGCCAGCCTGTGAAAAAAAATTCATATTGTTTTGACATATTAATGAAACTACCTGTGTTTATGTCGTGTTTTGCTCTGCTATGTGACGTAATGATTCTACACAAAGCAACAGGAGGAGCCTTATCTTCAGTTTTTAAATTAAGAATAGTACCTATAGAGGATACACATTAGTCGTGGGCAAAAAAATGGACAGCTGTAATCTTCATTATTAAAGGCATTTGATGCATATCTTAAACAGCAAACCGGGTCCGTGACCATCTTTAACTCCTTCTTGTCTAATATGTCATTTATGTTTTTATTTCTATATAAGTTTTACATAACCCACCATGGCAATGTAAATGTAAATTGGCAGTTTTGCCATGTTTACACTTCATATGTTTGGTATACTGATGTTCGGTAACATGTGTTGCCCCTGTTAAAAAAAATTTTTAATGGCTCAACATATTGTATAGCAGGGGTCTCAAACTCCAGTCCTTGAGGGCCAGTGTCCTGTAACTTCTCCATGTGTCCCTTCTGCAACACACCTGAATACAATTAGTAGGTCATTAGCAAGACTCCAGAACTTGACTGCATGCTGAGGTGGCAATTCAGCCATTTGATTCCTGTTACAGCAGCTCATGAGTGAATGAACATGGTGCAAAAAGTGTACATTTAGTAGATCATTTTCCAAACACTTACATTTACTTAAATTTACTTGAGTGGGGTTAGGAGTCACCACTTCAGCATGCAGTCAAGTTCTATCCTCTTGCTAATGACCCAGAAATTTTTATTCAGGTGTGTTGTAACATGGAAAAGTTGCAGGACACCGGCCCTCGATGACTGGAGTTTGAGACCCCTGCTGTATAGCGAGTGTCATAAACCCTTAAATGCACAAGTGTTTGACGAATGTAGATCTACTTCAAAAGCTGAAATTAATAATGGTAAATGGCCTGTATTTATATAGCGCTTTTCTAGTCCCTAAGGACCCCAAAGCGCTTTACGTATCCAGTGGCCACAGCCACCCTGGGGCGCACTGACAGAGGCAAGGCTGCCGGACACTGGCGCCACCAGGCCCTCTGACCACCACCAGTAGGCAACGGGTGAAGTGTCTTGCCCAAGGACACAACGACCGAGACTGTCCAAGCCGGGGCTCGAACCGGCAACCTTCCGATTACAAGGCGAACTCCCAACTCTTGAGCCACGATCGCCCTTAATAATATTATTTGCTCATGACCTTTAAAAACATAGCATAATAAACAATAAACAATCCAATGCCACTTAATGGCCACGTTTTAGTGCTTTGCCTCTTATGTACCAGGGATTGATTTTGTATAAGATAAATAAATAATGTTCTTAATATGATGACATTTAAAGACAAATTACACACTCATAATCAGTCCTAGCAAATGTTTAAAAAACAGTACAATAAAATAAAAATGTTGTCCTAAAGGACTCTTTAATAAATACAATGAAATATTTTTTTCAGAGAGTAGCAACATCCTTTTTCATTTTTACTTTCTCTGAGCCCAGGCAGGCACCTTATGTGTCTTCTAAAGTTCTTTGAAGTTGAGTGCACTGTTACACTGGACTCAGGTCTAAAAATGGTCTTTTAATGTCTTTCTGCAAGTTTGATGTGATGCAGCCATACACATGTCACATATCTTATTACACCTTTTTTAAATCTATATAATCTTCCTGAGTGTTAGTAACTTGTGAATATCAACGTATCACCTCATATTAATCAGCCTGCCCCTATTCTGAACCATAAGGTTAATGTTAGGACTACACTGACTCTCTATATGCAAAATAAATCTTTTAAAATGATTCTGAGGCAGAAAAATACATAAGACAGTTTGACAGCAGAGACAAGTTAAACAAGACTAATACCCCATACTTACTAATGACTGGATTGGATCCCATTTGAATACATATGCTGATCATTTTTAAACACTGTAATAACTACAGTGATGATAACCCTATTCTGGGAGGACTTGCAGCTCCTCCTGTTTTTTGTTTCTCATCCATGATGATATTTTAGGGTTTTTTTGGTTTTGGTGTTTTAAAGCTCTCTTAAAGATTTAAAGGGGTTTTTTTGCATCACAGGAAGTAGAATATGTGTTTTCTACTGCGTGTGGGATCAGTCACAGCCAGTTGCCATCTTCAAAGTGACTTTGTCGTGCTAAGACAGCGATAAAATGGCAATAAGACAGAGTAAGTCTTTCAGTATGCAATGGAATGGGGTCAAATCGGCAATTACATGCAATCTGTTTGTGATGATATGGTGATTAACTGTGACAAACTGGCAAAAAATTGCAAATCTGTTGCTGTTTGTTGCAAATCTGTTGCTAAGTGCATGCACAGAAATTCACGTTGAGTGCTTAGATTCAGAGTCCAGCCAAAAAGCAGGTTTGAATTTTAGAAATTCGTCCACAAATAGCAACACAGTTGCTGTGGGAAAGTGATTTAAGTCAAAATTGCTTAGATGCTCCGCAGCTTTCCTTTTACATAGGACTATAACTAAAACACAACTGCTTGACCACTGGCTGTAGTTTAGCATATAGAGCAGGTCATCTACTAATCGAAAGGTTGAATCCCTGGCTGCTTCAGTCTGCATGTCAAAGAGTCCTTGGGCAAGATGCTGAACCGCCAGTTGTTCTCCAATGCACAGTGAGAAAGCACTTAGGCACAGAAAAAAGTACTTGTGTGAATATGTGTGAATGTGTGATGAATGAGGCGAGTTGTATAAAGCGCTTTGAGTACTCAGGTTGAGTAGAAAAGCGCTACATAAGAACCAGTCCATTTACCATTATACCCATCCAGCCAACCTGATGGCGATCTGTCTGCATTTATAAATTAGACGGCAGTTTGTCTGAGAGTGTGACTGCAGTCAGTCTCAATCAGACCAGATTGTTTGGAGACAGGTTGCCTCCCACCACGCAACCTGTGCAATCACCTTGCAACCAAACATGGTGGCCCAGATATAAAGTGTTTTGCACATTCAACCTCTGGGCAATCAGTTGGTCACTGCGACTACTTGGAGTTGGTCTTTCTCAGAAAAAAAAAAATCAGTGCAGTCACCTGGCAATGATCAATAGCAAGCAGTGCTATTTTTAATCTAGTGCGACTGAGCCACTGATGTAAGGTACTGTGCAGGTAGGACCAGCCCTGGCTTTGGTTTGATCTAGAGTGTGTGTTTACTGCAGATCTGCCATCTTCAAAGCATTAAAGTGTGTTATTGTATGGCCATGGTAGAGCTCTGGGGGGCTAACTGCTGACGCTCACCAGCTATAGTACTAGCATGCTGACGTTTACCAGTTGTAGTCTTTAACGTATTAGCATATCAGGTGTGCTAAAACTGCACAACAGAGGCTGATGAGATTTGGAAAAACAAATGGGCAAAAGTCTATCAGATAAATAATAAAATAATATAAGTGAAAAATATGAGCCGCTGGTAGCACTAGTCACCAATGGGACATATTTCAGTGAGGGCATTCCTCCTGGCCACCAGGACAGACAGCTAACATGGAAAAAAATTTACAGAGATGGCTTAACTGATAAAATAGACTAAAGGAATTAGAGGTGTGTGTTATGCTGCAGGATTTTACTCATTAGCCGACACTGCAGCTCAGCGATTGTGTCATTTGCCATTAAGTTTACAACATATTTCATAATCTCTTGTGAAGAGCCAATAACTCCGGAAGACATTTGATTTTATGCCACATTGCTGCGCTCAAAGTCACGTCTTCACGCCGATGAAGATTTCAACTTTCTTTCGCTGACCGAGAGTTTTGGTTGGTTTCTCAAAATACGCGATGCTTTCATTTCAAATGACAGAGCCGGCCGATTGCTATAAATGAATAATGAATTTCATCACCTACTGTAATATGAACACATTTCATCTCAGCGCAGCAGCGTGCATTGTCCAGAACAGGGGAGAAGCCTAATTACATAGCTACAGCATTGGGAAGACCGGGCTTAATCTCTTATGGGTTTCTCTAACAGATGTATCCAATTAATGGCCTGTCTTTGAAGAAATGTAGATGGCTACTTCTCTGGGAATTTTTAAAAGATGACAGGCGAAAGCGTGAACACAACATAAGCACGCGTTTACGCCAGCCTGCCTTTCAGTGTTCATAACCTGGACCTAAATTATTCATCTTCATTTTGATCTGCTGCTTGATTGGCCCTTACGCCTCTGCATTCGTTTGATTAATCTTCAAACTAAAATAACGAAGGCAAAAACAAAAAAGCATATATGCAGCAAGTCGGATGACCTTTCGGTTTCCAAATTTTGGAAGCAAATTGGAATCAATGAGATCGAATTGTCCAGTCTGGGCTTTATTAATGGAGTTGGAAATCCAGGGGCAACTCCGGAGCGCCTGCACTTCCAAGGGCTCATGTTTATTTTGGGATGCTTATAACTACCGGAAATGAAAGCCCTGCATTACTGAGGAACTTAATATCCTCTTTGACAACTTATTAAATATTTACCTGTAGCTTTCACACAGATATCATCCAGGAACTTCAAAACCGAAAAACGTTCCCATCTAAAAAGGGAAGATTTGTCACTTTCAAAGGCTCCTCTGATACTCTGATCATTTATTCCAAACAACAAACCATCGACAATCATTTGTTGATTCAAGTGAAACTGCAAGCTTTTTGTTTTTTCCAGGTAGCAAGTCTGTAAATGCAAATCACCATCAACATAAAAACTCACAGCAAAAAAAAAAACAGGTACCGTCGGAGCATTTACAGAGCACAGAATGGCATTTATTTGAAACATGAACACACTGTACCGAGAGAAATACAAAAAAAGCACTTTCAAATCAAAGCACATTTGAACATCCAGAAAAAAAAAGGATAAAAGAAATCAGGAAACAGTCGAGTCCTCGTGAATTTACTCGTCTTTCTTCGTTGTTGTTCGCCTGTAACTCTGCACTGCGCTGTCCTGCACAGCAAGTCTGCACCCTAGCACTGCAAAATGAATCGTGCACAGTCTAGTCTGCACTTTGGTGGTAGAGGGACGGGTGTCGAGATTTGTCGGATGACACCGCGGGTTAAGAGACGTTGAGGCTTGCACCTCCAAAGACAGCTGTGTGTGTTCTATACATTCTGTTGTTTTATTGACCTCTGGTCCAATACATTGCTTAATAAAATACAGATACTATAAAAAATAGTCTTCCACTGTTTCAGCATTAATGACTCCTATATTTCATATATATATTCATAAATAATTTAATACATAGATAAATAGATATTCTGTGTGTGGATTATAAACTTTCATAAAAGCATCGTTTCAGTAATACAGGAGTGACTACAGTATTAATGCTGAAATGCTTGAGGGGTGCTGTCCGACCCTGATGCCCGGTAGACTGGGTGAAAGGCTGAGAGTGTGCATGAGGCTCGGCACTGGTGTTGCGTGCCAATGTCCCTCTCTCGTCGCCGTGCCAGTCTCTAGCTCCGCTGGCACTCGTTCTTACTGCAGGTGGCTTGACGCTCAATCTGCCACGTGCCTTCCTCGTATGTGCAGTAGCAGATTGTGCACTCATCGATCTTCACCTCTCGGCCAGCCGGTATCACCGCCGTGTCCGCGTAGCAGTTTGGCCCTGTAGGTGGTACAGACATAAAAGAAATAAATAAAGAGGAAAACAGGGCACGACAGACAACAGGGCTTTTTCAAATCTTTCACAGTGGAATTTCAAATTTAGCTCATCCATTTTTAATATGTTTCTTTTTGTGTTGTTGGCACAGTGTCACATTATCGAGGTCAGACTCACACTGAGAGCCCTGAAAAATGCGTGATTTGCTTTGTTCCTTTGATTTACAATGCTGTGGGACCTTTGCTGTGGTCAGATTAAACGAATACAAACTTGATGATAGTCAAGTTTTTATTTTATTGTTAAAATTCTGAAAATTCCTTTCATGTACGTGCAGAAGTCATTTTAAGGTTGCACTTGTCGGTTCTTTTTTGCCTTTTGAGCGGCCAAGGGCTCTGCTCGGTGTGAGGGGAACACGCAGTTCAAAGACCGAACACGACTGAAAGTCATGTTCTTTTGTGCTTCTCAGTGGATCTCAATCAGTTATAAATTCCTCAAATTCGCAGACACCTGTGTCAGCCGGCCTATTTATGAAATAGGATGGTAAACTGGTGCTTGACCTCCAGTTCATTTCAATTCCTGAATCTGGTGAGTGACATTAAGCATCAACATGAAGATACTTTCATTGTTTTCACTCACGTCTGGGAACATTTACTTTATGTAAAACCCTACATTCAAAAATTTCCCCGATATTTTGCTCAGTGCTGACATGACAGCATCACACGGTTGCTGTAGATCCATAACGTGAACCTCGTTTTCTACCACATCCCCAAGGTGCTCTGCCCGTGGAGGCCATTTGAGTACAGTGAACTCATTTGACATGTTAAACAAACCAGTTTGAGATTATTTGAGCTTTGTCCTGCCAGAAGGAGCTATCGGAAGATGGACAGTGGTGTAGTAAAGAGATGGATAGGGTCAGCAACAATACTCAGGAAGGACGATGTCTTAAAATGATGCTCAAAGTGAGACAAGAAAATATCCCTGACACCATTACCACCGCCATCACCACCAGGCTGGACCTTTGCTGCTGTAGCCCATCAGCCACAAACTTTGATGTGCTGTCTGTTCAGAGATCTTCTTCTGCATACTACGGTTGTAACAAGCGGTTATTTGACTCACTGTTGTCTTCCTAGCAGCTCGAAGCATCTGACCATTCTCCTCTAGCACCAAAAAGTCGATTTCAACCAGAGAACTGCAGCTCGCTGTGTATTGTCTCTTCTCTGGGCATTCTCTGAAAACCATAGAGATGGCTGAGATGGGAAAATCCCAGCAGATCAGCACTTTGTGAAATACTTACATCAGGCCACCTGGCACCAACAACCATGACTTTGCCACTCAGCAGGATGTCTTGACCATGTCTATATGCCTTAATGCATTGAGTTGTTCATTGGCGGATGAATTATTTGCATTGAAGAACTGAAAGGAGAGTATATTTTAGAGTATATTTTTGCTAATGCCAGCATTGAGTGTTTTTGGTAAGGGGGATTATGAAAACATAATGTTAATGGCTAAAGATTAGAGAGGACACAGCCTAATGCCAGACAGTCAGTGCTCTGATGCAGTCCAGACCTATGCATCAGTTAGCTAGTCAGCTACAACCAACCAATTATCCCATACACTGACTGCATCAACCACCAACAGCACCAGAGTTTGTTCTCTGCATTCTGACGCTGCCAAATGTGCACGCTTAACAATTGCACTGATTTAACCCCGGCTATTTCCAGTACACAGAACACAGAGTTCCACTCAGGACAGAGCAGCAGCTCTATTTCCACTGTGGTTTAGCTGGTGCTATTCTACAATACATCAGATATACTGTCACTCTTGCTGATGCAATCTGAATGCATTTTATACATTTAACATTCATATTTTTTAATTGTTTTCTAATGTTTCTAATGCAGTGTGCAATTCAAGCTGAAGTAGGTTGCTATTATGGAGGGGCAAAGTTTCAGTATCATGTACAAATAATTGTTTGGATGGGAATAAATATAAATTAGTCATAAAGGAGGACTGGCAGAATTGTTTGGCCATATATTTCAGCTTTTCACAAAGGCTGGTGACAGAAAACCTTTTGTGCAAAAGTACATTGTGCAATGAAGGCCAGTGGGACACATGCCAGTTTGAAAGTGGGGCAGGACTTCAGTTATTGTTAAACTGCTAATTTTAGATGTTATATCTGTTGCATTGACCAGATGGAGTTCAGTGCAGTTGGTTGTCTTTTGGTTTTTTGGGTTATTTTTTTTGTTGTTTTTGTTTTTTTATTTTGCTTTAAGACAGTTTCATGACATCCAGGAGAAGCTGAAAGCAGTCAGTCAAAGAAAAGAATGAATTTGCTGCTCGTCAGTTCATTTCTCTCAGTGGAAAATGGGCTCTCTCGTCTGGGCTTTTCATTGACTGTTTCCCAAAATAGTGTTCTGTTATGGGAATATAAGAGGCCCGGAAAAATATAATGGCTACAGAAGCATCAAGAATTTGCTAACACCCTTTCTAGAGTCGTTTCTGATGGCAAGGAAATGAAAGGCTTTTCACATTTACCTTTATGATCTCAGGCTTGCGCTTCTCTTAAAGGTGGAATTTATGCAGCTTCCACTCTGCCATCTATCATCAACCGGCTTTGAATCCACTTAAAATACACATTCCTGGGAAATCATTACAATGTTCTTCAGACTACTGATTGACCACTTATGGTTTAAGCAGAACAGCCCTTTGATTCAGTCCCAGCTCCCATCAGGATAAAGATTACACTGAATTCTCAACGACCTGAATCAAACGATTATCTCATCCACTGTCATATTCTGAAATTAAGGCATTCAACTGAATCCTGTCTTTTATTTTTGTATGGTTTGCACATGAGAGGTATTCAATTACATTTCTTTCCACGCTCCTTAGATTGGCTAAACCACAAGCACTGTAAAGCATATGTCTGGCTGAAGGCAGCTGCTCTCCTCTGCAACTTCAAGGCTGGACTGTGAATTGTGCATAAAAACAAATTAAGCACTGTTACACAGTGGTTTAATATGGTTTTTGAAGTGCACCCCAAGGGACTGCATCTTTTTTTTCTTCTTTTTTTAACTATTTTGCAGGAAATTGGCTCTCGCTAATGGAAATTTTGATGTTAGGTAGTGGTTGTTAAGACCTGAACAACTAGCCGAGAGAGTCGACAGAGGAAATAAAAGCTGTAGTCCAACTCATTTTGGTGCTTCTTCCCATCTGGCAACACTGGAGTGTACAAAGAAATCTACTTGCCATGCTTACAATACAAAAACACAAGTGTCCTCCTCCTATCGGACAGAATTACCTTCTTTTGGTCCTAAAGTGTAATGGGAATGTTTTTGTCTAGTGAATGTGCCCGCGTCCTCGACTAGTGGCTGCAGAAAAAGTGCTCATAAATCATCCATTATCTCTCCAGCCGCACGGCAAAATATAAACACCGCGGGAATTGCTTCCACAACAACAGGTGTAGCATAACAATGGCTATTTCCCTTACACTAACAAGGTCTTGAGCCACTCTGTTGTATAATTAAGATGCTGATAAATGGGGAGTCTTTCAGCTGCAGCCACCGCGTTTGATTGGACGCAGCGCCCAGAAGGAGCGAGCCTGCGCATCAATCAATGTGGACAGTTTGCCGAGGCCTGTCAAAATGTCAACCCCAACACGTTTATAAGTCTGTACATGAACGCGCGCACGCGCACGCTATCTGAATAACAACTCATCCTGTGGCCCGGGCTGCTGTCGCTACTGATTCATCATCATTAGTAGCATTTAAAGCACTGAGTCTCCAGTAAGGGGATGCATATGTCAAGGGTGTGCTAGGAGAGAGGGGGGGAAATGCGAAAAATAATCTCCCACTTCGCGGCATTAATCAAAAGCACTTCCTTCGTGGAGCCGGGATTAAAGCCCGTCATTGACAGTTGCATGACACTCATTTGTGTTAATTAATGCATGGATTTAGCCCTGCTGTGCTTACTCATTCCTCTCACCCTATTATTCTGCCATTCATATCACACCCACCTTTTTGTCATTGTTTCATTAATATAATATAATATAGCCCCATCTCTCCGTCACTCACTGTGGCAAAAAAAAAGGGTTTTATGGGCACATCAGGCTTCACAAGAGCTTTTGAAAAACACCCGAAGAGGCAGAGACAAATGGACTGTGCATGTGCATGAACAGTTGGACCCAAACTGTCAGTGCAGCGTGTTAGAAGTTGGCATGGGAAGCATGTGAAAGAGATAGCCATTAGCACCTGTGGCTTTTGGCTCTGTAACTGCGCCAGATAATGGATGGAGAAACGAGGACACATCCTGATGATCGCACCCCTTAATTCTGACATGTTAAAAACAGCCGCATTATAAGGTAATGGAAAGAGAAGAATAGCCGAAATCACTCATCTTAATGCATTTCTTGGGTACATTTGCATTATAAATGCAGAATAAAAACGAGGCTGCTTTGTAAGGGCAGAAAGAGGGGGGACTTTGCAGGGATTTCACAACAATATGAATAATTTCTTTCAGAGATGCTCGGTGAGACTGGTTTTCTAAGTAACCGCCTCGCTTAGAGAGCCGCTGACTCTTTGGTTTTGTGGGAGTGGCACCTTGCGTGAAGGTTCGCGTACGCGCACAGATGATCTTTGCAGCCAAGCTACGCAGCTGCACTCGAGCAGCTCGACTGTCGTGACCAATGTCCTTTAAAGAAAGGAGCCTCGAGAGCCATCACAGCAGTGTCCAGGTGACAGTCTTTGCTGCAAGACCTTCATTTACATAATCCTTTAAAAAAAACCCAGCGTGTTTAAAGGTCTGGCATCAGGCCTAGAACATGTTTTTGTATCGTTTTGTTCCTCTATGGGTTTTTTTCCTGTACTGAGAATGTATTTTCGAGTCACATTAAAATGGACTTTTATTCAGGAGAAAATGTAGAAAATAACACTTAACAAGCAGACCAAAGCCGAAAAGCATTCAGTGACCCAGTAGTACTATAATGCGACTAACTATTATCGTCATTATTGCGACCTTTCGCTATTGTAATAACTCAAAGTCCAGTAATGGGAAAGAAAATGGCCTTTAAATAATAAAAATGTTGTGGTCCAGCAAAAAAAATTAAACAAAAAGGGGGGGAAAGAAAAAACTAAACCTTTTGTGAATTGATTAGCTTATTAGAACAGATGCAAAATGCCCTGCATGTAATTCCACGTTTGCCTAAAAAATTAAACCAGTGCATGCATTAATCTTGATTTCCTCATGACATTATTTATAACAACAAATACTACCCATAAAGTCTGTTGCTGGATGTCATTTTGTTTGTCGTGTAATAAGGAAAGCTTTGGATTCCTCTGCACATACGAGGCTCTAATAAATGCCACACTCTGTAGGGTAAAACTTAGAGGTCACTGCTACCTTCCAAGTAGCCTTGCCAAGACTAAAAACATAAGCGTTAGTGTGTATGTTAGACTGGCATCAGTAGTAGTCTTGTGTCCTTTCCAAACGTGAGGAGTATGCCATTAGCTTTATTATCATGTGAGGTTACAGGTTACGTTAGAAAATTATCTGGAACAGCCACAGCGTGGGAGCCAATGTGTGAAATTAGAATAATGTTCTCATGCTCGTCATTCGGTTTGGGAAAGTTCACACTCCAGCAAGTGCAGCTAGATTGGTGTTAGATACTCCAACTCATCAGGTATTCCCCATTTTTTAAATTCTTTCTCATGTAACAGAAAAAAGGAAACATCGACCGATAAGTTTCTCATTACGGTTTAATTTACTTTTCCCTTTTTTCAAAATAAAAAAAAAATCTTGGATGAACAGTTTCAGCCTCACTTATTTTTTTTTACCCTCATATGATGTGTGTGCATATTTCATACACTTACAGTAGCTTTCTCCAAGAGCCTGCTTTTACTTTCTTCCGCGAGAAATCCATCGCTGTACATGCTGAAATGCTACTGGAATTTCAATGATAAATTAGTCACAGTTATTACTGTAAGCTACATTATGGTGTGAGAAGTGTTTGATAAGTGTACCAACATTAGCCTAAGGGGCTTAGCAAACAGTCAGTAATGAAGCAGCATTATTTTTGCATTCATTGACTGAAACTAGCTCTGTCAGCTGCACTGGTCCCTATCTGTGGCATCAGGGTGAAACGGGGGATGCTTTAAATGGACAAACCAGACCATTTTATATCCATACAAACAATTTCCCTTTTGACTCATGTGTTTTTTGATGTCTGTTTTTTTAAAAGGCCCGTCTATGAATCATGCCTTTCTTAGTTTAAATGAGCCCGTATCCCTCTTGGCAACCAGGCTACCGTGTCTCGTGCTGCTCTATTTGAAGTGATTTTGGCTCCGGTTCATACTGTTTATCACACCCCCCCTTCCAGATTAGTGTTGACCCTAATGTCTGAGTCTTGGAGAGCACCACTTGTTTCCTCGTGCGTTGCCAAGGCAATACCCTGCAAGAGCAAAGGACAAAAGGGAGGGGAGCCACGGCTGAGGTGCAGACGAGAGCGACTTCTCCTGCATTGATTTTTTTTTTCCTCTAAGCGTTCTTCAAAAGCAGATGCAGTGAGAGAAAACTTGGCTCAGAATCTGCAAGAACGGAAAGCGCCACGTCTTTACCAATATGTCCAACAAAAGGAAAGCAACACGTCAAAACATATTGGCAGGAGGAAAAAAAACTAAAAAAGGGAGAAAAAAGACAGACTCCAGCTTAGAGTATAGAAAACATGTTTTCCCCCTTCAGCTCGCATTGACTAGATGTTCTTTGCATGAATCGATGCTGTTTAATTAAACTTTATGGCATAGAGCGAATGATGGTCACAAACTTTTGAGGGCTATGAGACCATTTAATTGCAATATGTTCCACTGCTTTAAGATAATGAGTGAAAAATGATGAGAACCTGCCCCCATTCACAGCTGTTCTTTGATATTCATGAACAAATGTCTGGGGTGGATGTTAGTGATACCTCTTACTTTCATCTTCCTCCCCTGGCTCTTCCCCGAGTGTCTCCTAGCATACAGGGTGAATAACACATCTGAGGCAGGGTGCTCTGCCATAAGCATTGATTTTGCATGCCTGAAAAGGCCAAGATAATGCCTGTGCATAATTGATGAACTTATCAAACATTGAAATACCTCGTTGTATTTTTATCAATAGTGAGGAAAATGGTAAAGAGGCGAAGTGGCTGTTTGCTGGGGAATGAAGGTAAAAGACAGGAGGGATTACTTGTTGAACGAGAAACCACATCTGAGGGTTTTTTTATCTCTACAGATTTTAATCTTTCTTTCATTTTCACTTCTCTTCGGTGCTTTTTTTTAAAAAAAACAAAAAAACTTTCCTGTGCACACTACCAGCCTCCTTCCCCGTTTGGTGTCATCTGGGTGAGTGTTTAATTCTTTCTCATTAATGAGCCCGAGCTTTGATGTGACACTTCGGATGCACCGCGGAACCTGGGAGGTCTTAACATCTGCCCACAACTCAAACAACATCTGTAGACAAGACAAACAACAGAACCAGAGGAGGAACTCTCCGTCGACGACCTCTACCATGCCTCCCCCCCCCCCTTCTTTTTTTTTCTTCCTTTTTACATCATCTGTATTTTATCACGGAGCCACCTCTTCGGCGCTGTCTCATATCGAGTGCTGCATGATCAACAGCGGCAAGATGGGAGCTGACAATCGATGATCCTCGTCATCTAAATGATGGCGCCTGCAATACCTGGCTAAGAAGCATCATGAATAAAAGACAAAGTGAAATCCGATGGATAATCGTTTTGATATTGAGAGGAGCTGAAGGGAAGATCAGTGGTGTCATTTGGAGTGATGTCTCATTTACTTCTGTGTACATCTAATTAGTATAGCCTCCAATTATTTAATAAGATGTCCCCCAGTTAATTTTTCACATTTTTATTGTTCTTTGTTGTCAAGTCCAATTAAGTCCACAAAGAGATGCATCTTTTGGGGGTAGTTTTGTATTAGTTCCTGACAGAGATCTTAATTTTCTGGGAGCGGATGGCGTAGCGCGCAGAGTCCGACTTTCACAAAAGATATCTGGTGTTTGTTTGTCGAGTGCTCACGCCTCCTGTTTGCACAGCCGCAACCCTGTCAGCCGTGGTCGCAAAATCACGAGCCAAAAATGATTCCCCGTCCAATAAGAAGTTGTTAAACACACACTGATACCAGACTCTCGATTCTGTGTCAATTAACACTTTGGGCTCTAATGTTCACAGCTATCGTGAACATGCGAAAACACCAGCAGGAGGCAGAGCAAAAGTGAGGAAGGAAGTGTAAATTATTGGCACGATCCTAAAAATACATAAAAAGTGTACCTGCTAGAGTTAAAAACAAAAAAAGCACAGCAGCCCGACTGCTGCACAAATGAGGTGTAAATGTTGCCAAAGTCTATTTCTGTATTCTCATAAATATCACTGTGCTCCTGTAGATTATGCTCCCTAAAGGAGTTTGAGAGCAGGCTGACAGACGCTGCATGACGATGACGAGGCTTCTACTTTTAGCTAAATGTCATAAAGGTATATGCATGAAAACAAGTATTTGAGACAAGTTTAAAAGAGCACTCTGGTCATTTAGTCCTTCACTTCACTATATTAAGGAACACAGACAGGAAAGTCCAGATTTCCATAATGGAACTGAGCAGAGTCTCATCGCGCCCAAAAGTGGAGGAAGCAATTTTGGGTTCTCATGTTTCTTCGCAGATTCAATTCAGTTTCTAGTTAAACAACATAACGAGTGGCTTTACGCAGCCGACAAATGATTTGGACATTCATGATGAATGAATCACTGAATCATCGGTACAAAAGCAACGACCTTTGATCGTAAAACGACTGGTGGGAGAAATCACTGGTCGCATTTCGAGATGAAACATCCAGTCACTAAGCTGAAAATTGAGCATCATCATCGTCAGAGCTAAACATAACAGCGTTTGGTAAAAACAGATCGCTCTGAACTTTTGGCCAATTTGGGTGTAATTCAGAATATATGGTGCACAAGTGTAACCAGATTTCCAGCTGAGCACACAAATAATTGTAATGTTAAATCAAGCAGCAGGCTCCTGTGTTTCTCTGTGGAAGTACACCGAGGGCTTCATTAACGTTTTTAAGAGTGGAGAAATAATGCTTCCAGAACCAGCAGGTACTCCCCCACTGGAAAACTCTTAAATATGGTTAAAAAAAAAACAAATTTTCCCCAAGTTAAAGGGCAACAGACTACACATAAAAGATGCACTTAGCTGCCAATCAATCACTGTTTGCAGATTAGACTAGTGTTTCAAAGATATCACTTTCTTTTGGAAGTTATAAGTGAAAAAGGTGTTCTTTAACACCATTTAGCTTGGTTTGCAAGCTGCATGCATAATTGTACATGTGAAATACATCAGTACAGAACAGCCTACCTGCTAATTAACACATGAGCAGAATAACTCTAGAATCACACTCAAAAAAACAAAAAAAAACAAAAACTGGAGCACAGACATCTTGGACGGTCTGTTGGTATAATTAACCACACAACAAGCCGTATTATTTGTCAGATAATTACAGATCAAGAGGTCCAGAAGAGTGCCTCCAATTAGCCGAGGTGATGTCTAGCAGCAACACTGCGTGTGCGTGGGTCCGCGCACACGTGCCACTCAAATCAGTCACGCCTTTAAACATATATAACTTTCAAAGTTAGACATTTGAGCTGATAGCATTAACTTTAAGGAGCATGGGTGTTTCCTGGACTTTTTAAAATGGTGTGTCACGGGGTTACGAACAAGACATAAATCACAATATGCAAATAACTGTGAGCAGACCTCCTGCCTCCATAATCATGCATGAGGAGATGCAGCTGTCCATAAGAAAAGAGCACAACTGCAAACCAAATGCAGTCTGGTTACAATCATAAATATGTTTTATTTCATTGTTGGGTAGAAGAAAAAATAATCTCACATCAGGAAACAACGGGCAGCCATTAAAAAACCTGTTATATCACCTCTATTATTAGCACTTTTATTGCATTTTGTTATTCAATATTGACAATGATGTATTGAGCAGGACAAGTTCCATAAAAAAGGATTCCCAGTCCTTCTTGTACCCTCTATAATTTCCGGCAATGGCTGCATTGAGGAAACAGCATCAGCCTTGCCCCTGACAAAGAGCGAAACTTCTACACTGGCTTCATTTTTCAGCTCTAGAGGGTGTCAGTTGGCTAAAATATAAAATCTCCCAGCCCAAGCTGAGATTAACTTGATGATGTTATTAGGGTCATCAATTTAGGAAGCTCTAACAACGCCACAGAAGACGTGCCCTACTGTTTTTGCAGGCTGAGTAGTTAACACTTTTAACCACACAATCCCCATGGGCTACAGTATTCCTCGCGACGGTATTAGCTGTGGCCAGATAACGTGTCATCCCTTGCATAGCAAGCCGCATTCATTGAAAGGTAATGTGTGGTAATCTTATGGTAATAGGGACTGACGTCAACCTAAAACTGAAAATCCTTATCGGGTGAACGAGCACGTGGATTTGGGGATACTTGAGAATACAAATGCCCGCTCTCTTCAATCTGCCACATCTCTGTGCATACTGTACGGGATCTACATTCGTCTCCTGGACTGCCGTGCCTACAAATGTGGCCCAGCTAATCCACTGGGCATTTCACAGGGGGGAAATTATGGAGCACTGCCCAAAACTGCCCAAAAAGCACTCTCAGCATGATCAATATGTGCATATATATAAAATGTGGGTGTACAGCAAAAATAAATAAATAAATAAATAAATATGGAAGAACAAAGGACCAACATGTACTCCCCAAGATTACAGCAGCCAAATATTAATAAAGTGAGCGACGCTCTATGACTACCAATCTTTTTCAACTTGCTACCACTGGAAGGTTGTGAGACAGGCTTCTCATTTGAGCGGGACGATCTCTGATTGATGACTAGTCATGAACATTCATTACATGCAAATTCTAATGTCTATAATACTTCCAGAGTTTAAAATGATACATGACTAATGCTAATGTGATATTCTGGGTGCAATGATAATGAACCGATGGCAGACATGTGCTGAAGAAGAGGTGTTTTTGTGCGTGTGTGTGTTTTGTTCATTTAAGCCAAATTCATTCATCATCATCTGATCATCTGTTTCAAATCGACTTCTAATTTTCCCATTTGGCATTTAATGTGTAAAAAGTTCCAACAGACGCCCGGAAAATCAAAATATCCCACTTGCAGTTTTACCCGGAAAAAAAAAAGACACTACCAGCAGCGCTTGTCACCTTGTAAGCGGTTCATACAGACGAAGCACTTTCACATGCAGCGGGTTCTGTTTTCCACATGCAGATTGTTTGCTCTTGTTTATAGCAGACAGCCTGCGCCGCTTTAAGATTCCAAGTCAGAGATACATATCGCAAGTCATCATTCTTTTTGCTGAAGGAAGCAATGTTGCTGACATTGCCATGTTGCATTAGAGTCACGCCAAGAAAACAAGGGGGCATAATCTAGGACATGCTGTCTGGAATCATCGGAAACAACTTCATATAATCGACTCTGAGCTGCAGAATTCCTTCTTCTCAGGCAGGCCGAAGCTCTCAAACCAACGGGATCATAAACTCCACCCCCCCAACAGCAGCAGAAGCAGCAAAAAATGCAAGCGTATCTCAAATCTCAGTACCAGACAGTAGACGGATTTGGAACATATGCTACAGAATCAATCAAACAACTCTCGAAATGACATTAAGAATGACGCAGAGAAAAAAGTAATATTTACACAAAAACAGGCCACGACTCAGAGCTCATTAGCCATACTTTTTTGCCGTGACTTCATTTAAACAGATTTGATCCGATGTGGCAAGATACTGCACACACTGCAGTGCAGCATGCTGCCTGCTTTGCGTCAGCGAAATGATGCTTTGCTACCTCGCTACTCCTGTTGTGGTGCCCTTGAGCAAAAACTGGCACTAGTGGGGCTTTCATGCCAATGCCACTGGGATACCAACTGCACTGGAATGAACTGGCTTGTTGAAAGAAATCATCATCTCCACTCACCACCCTTGCAGATGGGACAGCACTGATCCGGCTCGTACTCCGGGTCCACGCACTCCGTCTGTGGGCAGGCTGCCACAGAGCACAGCACCTCTCCGCTCGGCTCACACCTGCACTTCTCACACGGAGACACCTGATAGCAGAGAAAAAAAAACATCAATTAATGCTCTTACAAACAGTTCATCACATGCACAAGTAAACACAGGTGACATAAACTCCTCCCATATTAATTGATTTCTTGCCATCTTTGTCTAAGATTCATTTATTTCATGTCTGTTTAGCCAATTGTCTGCCTTTCTGCAGCTCTCTGTCTCTCAAACACACACAACCTGCACACACAAAACACGCCTGCCTGTCTGCCTCCTTTAAAGACTGTGTGCACTCAGTGTCACAAAGCCACATCTATAGGGAAGCCCCATCTTTCTCAACTTCATTGCCAATGAATGCCTCATTTTAGAAAGGGCTGAGTCGAGAATTGAACTTCACAATCGAATCAGGGGGATATGAAGAAATCAATAGGAATGGGAAACAAGAAGGAAGATGCTTCCAATTTTCTCGCCGCGTGATCAGAGTCAGGAATTACTGAGTTATCCGAGCGTTCCTGTATATCTCAAAGTACAGCAAATGTAGCACAAAGGCAGAGCGCACTTTGAATTACATTTAGCCTGCAGCCTACAGTGTCCATGCAAAGCTCAGTTTAGCAGCTGCATGTATAAAGTCATATACATGTAGTCTTAACAAGAGAGCAAAGGTTAATTCCAGCATTGCTGTAGATTGCA
Organism: Haplochromis burtoni; assembly: GCF_018398535.1. Lineage (NCBI taxonomy): Eukaryota > Metazoa > Chordata > Actinopteri > Cichliformes > Cichlidae > Haplochromis > Haplochromis burtoni. The sequence goes on from NW_024582457.1 coordinate 141,412, forward strand.
GAGGCTTGCGCCTCCGCATGGCACTCCACTGTGAAAATGGAGTGAGGTAGCACTTAGCACAATGCCCCAGAATGCAGCAATCAAGCATTAAAACCTGCCTGTTGCTTAGTTTCAAAGCACCCCCTCTTCACACAGCAGAAAGGCTGATGTATGCGGCTAGTGGCAGTAGAGGCTTTCTGTAGATTTGGCTCAGCAGAGAGCTGTCGGCAACAACATGAGTTAGAGGAAGACATCCCATATTAGCCCCAACCACCTGGTGAGACACTATCCATTATAAATAGGAGCATTAGGCGCTGATAAATGAGACCTAACGCTGAGACTGTGGTGCAGTCCTGAGCCGAACCTTTCAAAGTGGTGTCAGAAGATAAAACAACCATCTCACCAGTGTATTTCTTCTTCCTCAAACACCCACATGCAGCAGTGTGCTGCGCTGTGCTGTTGTAACACTACTATAACTGTAACTTTTATCATGTGTATCAACAAACTAAATATGGAAACACTCTGCTGAAGCTGCACTGCTAAATTCAGCCTCCAGTAACATTGTGCAGAGGAGAAAAAAAGGGAAATAAAAGACAAGTGCTGACCTTTGCCATTATAAATTTGCCTGCCTGCTTGCATGCTGCAAGGCGAGGTAACTAGCTCCTGTGTAGTGCCTGTGATAAACTCCACTCATGGCGAGGGAGTGTTCTGTCAGCACTTCTTTCAAGTTGGAGCATGTCAAAAATGAGTGAATGCAGTTAATGGGCTCACCTTAAACTCTTCTAGCGAAGCATAGATCTTGCCCCGAAACTCACAGTAGTTCTTTTTCTCCTTGCACTGCGGGCAGCACTGGCTAGTGTCCACTTTGATGCAGCGAGGGTGGACCTTGGGACATTCTGGCTTGGAGCACAGAGGGCCTTCATCTGTGCAGAGGCAAGGGCACGTTGAAGGGCCCGGGGTGAACTGCTCGCCGATGGCAAAAACAAAGCCGCTCTCATCCATGCAGCCTTTCCCCCTGTAGTCTGGGTACGCGTACTCGTCGATGGCGTCCAGGGAGAGGGTGACGTCACTGGTCGGAGCTTCGTCTATTTGGTTCAGGCTGTCCTGTTCGCTCCACAGCTCCTGGGAATTCTCGCCTTTAGATCCTCGCGCCTGAGAGCTGAGGTTTGACCTGGCAGTCCTGTTGGGCCCTACAGCATTGATTTCCTGCGGCTGTTCCTGGGCCATGTATCCCAGCGGCTCCTCTGCAGTCTGCTTGTCCTGATGTTTGTCCTCCCTAGCTTGGGTCAACACCCTTTCCAGACGCTCTTGGCTCACCGGTAAGGTCGCGATAGGATTACACAGAGCGCCGCTCATCATCAGGAACCCAAGAACAAAGAGAACTTCTGCTGTCATGGCAACGGAGTGCAGCATCTCTCCCCACCACCAGCGAGGTGGGAAAACACCTTGGCTCACATAACACACTTCACATCTCAGGTGTGAGCCAGTCCATCTGGAAAGAGAAAATTAAACTGGGGTTATGTGCTCGGCATTTTGTCACTTTTTATCCAAGGTGTGGCTTTTGTCTCATTTAGCCTCGAGAACAGGGCAAGAAATTCACTTCAGAGCACTGCTTCATCATGTCTGTCGAACACCCCGCCGAGTGTGATGCAAGCCTGCAGGATCAGTGAATTGGATCATCAGGACAGGGAGCATTCATGGGGCCGTTGTAGGAAATCGATGCTGCTTCATACTGTAACACTTCCCTGCATCAATCGGGCTCAGCGGTGATAAAGTAAAAGAAAAATGGTCAAAAAAACCTCCAACAACTTGAATCTCGTAAGCTCTTAGGGAGAATCAGGATCAATGTCTAGATTTTTTTTCTTAAATGAATCCCAGTCAGCTGTACAAAAGGAAGATTTGATTTGAAAATAGAACATAATATCAGTCTGGAAAGACAAATTTCCTTTGCTAGAGCTGACTGCAGTGGCCAGCTTTTGCAAAGAGGAGCATTAAAAGTTTCCCTCTAAAGCTCTGTCTCTCTGTTTTTTGTTTTTAAATCAGAAGTAGAAGCACATCTCTTTCCTTATAGTTTTCAGCACTGCCAGGAGTCAATATACAACAGCTGAAGTTAAGGAAAATCCCAGGATCAACTGCTGACGCTGCACACACTGCAAATTTCTGAAAAGCTGTAGTCAATGTTTTTGTTTTTGTCTCCTGCTTAACTTGATTTACCGCACCGCCTTGAAATTCAAATGCCCGCTACGATGCTTTGCTGCATTCAGTGGCCTACTTCCATTCATTTCCCTACTCCCACCAAATGCTCGGCTTAGCTCGACGCCGAGCTCCGTCTGACGGGCTCGTCTAAGAGTTGACATCCGCGGCCTATTTCGTTAAACAGAAAAGGTGAGATTACCCCTCATCGATTGACTCGACAATTAACTTAAGACCTGTCCGCGTTTGTTTAAGAAATAGTTCACCATATTGATTGGTTTGTCAGCGTCAATGAACACAACTAATTTCCAACAGAGTGTTTAGGAGCCCTAAACAGCAGGTGAAGAGCTGAAATGGTAACACATACAGCAGAGATAGCAGCCGCATTAATTCTACTGCGAGGAAAACAAAGTCTGCATGTTTTAAGCCACGCATTTTGATATTCATTAATTCTGCTCCATTCTGAAGGAATCAAAAATGCTGGAATTGACTGCTGGCACACCAGTGGTATTTGAGTAGTGTTTTAGCTGAATTGCTATGTTTGAGGCTGAATCCTTGGAGCTGCTGTGGAACTGAGAGGAAGCAGAACAAGGTGCATACCGATAACACTGTTGCAGCTGAAAGAGAGAGAGAGAGAGAGAGAAAGAGAGAGAGAGAGAGAGATGCCTAGGCCTCATTAGCAAAAAGGACCTCATTTGGCTTTTTTCAGTCTCACCTCTCCACCTTAACAGCTGCTACTGGCTGTCACATTAACACCGCTGCTGGTTTTTGCTGTTGTGCTCTCCATCCAGACTGAGCTCTGGGTGGCCCTCAGGCTTTGCTGGCATTCGGGAACAGAACCTCATCCATAACATCATGTTAAAGGACACAAGGATGCCAATAGATCTATATTTGCCCTTCACTGTCAACAGCTCCCACAGATAACCGGCAACAAGTTAGTTCCAAAGGTAACGCAGTCGGTACGGTGTGTGAACAAGCTGATAATGAGTCATGTGGGTGTCGTGTCTCGCAGGCGTTCTCTCTTTTCTCATTACGTAAAAGTTGCTCGAGTTTGTGTAACTCTCACTGTCACTTCATACAAATGTGGCAAATTTGTAATGAAAACGTCAGCGTTGTGACTTACTAAACTTCATCTGTGCAGCGTAACAAGAAGATGCGGTGCATTTTATAACCTTTAAGCAGGCACGCAATGCGAAAAGGCGCACTTGGTTAAGTGCCATGAAATAACAGTTTGTGTTTGTGTCCTGTGAATAGGCTGTAGATGTAAGACAACCGTAACCACTGTGACGTCTGTGAAGCCTCAAGCTGAGTGCTTTTCAGCCGTCAGCATCTTGGTGTTTTGACACCAGACACAACATGACTCTAATTGGGACCAATATGTACAAAAACATCATGTCTTTCCCATCCATCCGTTTCCGGTTAGCCAGTTTAGGATCACGGTGGGGCTGGAGCCTGCCCCAGCTGTCATAGGGTAAAAGGTCGGGCACAGCCTGGGCAGGTCGCTACTCTCTCACGGGGCCAACACAGAGTGAGAGACAATCGTTCATGCTCACACCTATGACCGATTTAGAATCACCAATTAACCTAACCCCATGCAGATCTTTGGACTGCCGACTGTGCTTTGCATGCTGCTGCAACATCATCATACAGTCACTTCTATTTATGCTTGCTGTTAAGGTGCATTATTCTCCTGTACGATAGGGGTCACCACTCAGACAGTGCCGCCACATCAGCGCTGATATAGGAAGCGAAGAAGTCAAAACTGGAAGCAAAGACATTGCAAAGTGTTTGGGTTTTGTTTTTTAAATGTTTTCCACAAAGTCTCATCTTTTCAAATTGTTGCAGTATCTTCTTCAGTATATCTATATATCTCTGAGATTCTGTACTGATATACCATTAAAACAGCCATAAAAAACAATACAATGGTACATTTGTGCATTCAACACAGCTGCATTTTAGGGTTAATGCACCAGATTACAAAAATCAAGAGGTGCATGACCACGAGTCACAAAAATATTGGCACATGCCACTGAATGTAATCAGCATAAACACGATTTAGATCCTTTTCCATCCAGTAACACTTCAAGTTAGATATTTAGACCATAAACACGTTTAAAAACGTTTTGAAGATCATAGATGAGCCATTTCCCCACAGACTAATATACAACACTATGATGCACGTAACTTCAGGAGTCGCCCCCTGCTGGCCATTAGAAAGAATGAAGGTTTAAGACATTTCTTGGTTGATAGATGAAAAATCCTCACAAACTAAAAAACGTCAATCGTTTTAGTTTGTGCTTATTAATTTCAAGCTTTTCAGACCAGCTTTAAGATCCATCCTCACTGGCTTCTCTGTGGTGCCATAACCAGTACATTTATTCTCTTCCTATTCAGACAATAATAAGCACTGAACACACTTAAGTCTCTTTTCCATTCTTCCTCCAACATACAACACAGTCAAAGGGTTGCTAACTATCCACTGACAGAGATGATATACACTGGTGACGTGAGTGCTCACTACAGAACTACATGTGTACCCATGGCTGAAAATAGTCCTAAACAAATGTACCATTTACTTGCTTTTGTATAACTTCTACTTCAAGCCACAGTTCCCTGCTGTTTTTATGAAAACACATACTCCTGATAAAATAAAATAAAAACTATTACATCTAAGACCCATTTCATTACTTCAGGAATCAATGGGATAGCTACTAAAAGCCGCAGACAGGTTTTGTTTCTGGTATTATTTATTTATTTATTTTTCTTATTGGATTTGTTAAAGGTAAGAAAAGGAAACAGTAGCATCTTTTTTTATCTCTTGACAACAAACTCTTTACAAAATTATGCAGATTCCCAGCATCGGCAAATCAAATTGTTGCCTACATCCATTAGCCTTATCCTTATGCCATCTTGCCATTTTCATACAGATCACATTTTTTCCAAATGTCTATCTAATTAATTCTCCAGCACACAGCATAATGTGTGCCAAATGTCAGGAAGATTTACAGACTGGATTGAAAACACTGAAAACATTTTCACTGTTCAAGATGCCTTTGTGGATACTTCTTCATTACCACTCCTCAGGTTCAAGTGATGGCAAGCGTTTTTTATATTTATAATGTTGCATATAAGCTATTTGCTGAAAGGTCATGGATTTATCTTTGGCCTACAGCTCTGCAAAGAATTCTGGGTTTTTTGCTTCACTGCTCTATCTTCAGTGCTCGCTAAGACGTTCTGGCAGGAAGAGAAAAAACACAACTAAGAAGTGACATGAACATACAATACAGTGTCAGTCTACATGTCGCTGCAGAATACAGCATTTAATATTACATAAATTATTTGCATTAATCACCTAGTGTCTTTCACGCTGCAACCATAGTCTCTTTAGGGACCTAATTGTGATGTAGCAAGTCTGTGTTTTTGCCTGCCGAGGTAACAACAGCGCTCTTGCGCTCGGTCACAAACCCTGCACAGGTGTGACCTCAAAGCACATCTCAGATTTATGCTAACTACCGGCTGCAGCCATCAATCAAAAGCATACCAGAGATTATATAAGCTGGTATCAGTGAGTTCATTCACACGTGTGACACTTCAGAACACCCACTTCTGAGCAAAATAAAGAAGGAAATTCAGCTTTGTAAGTGGAAAAGCAACTCTCCAATTAACAGCAAATACTTATCGCTGGAAAACAAACACTTGATGGAAAATTAGGTGTGTTTATGTGTATATATTTTTGTTTTTATGGGAGAGCAGTCACTTTTTGAACCACACAGAGTCTAGTGGATGCGCATTTTCCCCCTTTTTTTTTTTTTTTTAAATCACTTTGGCAATTGGCAGGATTCTGTACTGTGCCAAGTGAAGTGGTGCAAGCAATTATTAAGTGACATAAGGTGCTAAAATGAGATTAAGGTCTAGGCAAAGACTTTTTTTTTTAAGTCAGTTAAACAAGAAATATGTATGAGAAAAGTTCAAATCCCCAGACATGCAGTTTGTATTATATTACAGTGCCTTGGACCAAAACAGTTACACTAACACATGCATCATAATAATGCCAATAAAAAAAACCAGAAGCTTATCTTTGCTGTTGTGCTGAGACTTGATCTGACGGTCGTCCAATTTTTGATTAATAAATAATGATGCAAACAGACTCCAGGAGAACAAACCACACACCCCGGGAATACAATATATATCTCAAATATAAGACTAAAACGTCTCTGGAGTGGTCATATTGTATTAAAGTTTAATGACTGGGACTTTAAAGCAGGTTATGGTCGGCCGGCTTTCAGACAGCGATGTGAAAGTTGTCGGTTCAAACCTCAGGCCTGACAGGCTGAACAGCAGGAAGACCTCTGCTGGAAACTGACAGCAAAGGAAGCAGATTTCCCGTGAAATACAACATCGCATTCATTAGTATAAAAACAGATTCGGGTCTCTAAATTCCTGCAACACATGCGCTATAAATCATGCACTACTATAGAAAAATGTGGCTGTCTTGTCAATACATTTCATATTGCACTACACCATCCAAATCCCAGATAAATGTCTTTGGATTTGTTTTACTGGCTAATATAAGTCTAAGGGAGTTAGATGTCTCATGGGTTTAGCCATCCCCAAACATTATTCATGTCACTTTGTAGGTTAATGTACTGTCTGCAAATGACTTCACTGCACATAAAATGTAATTATTTCTGTTTGCATGGCTGATGTAACCTATTAAATATTCATATCTTATTTAATATTTCCTTGCTTGCTATATCAACACTGTTTTATGGACATTCCTGTGTTTTGTCACCTTCATTATACCCAGCTTAGAGCAGAGGAAGGGCTCTGCCTTAATACTTTCCTGCAAATTGGTTTTTAATAAGGTCAAATAACATATTTAAGGGAGAACATATGCAATTATTAATATTCTGCAACCAGGCAATGCATGGGTCAAGAAGAAAAGCACTGACAGTGTTCTCCTGTTGTAATGCACTTTCACTGATCATAGCTACATCACAGTACATGAAACTTGCCATTAAATATTGCGCGTTTTTATTATAATTTATTATTTATTACGCTATTTGTTTCGACTGTGCCTTCGAAAGCAGCCTGTTGTTTTTTCCACCTATATTTTTCCTGGGAAAAATACTAAATAATTTGATTTTCTCTGGATAAATTAGATCAAATTTATAGATACTAAGTGCTAGCCCAAAATTTAATTCCAGGGTACTAAGAAGATGTAAGAGATGGATGCATATCAGTATGTCCATATTAAAAGAATGGGAATTGCCTTACTGTATGTTACAGATTGTTTTCCCCTCGTCCACCCCAAACTTCACCTGATATGCCTTCATATAGCTCTATCCTTCAATTCTCTGCATGCAGTTAGCAACAATTACCATATACACAGAGGATGTAACCTTGGATTTGTGTCTATCTAACTGAAGAGAATTTTACAGGGACATGCAAACGCCTGCCCTCTTGAAAATTTCTGTTTGTACAGTTAAATGAATAAAAGATGTCCTAATTTCCACTAGGAATAAAGTTAGAGTGAGAAAATCAAGAAACGAGGAAACAGCTGGGCACCCTGTTGGGCACCCGGCATGGTCAGTGCTTAATAGCTAATCTTTTGGCAAGTAACACAACTTGCTGTAGAAGTTAAGAGTCATTTATTTATTTACTCTGAATTTGTTAAATATTCTTGCACAAGCTTCAACTTCTGTGTTCTTTTGAGGTTTGGCCACAGATTTTTCATGGCATTTAGGCCGACAGACTATCAGAGCCATGGGAAAAAAAACAAACAGCCTTTAGTTTCTTTTTGTATTTGACTCTGAATTTTAAGGTGTGTTCAGGATCATTGCCCCGATGTAGAAACCAGCCTCGTCTCATCTTCTCATCTTTTTTTACAGACTCAAACTGTGATGCTTCTAGAGTTTGCTGGTATTTAATTGAATCTATTCTTCCCTCTGCCGGTGAAATGCTCCCTATTCCGCTGGCTGCAACAAAAGCCCAAAGCACGACCTCTGTGAAGTTAAAGAAGTCTTCTTTTCATGAATTCTTCTTTTTTTTCTGTGAAATCTACCTCAAACACATCTGTGTTTTGCCTTTCTTGCAATCCAGGTGGCGGCTGTCTCTGAACATTGTCTTGGTCTTCCAGACCTCAACTTGATCTCCACCACTCCCGTTAGCTTTCATCTTCCTAACGAACTGAGCAAAGAGCTCCCTGAATGCCTTCCTCCCATAGCAGTCCCTTGCTTTGTAGGTAGAGTGCTGTTTGGGTGCAGGATTCTTTGACACAAGCTGAAGAAGTCGGAGTATTTATAAAACTTTGAAACTTCCAATATGGTGTTTCATTATGACAAGTGTGAAAAAGCCTTGGAAAAGATAATCCAAGGTTAGGAAAGACTGGGGGTAGTAGCTGTGGCTCATGAGGCAGAACTATTAAATTGAAAGGTTGATGGTTCAAGCCCTGGGTCCTCAAGTCTGCATGGCAAAGTATACTCAGGGGGGCAAGATACTGAACCCCTAGTTGCTGCCAATGCATTCATTATATTGCCAATGTGTGTACATATTAGATAGAAAGCATTTCAGCATAGGGGGAAAAGGTGCTTTGTGTGAATGAGGCACGCACCTTTCCTGTTTTCACACTCTGCAGTTCTACACAATAGAAATGACAGACAAATCTATCTCCAAATGTTGAAATAGTTTTTCCCTTTTTGGAGTTCACTTCATTTTCTACTCACTTAACTGTTCACTGTTGCAGAAATGTGGACCAACCTTCTGCATGCCACTATAATTATCCCTTGATAATACAATTGCATTTTGTTATTCTGCTCCAACCATTAAAATTGCAAATCTAACTCCTGCCGGTCCCCGTGCTATTACTTTTGAGGACCGACCATGCTTCCACTTCCATCTGACATTTAAATATTTCTGTGGCTTCCTGCGCCGGAGTGAACGGACTCAACACCCAGCCTCGGTGTTTGGCACCAGCACCAGTTCAGTCATTATCGTCGCTGAAGTTATAAATCCCCTCTGTCAAAGGCCAGAGTTTTGTTTACATCTCAGGCAACCGAACATAGTAGGTTTGACCACTGAGGTGCAGCAACAATGATTAATCAAGACGGGATTCAGCCTAGCTGCAGCTTCACGCTTCAGTGAAGCTCACCATCGCATTGATTCATGACTCATAAATTATTGTCGTTTTCATTACACAGCAGAGCGAATATGGACGATAAGTCCTGCCACAACAACCTGAGATCTGAGTGCAATTTTTAGCTCCACCTTGACAAATACGATACTATTATTCATATAAATTGAACTGGCAAGGTTTCAATAACACAAACCGTGGCGCTTGAGTTGTGTAAAGGCTGACCTCCCTATTACTTTCTTCTTAGATGTCACTCAGTTAGGGCGGTTGATGGCTGTTCAGTCTCGCAATAATGCTATAAATAGGGTCAAATGTACTGAGGCAGCTCGCTCATCTCCAGAAATTTTCTACACCCTAACTAAGCTGTTTGTTTCTAATTAGCATTTAATCTTAATTAATAGGAGTGGTATTTAAAAGAATAAATAGGACAATTTGCAAATCTGATCCCAGTGAAACGCTTCACGGTGACAGAAAACGATGGGAAAGGGATGCAGCAGTGGCGAGACTACAGTATCAGCACCCTTTTTTGTTTCCTTCTCTGTGTAAGGCTGGTATAGTACACAACGTATGTCTGACAAGCAGCACTACCAGATAAGCAAACATCATATTCACATTGTCTTGGGGAATGCAACTCCTGCGAATGTCCCTATGTAAAATCAAAGTGGATGTCATTGAGAGGAAAACCATCTCCTCAGGGCTAGAATAAACTCAGACAGACAAATATGCCCTCGCCACTGCATGCACTTCATTTATTGCACACAGATTACAGATTCTCCTAGTTAGACTCCTCCAACAACCCAACATGCCATCAACATAACAATTTACTCTGAGGTCTGCTTCAATTTATGACAAAGCCGATCGCAGGGGATGAGATGTGAAATGCTTAGGCGGTGGTGACTTGTGGGCTTGGATCTGACAGGGCTGAGAGAGTATTGAATTAATGATGCTGCGTTTTAAAATTCATTTTCATACAGATAAACAGTGTGAAATGATGAAATCCAATTAGAGCAATAAGGGACACTAAGGCAGGATCCAAGAGCATAAAGCCATCTGCCAGTGAGTAAAGATTGCTGCAGGGCTGTCTAATTGAATTTTGTCCTCTGACTGTAAATCTTACTAGTGACCCAAATCAGAAGAAAGTTTGCCTAAACATGCAAACCAACAGCCCTTGCAAAACTGTCATACAGGCTTTAAGGTTATAAGCAGTGCAAGAAGGTAAGTGGTTTGCTCTTGCAACAAAGCCAACTAGGGAAAGTCTGAGGCTGGAACTATGTTAAGGAAAAGAGAATTTAAAAAGCTGTTTTTTGTGTGTTTCTCAATAAGAACAAAGAGAAGTGATGATGATGATGATGATGATGATGATGATGATGATGATGACAGTGATGGGTATGCAGCTGGAACACACCCAAAACGGAACTAGCATTTCAATAAAAAAATAAACAAATCAGAACAGAATTTACCAAATAATAATAATAACAACAACAACAAGCCTACAGTATCACAAAACATATAGAATCCTGAGACCCTACCCCCTACTTTTCTGGATACTATGAATATATTAAATAATGAATACATTGGATTGTGGGTTTCGGCTGCCTGCTCGGCTCGGCTCGGCTCTGCTGGTAAAGGCTGTGCTGACTGGATGGTGCACCCCTAAGTGTGTGAGCAGAGTCTGAAACCTCTCTTAGAAAATCCTCAGTCCTATTTTTACATATTTTTAAAAAAAAAACACACATAATGAACTTACAATAACAGCCACAGGTGCAACAGTAGGTTGCGACAATCTGCGTTAGTTTTCTCCAATCAAGCTAATTTGCATGGGATTAGGTGATAGGTGCAATTAAATGCATGCACGGTGGCTTTACTGTGACACAGAGAGTGGGAACATCAAGGAAATGCAAAAGAACATTAGAGCAGAAAACATAAATTAGCTTATTCACAGTCAACTAAGTTGATCTGAAGCCCGAGCGTTCAAGCAATTTAAGACAAGCAAATAAGAGAAGAAGAAAAAACCTCCACACAGGAACATTGATGCATCCTTATTCACCTGTGATCCTCGGAGTGAGTCCGTATCCGTGAGTGCGCTGGGTTCAAACACACAGCCTTCAGCCTGCTGGACAGCGGAGCTCAAGACAGCAACAAATGATGTGTAGTGTAGAGATGGGAACAGGCGCTCGTTAAGCCAGTCAAATGCACAGTTTCCCCGGAGGAAGCTCGCAGGTCATCAGCGTGCTGCGCTCAACTTTCATCGGCGCAGTGAGTGAGAGCGCTCCGTCTGCGGCGAACAGCCACGGTTTCAAAGCGCTACTGATGTTGCTGCCCTACACTGGCACTTTATTTCTCACGGTGACAAAAAAAAATTAAATAATTTAATAAATGGGGGAGAGAAGAGAGGCAGCAGCGCTCCGACGTCACGTTCAGCCGAGAGACCGCTAGATGGAGCAGTTAAATATGGCTCCAAGACAACAGGCAGTCAATTAGTGAGCCCGATGGATGTTTCACAGGTCGGTTCAGAAGGTTCACTCGCTGCTGTGATTAACGACTTTACCTAATTATCTGGAATTAGGGAGTCGTTTTCCATGGCGCACTTTGGTCTTTGGGGGTAATTTGGTGCCAGAAGAGAAAAAGACTAAAGCACCTGATGTAAGATTCTGATTAATTGTTGCATAAAGATGTTTTCTGTGTGTGTGCGGCTAAGATTCCTCCTCTTACCTGATTTATCTTAACTGAAGCTGTGAATTGCATCCCCTCAACAGCCCGCTGTTCATCAGTGTCACATAGTCATGTAATCCATAGAGATCCCGTTTTATTGTTCATTTGCCTGTTTCATTACCAAAAAGGTCTTAAATGGTTTAAGACATTATTTCACATTAGTTAGTCATTATTTATTGTTGCCAGTGGGAGGTGAGTTTAAATGACTAGCAGCACAAAGTCGCCAATAAGTCGCCACGCTGTCAGTTTTAGCCTATTTTCAGCTTAGTTTTATTTTCATTTTCATGCCTAAAACTTTTTTTTCTTGCAGTCCAAGGAGATAGCATGCTTCATACTTCATTGCATTTACCTGACAGCTGTGAGTAAAAGATAAATTCCTGGGCACAGCAGCTGAGAAAAAAAAAATCTAACACCACCATGATAACCTGTTCACAGCACAATATCCAGCAGGTGTATTATCTTAGCTGGTGCTGTTAGAAAGGAAATGCCATTAGCTTAGCAACTATGTGGGCACAGAACAAAGCTGAGCAGAGTGACAGTTTGACCTGATGCAGCCATAACTGATGTTCTTCCACATTCACTCCACTTTGCCCAGCTACATTATATGTAAATGCACATACAGTCTACCTATATAGTAGCTGGATGCACATTTAGACTTCAGATTATTGAAGCCACTCTTTTAATTTTACTTTGAAAGTGAATTTGTAGGATTTCTGTTCCCTTTTATGAAGCCGTTTTGGTACTTTTACCTTCTCCATCACTGGTAGCACTACCTGAGCACACAAAGAAATTATCCTAGAAATGCAGTTGGTAAAACAACAGCAGCAGACTATATGCTGTTCAGGTCTCTAAAAAAGTATTCCTTATATGGATAAAACAAACAAACAAACTTTAAGATAAAGCAAAGCTTCTGAAATATAAATCTAAGGGATATTATTTATAATAGCAGACTATTGGTTGCATATTTACTGCTTATACGCTGGAATAAAGCCTCACGTTAAGGATTATGAATGTGAAGCTTCATAATAAAAAGTCTAGCATACAGACTTATTGTGTGTGATGGAAGTTTAAAAAAAGAAATCCCAATCTGCACCACAGACATGCAAGTCTGCAAAGTATTGCAGCCGTTTTTCATCAGGGCCTGAGCGACAGCCTGTACACCTTTAAAAAATTATTTATTTTCTTATTTACCTCTAAATAGCTTTTTTTTCCCAAAACTGCATTATGGAAGCAAGCTCCAGCAATGGCCCGCTCACTCCTGCCTGTGTCAAGTTGAAAAAGGAAATCATTAATATAACATTAGAAGCTGGCTGTGAACTCATAACTGCCCTGGGCACACATCAACATACATGCAGCAGCGTTCAGTGCACATACACCTTCCCCCAGGTTGAAATGTCATCCTTCACTGTCATTACATTTCTGCCCCCATTAACTATTGATTATCTCCACTTCAGCATTTGGAGCCCTGCTGTGGAAATGGCCCTCGTGGCTTGCTACGGATCAGGCGGAACAGAAGTGCTCCCCTCCTCCTCCTCCTGGGTTTTTACGCTGAAAAGGGAGCAAAGTCAGATTCGCCAAGGGGCGAGGGTAAAGAGGGACAAGCCGGCAGGGACACGGAGAAACAAAGAGTGACTGCACTGTACCCCCACCTGCCCACTAGCAGCACGGTTGAGCGGACGACTGGAGGTTAACTTGTTCTTTTTTTTTTGCACCCATGAGAATTTTGCCACAGCATGTGTTGAATATTTACTGTGAGGTTCAGCTTCGCTTCTGTTTTCTTTCAGGAGAGTGCAGGTAGAAAAGTTTGTTTGGGCAGGAGCTGAATGCCCTCTGCCACAAACAAACTGCATCCTTAATACTATGGAGTAGTTTGTGCAGAGTTGTCTTCGCACTCCTGCTAGTCTCTATGTGGCTGTGTCCTGCTAATGGACTCCCTCTATTTTTTCTATATTTCAGCTTTTGAATGTTTTACACGTACAATCTGTGGAAGCAAATTCAGTGTTTGGGGGATAAAAATAAAGAATAAAAGTTGATCTTACGACCTTATTAATATCACTTTGTTTATGAGGTTTGTTTCCAAGTGTAGAAAACTGAATCACACCAGAAGGCTTCAGAATCCCTCATTTCTACAAAGGGAATAAAAAACACAAATCCTAAACAGTGTATATTCAACAAAATAGCTTCAGCACTCTGAGATATTATCCATAATTTCGGCTAAGTGGGTATGTGTGGTATATACAATTATGGCTTAAAGCCACGAGTAAACAAGGGAGAAATCCTCAAGTGTCCAGGTTTATATTTATGACTCAGAGAAATCAGCAAAAACATGGAATTCTTTCTCCACCGACAAAATTAGAACAAAAGCAACCAATCTGCATTCGTAAAAAGTCCCATTTATTTCAAAGTCATTTCATCAACAAACATAATAAATCTGCATTCTGGTATTTTTTGGTGGGTGGCGGTGGGGTGGGGTGGGGTGGGGTGGGGGGTGCCACACCAGGAACACATGAATAAAACATTTATTTAAATAACTGATCAGCACCCCGTTTCGGATGAAACAAGTCGAAGCCTTCCCCCACTCGCCGAGGCTGGAGAATAAACAAGAAACAAGCCGGTGCACGGTACGAGCGAGCGAGAGTTAGTCAGGCCAGTCCCTGCTTTACATGATTACTGTGTAGGGTGAAATCCACTAGAATCCAATGTGGCTTTAAGATAATCCCATCAGAACTGCAACAGTGTAACGCTACTACAGAACACCCAAGCCTGTTAGCACTGATGAGAGCCTATAGTGAAAGAGAGGGAGGGGAATATGACAGAAGAGTGGAACAATCCTTGTTAAAAAAAAACAAAAAAAAAAACACTTAACTTCTACAGTGAAAAACCAAAAGTTTAACAGCCTGCTGCCAACAAAAGCACCACGTCTTTTATTGCTAGTTGACATTTTCTAGGAAAAACTAGTCACACAGACAGAAAACTAAGTCAATAATTGCATCGGGATAAGTCTTCGTATAAAGCTCTGGAACACAAACCCATTTGAAAAATAGCTTTTTTATGAATACAAGCCTGAGTTACCCACATTAATTGTTATACATGTCCATGAGATAATACTGACTTAATATGCACCTCTACTGCCTCATTTAATTAACGAGAACATGTTTTGATACTGCCAGCCTTTCTGCCTCTGTCTAATGTCATTCTGATTTATGGGGAACAAATGTTACACGGGGAAAACTTACACACTGGTGTAAGCCGATTTTAGGCCTATATACTTGCCATCCTTTTTAATTAGGTCCTATCAGTCAGCTACGATGCCTGGGCTCAAAAGCAGGTGTCAATAAGGAGCAAACTTCTGCCGCTCTGACTTTTTGACGCCGGAGATTGGCATTTTTGCGGTGTAAGGGGATAAACCCTGCGTTAGGCTGGAAGCGGCTGCTGGGTGGACGGCCAGCACGGGGAGCGTTTTCATGCCAAGCAGGCTGGAAACGGGGACGGCGTAGTGTGGGTTTTGGATGGCTGGTAAGGTGGAGGGAGAGTGGACGTTAATTGTGGTGGGGGCTGGGGTGGTGGCCGCCAGGACGGCCATAGAGGTTGCAGAAGTGGAGGCAGTGGAAGCAGACTGTGAGAAGCTCATGTTCAGGTCAACTGGGGTCGCAGAGGAAGCGGCCTGCATTGTGTATTTAGCCATCTCTAAGCTGCAGGCCGTGACGATTGGAGGGGTAGTTGGAGACGGTGAAGGGTTAAGAGGAGAAAAATGGAGAAAGAAAAACGGGGAGAGGATGGGGGGAGAGACAAAGGATAAGGGAGGTGAGAAAGGAGAAAACAAAAGAATCAAAGAAGGAATGTGTTAAAAAGCAGAGACAATAAGGATTTGAATGCAGTCAAGAGAACGGAGCAGTGAGTTGGAACAAATCCAGCCTCACCCTGAGCACAATATCTCTGTCCCAATATAATAGCTCAGTGTTTGGCTGTCTTATCATCAGGCTGCGAGTGATGCCCTGCTGGACGTGGCTGTCCTGCGTAATGTCTTACCTGGCATTGATGAGGTACTGGGCCACACTGATGCTGGCTGGTGAACCTGTGATCGTGACTTGGCGCATGGCTGAGCCATCAGTGGCGCTGGCAATTTTGATGTGAGCTCCAGAGACCTGGCGAATCTCATTGATCTTGCTACCCTGTCTTCCAATTATGCAGCCAATGAACTGGGAGTTGGAGATCAGAAACATGCGAATAACAAAACAGGAATGCAGAAATTAGAGTTTACAAAAGAACCTGGGAGCAACCACCGTGGCCGTTTTCTGTAGAGGGAAACCACATTTCTCTTTATTATTGTGACAACAGAAAGCATATCTACGGTCCAATATGCCCATCAGATAAAACAGATGATACATAATTTATCACCACTAAAGCACTGGCTTTTATTTTTTGCAAACTGATTGGTATTTTGGCAAATATGTTTATTTCTTGTCTGAGTTAAATGAGAAGGCAGGATGATATATTAGAAACAGAAGGAGCATCTATCTTGGCTCTGCAGTAGAAGTAGTAGTGTTGATGATAAACAAGAAATTATTTTAAAAAAATTATATGATAACATGTTAATATGCTTAAGGTAAATAATTCAGCAGCAGCCGTAATTATCTGGGAGACAGTGCAAAGAGAATAAGTGGCTGTTGCACCTTATCACTGGGTCCCACCTGCTATGTAATAGAAAAAAGAAGTAGATAGCTTGTCTATCTACTCTGAGTGACTTCATTATACTCTTCTGTAAACGCAGCAATAACATTGTGAATTATTTTGGTCACTAAGTAGTGCAGTGAAACTCTGACACCTTAATATTCCTACAGTGTAAAGTCAGCAAAATCCACCTCCAAAGCTCAGTAATTACCTCCGCCGAGGAGGTTATGTTTTTGGAAGCGTTTGTGTCATTCTTTCTGTAAACACATTAGCTCAAAAAAGGTTTGAATGAATTCTGATAAAACTTTGCAGGGGAGCAGAGCGAGGTCATGTTAACAATCCATTAAAATTTGGCTTAGACCTACCAGGGTCTTCAAGGTCAACTTAATGATTTATTGGTCAAAAATTGGAAAAAATGCCTTTTGACTCAAAAATTGTGATTCTTACAAGTATGGTATGTAAAAAAAAAAAAAAAAGATTTTGACCTCTGACCTCTTCTTCAAGGTTAAAAGATTGATCTGAAGGTCAAAGTGATAACTGACCTCTGACCTTTTACATTTTAGATCTGCCTTTTGACCCCAAAATGTGTTATTTTAACTGCGCTACTAACTTCCTGCATAAAATACAGTAGAAGTCCATTAAAAGTAAGAAAATGAGATGCCTTGACGGAGGTTTGTGCTCTCAGGGTGGTTCTTGTTAATTATGTTGCTTGTTTGGACAGCGTAGTGCTACTTTTGTTAGCACTCTTGCTTCATGGTAAAAAGGTCCTGAGTTCATATCAGGGCTGGGCCTCTCTGTTTAGAGTTTTTACGTTCTCCCTGCACTTGTGTGGGTTCTCTTGGGGTACTCCTGCTTCCTCCCATAGTCTAAAAACACGTGTGGGTTTTGGTTAATTGGAGATTCTAAATTGGCTGTGAATGGTTGTCTGGTGATGTGTCCATGGTGTACCCTGCCTCTCGTCCTATGACAGGATAAGCTGCGGATCTCTGCAACTCTGAACTGGATACGTAAGAAACTGGATGGTACAGTGACTTCCTGGAGTCTTCATTATTTTCCCTCAATGCTCAAGAAAAACACTTCTTTTGCCCAAGAAATAGACACCCATTAAATATTACAACTTGTTGATTTTACAGTTTGGTTCAGTCATTATTAAACTAACAAGATACAACATTAAAATTCAGAATTGACAGACCAAAGCTGGGTATTTCTCCCCCTTTCCCTGCCTCCATGGTAAGCTTAGCTAACAGCCTGCTGGCTTTGTTTTTATGTTTACACACCTGAGAGTCAGTCTCACTCATCCAAGTCTCAGCAAAAAAAGTGCATTTACCAAAAAGATGTTTCCTACAACATCAAGTTCTGACATGATTCAGTACAGATGAAACCAGGACTGTCTGTGTCTGAAGCAGCACAGTTAACAGTCCTCTAACAGCCGTCCACAGACATCTTTTCAATAAATCTGTTGTGGATTCCTTTTGCAATAATCTATGTCAGCCAAAAGCAAGGACTATTTAATTTCCGCAGCTAAGTAGGTGAAACATTTGTGTCCAAACAATTCCTCATTAAAGCTGTCCTCCTAGAAAGTTTTAATGAAGCCAAATGCATGGAGATTATCAGTTCAGGTTTTAGTGCCGGGAGAACACAAACAATGTAACACTTACATCATTAGGTATTGCCAGCTCTTGTGAACTTGTGGGGGCAGATGCATCCAATCCTGCAAAGTAGGACAAGGAGCGCTACCAACAGTTTGGCACTAATGGCTTCCACTTTCATAGCACGACAAGTTGCCCTACTTTGTCTAGGTTATCACTGTTACACTGCTAAATTAAGAAGCAGAAAATAGCATAGGGCAAAATAATCATTCTAAAAAGACAATACATAATACATGCATGCTGCTTGACTATGACTACCACACCAATACTTGCTATTTAATCAAAATATTGTAATGTATTGTGCTGAGTTAGTTGTGACGGAATATATGAGTACGTGGGGTGGTTGAGGTCAGGGATGGTCTGGCCAAGACAGTGTTAGATTTGGAGGAGAAATGTTGCAAAAGGTGGAGGATGGGGTCAAAAACTTAGGATTTGTTTTTGTTTGGTTTTTCTTTGGAGAGGGAAACTGGGCAAATGGGGCTGAAATTTGGGTTTGATGGGAGAAATGGTGAGAAATTGTTAAATATTTACTAAACTGTAAATATTTTTGACATTTTTCACATTTCCCTGTCAGAGAAAGCTGCTGTTTTTTTCCTTTTTTAGCTTATATATCATTCTGTCTGCTTCAGTCTGTCGCATATTCTTTTCAGTGATAAATATTTCAGTGACTAACTTTCAAGGTAAAAAAAAAAGAAAGCTGGGTGGCTTAACCTTAAAAACCTACAATTGTGTTGATTATTCTTGTTTTGTTTTTCATCTTATTTTCTTGTGAAAATCAATGAAATGCAGATGCGCGCACATCACCGCAAAGCCACCGTCTACTCTCAAAGAAATCCTTGATCCTCACTGAAGTGACAGCAGTGTTTTGATGGTGTGAGTCGAAGAGGAGTGATGAGAGAGGGATAGATGGACTTCCCTGGGGAGCCGTGGGTACGTACCAGGGAAGGTAGGGTTGCTCTGCCCAAGGGAAGGGAGGGGGATATGCTGCATAGCCAACTGGTGAAGCTTGGTCAACTGCAGGGTAGGAAGGAAGTTAGAGCTAACCAATCAAACTGGATTATTTCAGAGGAGCTGACAACTACAAAACAGAGCCAATCTGAAGTTCACAAACATCACACATGGTGTCAGTATCAAGAGATTCATTTTCCTCAGAAAGCATGCTGACTTCTCATAGCAGTCATCTGAAAATACAGTCACATCTCATGCTACAAAGCTACAAGTGATCATGAACTCTGCAAATCTTCATTTCCATTTCAATCAGTGCATGCTGCTACCGTGGGTTAGTGTTAGTAAAGTCAACAGATCAGGGTTACTGAAATTTGATCTTCGCAAAGTAGGGTACACAGAGGGCGTATCGGTGGCTTGGAAGGAGTGGGCAGGAGTAGGTCATTAGGACTGATGTCAGTCACTCAAATGAACATACTTACATCTTGATGTGCAAAAGCATACTGCCCTGGAATTGCAAAGGCCTGGAAGGAAGAACAGATGAGATACGGTTATGTAATCGGGTGGTGCAGACATGTTATAACGTGCTACTTGAAAAATGAATTTGTCACAGAGCATCAAGAGGAAAGTCAGTGCAGTGAAAATCCATTCCTTTCCCCTTTTCCATGGCTCTAATGTTTATAGATCTGACGGAATTTCATCTAAATGTCATCTGCCTTTCCCCCCCCCCCTCTTCTCCGACCATTAGCTGGAAATCCAATAACATAAACAGATGTCTGATAGGTCAAAGCAGACTCTGCCAAATTCAGGACAGCGCCTGGGCAGCTCGTGGAAAACATCAGCCTTAGACACAACATGTAAACATGTGAATTATTCATGTAAAAGCAAGTTATTCCTAAATTTTCGGCTAAATGCATGTAAATATGATCAATGGTTGTATATATTTACACTGTTTTGCCCGTTTAGTAATAGAAACACCCCCTGATGATCAGTGAAATTTTGAAATCACACAAAATAATAAGTCCACTCAACTGCTGCGTGTCTTTAAATAAGCTAAATTCAGAGCTAAACAACTCCCCTATGGCTACTTACTTGTGCAGAGTGCTGTGGTGCTAATACTGCATGGGTTCCAGCAGGTACGACCTTGGGACGGTAGGGAATAGTTGCGCCTTTCGGTGGAGACTGGAGACACAGTCGTGCAAACCAAAAAGGGAGAAAATTTATACACTGGCGCAGCTGAGAAAAAGAACTCTCACTGGCATTGATGCGTTTTATATCCTCCTTTATAGCACTGCCTGAATCTTTTTATATCCCATTCATCTGCAGAGAAAGTAACATAAAAGATCGGACCAAAGAAAACTGCGATACAACTGGGAGCACAGCTGAAAATAGGGAATTGGCAAGTTTTTGATCAAAATAGAAAGAGGTCAAGTGGATACTAAACCCAAAATCCAAACTCAAAGCTCCTCAGAATACATTAAGAGCATGTGCTGCGATGGGCAGTGTGAGAAAAGTTTAAAACGGGGTCTAAAAACGTGAAGAGGCTTTGACAGTACAGTGGTAATTTAAACGCTGACATTTTAACGATATGGGAAAAGTACTGCATCAATATCCAGTTTTATATGTTTGTTATATAATACACGTCTGGGTATATCAGACAGACAAGGTTAAGAACTATCAATATAAATTATCTGGGCTTTAGCTTTGAAGACATCCTGAATTTACTACCTTCCTCTGCTCTCTAAATAAATGTGACATACTTGACTTCTAAATAGAGCCGCTGAACGTGAAGATCATCTGCTGGCTGACAGCGCTTACCTCCAGCATCACAGAGCAGATGTGTCTTACACACTGAGTGATGGCCTGTGGAGTGCCGGAGATTGTGACAGCCCTCTCTGTGGAGTCCGGCAGCATGTCTCCTGCCACCTGAACCTGAGCGCCTGTGGTCTTAACATCACCAGACAACAGAAAATACAAAGGCTATTTATTGCTGAAAAGAGCACGCCATCACCCAGATTGAAATGCCGTTTCGAGCACCCCACAAATTATCCTGAACACATTTTGACATGCAGGGAGCAGCTGCAAGCCAAATAGCAATGTGCGCTCCAATATTTGAAGAGGCGCACACAAATATTGTCCATTCGGAATGAGTATTCAGGCCCTGCTCATCCTCACAGGCATAATCAATGGGATTTTCACCCACCCCCCTCCCCGCCACCCCTCCAGAAAACATACACATAGCTTCATGTAGTTTAAGGCAGAGAAAAACAAGAAGATTTTGACTTGAGTGTTTGATACTCAGGGTGTCAGAGTGCCAGGGAGACTGTTTTCTGTGCTTGTTTGGGTGCAAAAAAAACAACTTCCTGCTGCAAAATGAAAAAAAAGAAAGAAAACGACTCATACCTCTCGGATTTCTTTGATCTTTGAGCCTCCTTTGCCAATCAGTGAGCCACACTGGCTCCCCGGGAAAACCAGGCGAAGTGTCACAGGTGGCTTGCTTGTCACGTTGCTGTTTGTCATTGCTGCGGTAATATCCTGAGGGAGATTTCCAAAATATGTTGTTTTTCAGTGTCGACTGTACGGAACATCAGCGTTATTTGACAAGTCTTTTTGTGTGTGTGCGTGTTGTGATGCAAGACTGGAGAAAAGGTTTCATGCTTTTGGGCATACCTCTTCAAACTTTTGCGCAATCATGGAAAAGGCTCTAAAGATGCCCTCTGTAGGTCCTGTGATGGTGACTATCCTCTCAGGGGACGAGCCCTCTGATATGTTGATGCGAGCGCCACTCTGGAAGCAAAGCCCCGCGGTTATTCCAGCTGTGATTTGATTCGATCTGCCTGACAACGTGAAATTATACGCCCTTTCACATTACAGATGTCAAAGCAAACACTCACCTCCTCCCTCATTTTCTTGACTGTTTCTCCTTTCTGAAATCAGGCAGGAAAACAAGTCGGTTCGATTGGATTTATAAGAGGAATATAACAAGACAAACAGAAATAAAACAGCCAAAAAATCAATAAATGGTGATGGATTGTAAAATAAATCTACCTTCCCAATTATGCTGCCAACTTCCTGTGGATGAAAAGATAACAGCGGGACTTCTCTCAACAGTTTTTCAGCAGGATGTAAACATTTTAAAAGCTATTACGAGACCGTTAGGCTATTACAACAAAAATGCACTGAATGATTTGAACTATTTACAAATGTCCATTACCTTTCCGTGCATCAGCAGCCTCAGCGTCAGTGTAACGTTCAAACTCCCATCTGAAGCCATTTCTTCCTTGTCAGACATTCTCGTTTTCCCAGATGTAAAGTAAAACACTCTGCAAGGATCGAGAAATAGTCAGGTAGTTCAGGAAATAACATGTAAACTGAATGCATGCAGGCTGAAGTGAACATTACCGCTGTAACATTTGACTATTTATGTACAGGGTCTCATTCAGGCCTCCATCGGGTACTGCTGCTTTTTATCTTTTTATTCTGAATTTCCAGCAAACCTGTGATTTTTGGGTAATCCTCACTACTCGTGCTAACTACCCTGTTCTTCTGTTTACAGCTAAATTCCCAGAGCGGCCTGAAATATGCATCATTTCTTTTCCTCAACAAGATTCAGCTGGAAAGACCTTTCTGGCAAAATAAATGTTAAAAGCTTTCATGAAGTGCGTGTAAGCTGCATTACCACTGTGGAATCCATCTGTGGCACAGATGAAGTAGACCTCCATCTGAAATTGTTATGGATTATTACCTTAACGAGGATAAACGTTGAGTAAGTGGAAAATTCTCCAAAGATGGAACACTCACTTTTATGTTGCTTTACGGAGCCACGTACCCTTTTGGGGGATTTTTAACTTAAATGATGCTCTCTGAAGAGTCATGGACCATTGTTGCTTGTCTTCTGATCATGTAGTTGTGAGCGGGGGAAGATAAGCCTATCGCTGCGTGCAATCTTCACATGGGACTGTGTCTTTAGTTCCGGCTAAATACAAGTTGTGTGACTCTCTTGGAGAAGATAAGATATAAAGGAAGCTACTTGTGCTGGGGAGGCCTGAGGATCAATTGATGTGTGTGTCTGTTTGTGTGAGAAAGAGACAGAGAGAGAGACGTGTCTCTTAATATCACACTGACACCACGCAATGTCGACTCTGCTGTGGCCGCGTATCCAATTCTTTGTATTTGTAGAACAAATAAAGAATGTCTCGATGCAGTGAAGGACGGCCAGCTTATTGCACCGTAACAGACAGAGAGACGACTTCAACTCTATAAAGCGCCAAGGTCGCAGTGTTCATTAGATCATCATGGTTCTGCTGAGAAGTGATTTTTCTATTTACTTTAAATGCTGGGCACAATGGAGAGTTTGTAGCTAATAAACAAGATAATCTAAATGGAGAAAAAAAAGTAATTTAACAGGAGATTGATGTGATTGTGGACTAACTTAGTAATCACTCACATGTGAGACATTATCTAAAACCTTTTTGCAAATGATAGATTTGCTTTAGCTGAAATCTTGGTCATGTCAGAAAAAGCAGGAATATACTGGCTATAGTGGCTTGCTGTTGGCGAGCATGCATGAAGTGCTCCCAGTTAATCTGCAGTTAAAGTCAATCCTACTCTAACGTTTTAACAGTATGCCTAATGACAACCATCTCTCATTTCTGTATATTTTGCATCCAAGGAGCCAGACTTTACTTATTGAGTTTGACCAATAGTTCTCCAGGATTTCTGAAGGTGTTTTAAATACTGGCTGCTTCTCACTTAAAAGCTAGTTTTAGTTGTTCTCTTATTTTCATTCATATACTCCATATTGTATGTTGTTATGTATGAGGAAACATAAAATATAATACACATATACCAAAATATCATAAAAAGACTTTGTCAAAAAAATGTTTTTAGTGGACAGGTGGCTGTGAAGAAGCCATTCTTAAGGAAAGTAAACAGGGAGAAAAGGCTGAGGCTGAATTACTTAAGAACTATACAAAAAGTCAAAAGTATCAGGTCTTATGAAATGAGGAAGACGTACATCACAGACAGAGGTACAACAGTGAGTGTCTACAGCCATCTGTAAAACATAGTGGGTGCGCTGTCATTGTTTGGGGCTGTATTTTTTAGCCAGTGGTGTTGGAGATGTCAGATTTCCACCCACCATGCGTCAGATGGGCAGCAATATCATTTTTCAGCATGACATTGATCCAAAAAAACACTGCCAATGCAGTAAAAGCACAATGGAACACTATCAGTCATGTATTGGTCTCCCTATAGCCTGGTCATCAACGTCACTGATACTGTGGGATCATCTCGACAGAGAAAAGAACAAAAGCCAGCCAACATCTAAATAAGAGCTTTGAATGGAGGAGAAGTATTGCTGAAGACTACTTAGAAAAATTACAAGAAAGCTTGTCTAAAAGAGTTCAGGCTGTGTTGAAAAATAAAGGTGGTCAGGTTTGCTTCGTCTACTGTATTTCCATGTATTGTTTAACTAAGTCACTGCATCCGTTTTCCATTTTGATATAAAAAATATACAGAAATGAGGGGTTAATCAGGACTTTTGTTTAGTATTGTACACCTGTTAACTTTTTAATAAAGAGTTGGATGAGACATTGGCGTAACATTGTGCTGAACATCGGGGGGTCAAGATCTCTGTCTAAATAAATAAATAAATCTGAGTAAATTCCCAGATGTTTAAATGTGCAACTATTTTGCTGGTAATACTTGAAATGAGTAAAGACATTAACGGCCTATTTATGCAAAATAATTCATAATTTTATTAGGGGGGTTATATTGGTAGGGTCTGATTATCGGGGGCCATAACCCCCCTAACCCCCGTGGAAATTACGCCCCTAGGATGAGAAGATTGACACTATTCCTTTGTCTTTATGAAGTAGGGTTCTAGCCAGTCAGCTTAGTTTAGCATGAAGACACAATTCTGCATCTTTGTTTAATCAATAACAGAATGAATCACAAAAACAATACACTATGGTTTATCTGCCTGCCTCCTTCACTGGTTCAGCCAGTTGGCAGGCAAACAGTGAAGCTCTCCAGGAGCTGTTGAACCCAGTCAAGGATTTAGTGACCTTTGGACTGAAACAGGCTAAGCTAACAGGCTGTAGCCTCATACATATGTACAGATGGATAACCCTTCAATGCCAAGTGTTTCACAAAAAGTGTCATTTTTATGACCTTCCCATAGATCCCAGCTTTTATACTCACACAAACCAATAAATACAGTACTCTGTGCCGCCATTCCACACCTAGAAAAAAGAAGAACAGCGTGATTGTGTGGGTTTGATTAAGACATGCTAGCACTAACAACAAAATTCATTCAGGAGGTATCCAGTTAAAATGTTGGTAATATCAGTGTGATGACAAGCAAACAAAAACGGGGTTTCCCAGCAGCAGCAAGAAGCTTACAATATGGTATTGTTCTAGCACATTCCAGTGTTGATAATACCAGACTGGGCTAAAGGCCTTAATCCAACCAATATCTTGAATAAGTGGAGGGTGTCTTTCTGCTAACAAGAAGCACAGCTATTCTCTCCTCTGTGCATCATTATAAAGTTCCTGTGAATACATCGAATAAAGCGAAACATCTCTGTCTAATCCTATAGGCCGGGATTTGTTTAGCTAATGCTAAGACCCTTTTGACCTATTTCTGTCACCTCTAGCATGCAGGCACCCACTCAAGACTTCCCGAACAAAACGCTGGTGCACAACAGCACCCACAGAGTATACATGATAAAACAGATAATCTACAGGAACTCAGCTCCGGGAACAGGCAGCCAGAAGTGTGCTTCAGACAATAAAAACAGGGTATTATCCCTCGGGGGAAATGGAGAACAATGTCTAAGTGGATTACTTGAAGGATTTCGTATGAAAATATATTCAAATTTGGAGGCTATGACGAAGAATGATAGAACATTTTGAAATTGAAACAGTACTGATAAAATTACAGCATTTCAGGAGATTATTACTTGCAATTGTTCTCCAGTTTAGGAGCAATGCTCTTAAAAGACAATGTTTCAAATTACTTATCTCGCTTATCACAACAAGGCAACAGCATTCGCTTCTTAAAAATCTCGAGCAATGGCTATTTATAGCTATTTTGTGAGCCACCACATATCAGTATATAAGTGTGAGTCCTCTCAGTGTGGCATTCCTCCATCAACACAAAGCCTCCAGTATTGGAGATTCATCACATGTCTGGCTTAATGTGTTAATTAATTCAAGCCCAAACTATCTCTTAGGGGAACGGTGCAACAAAATGCATTTACAGCACAGCACAGAGTACAGGAAAAACAAGCAGCTCAAATTATCTCAACCTAATGGGAGTCAGGAGTAGTGCATTAAAACAAAGCCTCTCATTACTCAGCTTCCATTAAAAGTCCACAACCAACAACTTCAGCTTTCTTTCTGGCTAAACCCCAAGGTTACTGTAGTATGCAACAATGTTCCCAACAAATTCTCTTCAGTGAACAATCACCAGCTTGCATTTGAAGCCCAGTGCGAGGCCCGTAATGCATCAAGAATGAGTGGTTTAAAGTACTGACCTTATATACAAAATACTGGTTCCGTGCTCTTATTTCTGGTATTCAAAAAGAATGGCGCTTTAGTTTGTAGTCCGTGCTCAACGTATGACCCTTTGTTGTCAGTTATCCACAGAGTGGACAGATGGCTCCCTGTGCCCTCAGACCGGCTGGAGCGGAGGCTGGCTTTGCTATTAGTCCCTCAGCTTAGCCCAAGATAAGCCCCTACGCAGGGCAAGTGAACCCGCATCTCTTGCCTAATTCTCCCTGTCACAGTCACCAAAGAGGCGTTCCTCCGCATGGAGTTCCACTAGCTGAAGAGGCCTAAGGGCAGGGCAAAGAGGCTCTCCGGCTGGACAGTGTCCAGCAAAGATAGAACCAGCTACAGTTACACCACAACAAAAAGACCCAGGAAGGTCTAGCCTTTTGCAGTCATCAAAAAAGCACAGTGAGATGGTGAAGAGAAGCTTTGTTAACCGATGTTGGTTCGTGTCTAACGGCTCTGCATGACTGCTGTGTTTTTCATTAGATTTTCTGAGAGCTTCCTGCCAGCACAGGGCAGGATTTTCTCTAAAAATAAATCTCCTTGTAAGAAATCTGTGCTTTCTTACAAGGAACTTGACTAATTGAGGGGTGGAAAGGACAATGTGGCGTTTGAGGTATTTAGTGATGTTAAGCACAATGTCTTCGTGGGGGGCTTTGCCCACCCCCCTTCATACGGCCTCTGCCCTCCCCCACAACAAGCCCTTCTGCCCTTGTAATGAGGCCATACTGGATACAATACAGCCCTTCTGTACAGAAAAAATGTATTCAGCTGAGACCCAAATTTGTGAAGGAAATGAATCAGTGAAGCATAAGTGGCATATTTAATTACTATTCAGTGCATTGCACGGAGACAATGATGGCTGCTGCGAGTCTCATGGCCGTCTATCAGACGTGTAAGCAGACATTCACTTCTCAGCTATGATTTCAATTCAGCCTCCAAGTTGCACTTCTATGATTAAAAGATTTTACCTCGTGAGAACAGAAGAAGGAAGGCTGTCTTTATAAGTCTCAATACTGACTTGATTTGACTCGCTTCACTTTTTAGGAGGCCTTTATTTCAGAGTTAAGACAAGGTTAGAGGTTAAGCAGTAAAAGTAAGCAAAGGTTTATCCAGTTATAACAAAACAGGCTCAACAGGGTGTCTCTTTGTGTCCAAACTGCAAGTAGAATCAGAAGCACAAGAGGAGCATCAAAGCATTCAAGGGCATAGCATGTGACAGCTATTTCTATCCTTTCAGAGACCATGAGATGATCTGGCATTTCATGCCAATCACTTGTGACTAATTTCTTCTCCTTCATGTACCTTGTCTGTCAACTAGATTAAAAAGTCAGGGATTAGATGTAATTGGATTACAGTGAAGTGATTACTTAGACCTGCTGGTGTAATCAGTTACAGTTAATGAAAGCAGAGTACATGTAGTGGTTACCCAAATGGGAAAAACTAGATAAAGGATAAAATATACACACTGCCCTTGCATGATTTTCTGTGGCTTTCTAGCTCTATAGCTAGCACATCTTAATCATCACACAGTATTATTGTGAACTAATCAATATTTTTAATCAGTCACTTCTGATTAATGCCCTCGTTTGTGCACCCTGTTAGCCAGCGAGGCTAGGAGTCAGATGATATGTAAGAGGTACTGAGAAGCAATTTCTCATGCTTGTTACTCAAAGCAGTGATTTCAGATGTCTTGGAAGGAATTTAAATGCCTGTACAAGATGAATACACAGTTCATGCTCATGATATTATTTAAATGTATATATGTGCTTAGCACCTGTGAACCTTTCATGTCTGCTGGGCTGACACAACGCACTCAAAAATCTGATGGATGCCCCATATATGAAAATGACAGCTATAGATTATGTGTCAGTGCAGATCTCTCATCAGCTGCCAGAAACATATGTACGTGCATAATGCATGTATTTCTACAGCCAGCGCCCCCTTTGGAATGCGTTAAAAATATATATTTCATCTGATAAATAAGAAATGTTGATGTAAGGAAATATACTGTGTCCCAACTTTTGGTTTTATATCCCACAGCACCATCTGTTTTACAGTAAAAACACATAAAATTACACAATATAAAACAACATTTTTTAAGGTAGCTAGACTTAAAACTGCATGACTCTCACTTATCGTTAATCACATTCACAGAGAATACCTGGCCTCCCAATAAGCTTAAAAGATTCAACTAACCTATATTAAAAACCAGTGTACATTTTTAAGGACTTTTTTTTCTCTAAGCTAAACATTTTTAAGATTGCCAACCGTTTATCTGATGCTCTTCTACAAAAATTGGCCAAACGCGAAGGTTGAGATTTATTTTTTTTCCCCCACGTGACCACAGTGCAGCTACAACAGTTTTGATTGGTCCAAGGAGCAGCATGTTTTGGTGCTCTCTTCCGTCTTCCGTCTTCCTAGCAGTAAATAAATAAATAGTCATTACACCGAGGTAAAGTAACACCAACATCTGCTGGGTCGGCCGGTCTTACGCACAGGGACTACAAATGGACGAGGACTACAAAAGCTCAGCTGCTGTCCGCCGGACTTTACACTCTAGCAGAGTCGATCAGTAACCTACGCAGTGATAAGGACTGTGTTTGAAATATCTGAAGCAGGAGCAGTCCCGCTGTGTTTTGTGTTACCTTTGTTCGGCGGAACAATTGTCATAATGGCTTTTCACCAACTTTGCACTTTTGAAACTTTTCAGCAGGTCTCGGGGCGCTACGGTTATGGAGAAAACTTCAGAGACGTGATCGAGCAGGAGTTCACGCGGATTAAAGGTAATGATTGTGCTCAGTCCTGAGCAGCAGCTGTAGTGACGGAACCGCTGGCTGTAAACCGTTGCTTCTCTGTTGTAAACAGGGATAACATACCTGGATCATGCAGCAGCTACTTTGTATCCCGAGTCTGTGCTTAGGGACTACTGCCGGGACATTACAAGCAATCTGTACGGTGAGACAAGTCACATAAAATCCCACCAAGTGTTACTGCAATGTGGTTATTTTTCCTTGAGCCATGAAATTTAAAAGCATCTCCTTTTTGTTTTCCCCCCCAATAGGAAACCCCCACAGCCACAACCCCAGCAGCAGACTCACACATGACACGGTGGACCGGGTCAGATACAGGTAAAGTCTGTGCATGCTCTCAAAAGCCTTAATAATGGGCCAGCAACTCCTTCAGTTGGTACTTTGCTGGAATAAATGAGTGAAAACATTTTCTTACAGGGTATTGCAGCATTTTAACACCACCCCTGAGGAGTACTCTGTGATTTTCACTTCTGGTTGTACAGCCGCTCTTAAATTAGTGGCTGAGAGCTTTCCCTGGAGGTCGCACACAGAGAGCCAAGCAGGGAGTCACTTCTGCTACCTCACTGACAGCCATACCTCTGTAGTTGGCATGAGAGGACTGACTTCTAGCCGGGGGGTGGTTACCCAGCCCGTCTCCCCGCAGGAATTGGAAAACAGAGCAAAGGATGAAGCTCAAGTTGAAGATGTTATTTGCCAGACACCGCACCTCTTCTGCTACCCAGCACAGAGCAACTTCTCAGGGAGGAAGTATCCCCTTAGCCATGTGAAAGGCATCCAGGCGAGACGCCTTTACCCAGCGTGCGCCCACCAAGGCCGCTGGTTTGTGTTGCTCGATGCAGCCTCTTATGTCAGTTGTTCGCCTCTAAGCCTACAGGACTGCCCTGCTGATTTCATTCCTATCTCTTTCTACAAGATATTTGGCTTCCCCACAGGTCTGGGGGCGCTTCTTGTCCGTAACGACGCAGCAGACATACTAAAAAAGACTTATTTCGGAGGAGGCACAGCAGCAGCTTACCTTTCTGGAGAAGATTATTATGTACAGGCGGCAAATATTTCTGACAGGTAAAACATTCTTACAGCCCATCGAAGGCCAGATAGTCTCTGAGAACTCACTGTTGTGAGCATCTGTATTCAAAACGCAATGTTTTCTCTCTCCCCGATAAAGATTTGAAGATGGCACTGTGTCCTTCTTGGACATCATTGGCTTAAATCACGCATTTGAAGCTCTTTACAGAATCACAGGTACTGTTGCCAGAGCATGGCGATTCATTCAATCTGTTTAATAGCGAAATCACGATGTGTATGCGGGTTGTTTATAATCTGCCTCAGGTTAAAAACAACAACCCTCAACCTTCATTTATTTCTTTTTCCCTTCAGGGGGCATGCACAACATCCAGCAGCACACGTTCGGCCTGGCACGATACACTTACAGGCTGCTGTCAAGTCTTTGCCATGGCAACGGGAGACCAGTGGCTCACATATACACCGAAGGCCAGTTTGACAGTCCAATCACACAGGGCGCAGTCCTGAACTTCAACCTAATGGATTCAAATGGACAGATAATTGGCTATTCGCAGGTGCATGTGGAAAACAGAATTTACTTCTATTTCATAACAGTCTAATAATTGTGTGTTTATGTAAAGGAGGTGAAATAATTTCTGTCACTCACAGGTCGACAGAATGGCCAACCTGTACAATATTCACGTGCGCACGGGTTGCTTCTGCAACACGGGGGCATGTCAGTCCTTCCTCGGGATCACCAGTCAGCAGGTGAAGAGGAACCTGCAGGTGAGAGATGAAAGAAAGAGAAAATTGTCAAAGTCTGTTAAGGGCATGCGTAGGTAGAATGAAACGTCTCTCTCTCTCTCTCTTTTTCTCTTCAAGGCCGGCCACGTCTGTGGAGACAACATCGACATAGTGGATGGCCAGCCGACCGGATCTGTTCGAGTGTCCTTCGGCTACATGTCAACATTTGAAGACTGTCAAAAGTTCCTGAACTTTGTGGCGGAGTGCTTCGTAGAGAAACCCGTCAGAGTAGACCAAGAGAGGCTACAGGAGTTAAAAAGAGCTGCTGCAGCGTCAGAGGACTCCAATGAATCTCCTTCAATCAAAATTACTAATGGAGAAGTATATAAAGGAGATGAAAAGAAGCCCACAGAAGCATCACTGAAGGGATTTCAACTGAGAGACTCAAACAGCCATGGGGTGGCTTATACTCTGACCAACATATACATCTATCCGATCAAATCTTGTGGAGCGTATGAGGTTTGAGAACAGCCCAGCCTTATCTCTCGTCTTTCTTTTCTAACCTTTTTCTCTCCTCCCCCTTCTTCCACTCTACCTGTTTTGATTTGACTCTGCTCTTCATGCAGGTCCACGACTGGCCGGTGGGCCCGCTGGGTTTACTGTATGACAGAGGCTGGATGGTGGTAAATGAAAACGGCGTTTGCCTGAGTCAGAAGAGGGAGCCACGTTTGTGTCTCATTCGCCCGCAAGTCCACATTCGCTCCAACAAATTGCTCCTGCAGGCACCAGGTCAGACACTCAGTCCACGGCTCACTGGGAATACATTTTTAAAATATATGTCTAAATTTCAGTTAGTCCGATTTTTGTGCCGTAAACTTCAACGAGGATTTTTGTTTTGCTTTTTCTTCAATCGCCCTACAGGGATGGATACCATTTCTGTTCCCCTGGAAAACAACAATCATTCGCACACGAGGGTGTGTCACAGTAAAGTTTGTGGTGACAGGTGAGCTGGCAGCGTTTGAGACATCCGAAAAGCATGAGCTGCAGGAAATATTGTGACACATGTCATTTGTTCTTTGTTTTTCTCTCGTGTCAACGCTCTCCCTACCTGTGTCGTTCTTTATGCTACCCCCTTCTTTGTGGATGGCATTATAAGGCCCTCCTCTCCCAGCTTCTTATGAAATTCCTGCTGCTTACCATTTTTAGGGGAAAACAAACAATAGAGCATTGGATGATATTAATCTCCTCTGACAGATCCCCACATGACGAGTCACAAGCTTAAAAAAAAAAAAGCCATTCACCCAGTGATTCTCCGATTAGATGTCACAGCAAATAGTAAGCAGCATCAAAACTCTGTAGATTTCCCCCGGGGGTCTCCTGAATATAATCTTCCTCCTTCCCCAAGGGTGGAGACTGTCGACTGTGGGGATGAGGCTGCATCATGGCTTTCAGACTCCCTTGGACAGCCGTGCCGCCTGATAAAACAAAGGCCTGATTTCACCCGCGAAATGAAGAAAAGGCCGAGTGAAGGTACCAGTACAAGCGTTTCACCTGTTTTGCCTCGCCTTTCTCTGTTTACTCCAGATTTATGTGGAATACAGTACACGAGCAGTGTGACCTTGCATTCAGTAATGCTGGCAACATCTTTTTCTGTGACACTGCTTAAGAGCGTCAGATTGTAATCCGAAAGACTGTGAAAATGCTGCGTATGCCAGGGATTCTCAGCCAAGGATGTGAATCCCTCATTTAGACTGGAACATGCGATTTGATTTTAAAAAATCACACCTACTGAGCAAACATTCACACCTGATTCCTTTTGCACTTTGCAATGTGTGAAAATTATTAATAAGGGAGCAGAAAACATGCCCCAATATGTTCATTTCATCCTCTATATTTTCTTTTTGGGCTCCACTGGAGTAGCTTTGGATGACTCACAGTTCAAAACAATCCTTATTTATCTTATTCCTAGCTTGTGTGCGCCACTCTGACACAAGCCATTTTAGCTAATTCACTCTCCCAGCCTTAAGCCAACGTTTTTCTGATTGGCTGTTCCATTGTAAACACAAGATATGTATATTTAAAGTGCTTATCTAAAAGTAGTGCATACCTGATTAATGAGTTAAATGTCACAACTCAGTGGCTTAAAACTGTGTACTTAAATTTTGTACAATAGTTCAATGAAATTTTAGTACTGTCCCATGTCAGCGTTAATATAAAGGCAAGCAAAACACAATAAATAAATGCATAAAGTGCATCAAGTTCAGTTGTTATAGTTAATATGACTTCATAAAAGTGAACTTAATCTGAGTATGGAGATCCAGGATTTTAATGGCAAGCCTGTGCTACAAACTGGAGATGAGGGATTTGAAAGCTCTGGACATTTAGCATCCAGGGAGAATCTAAGGCTAGGATTATACCAGGAAATACTTACTTATACTTTTGCATGTATACAACGGTCAGCTTGGGTCTGCATGACTTAAATTTCCCCATCAGATGGTGAACTTGAGGCTCTGTGCAGACCTCAGAGTCACTCCCACTTTGTAATGAACAAATGGACTTGTGGCTGCTACCACTGGCCTGACTTATGCTCCTTGAAGAGGAATGCACACAAATCCAGACACCACAGTTCTTCTTATCGTACCACTTTGAAAGAGTATGATGAGAGGAGCCATGTGAAGTCGGTGCCCTTGTACTGCTGTGTCTTTTGAGCTACAGCAAATTAGGACATCTCAGCCTCGCCTGTGCAGATGCCGATCGTTCTTTGTTTTGAAATCTGCCTTTTGCGAGTCTCCAGATTATCCTGGCGTTTAATATACATTTCTGACATCTTCATTTCCCACACTCCACATCTTTGGAACTTTTTTATTTGTATCCAAGCTAAGCAACAAGGCCAAGGGATGTAAGCACATAAGGAAAAAAAGCTGCTGTTCCCAGAGTGGCCTTGAGGCTTACTCCAAAAGTGAGTAAAAACCTGTAGACTCCAATGTTAAAAAGCCCAAATTTATACACATAAAAGCTGCAGAACA
>NW_024582457.1:178362-213362 GCF_018398535.1 Haplochromis burtoni
TTTTTTAGGTGACCTTTGGTGTTTACCTGACCCATCAGCTAACAGAGGGCTCCACCGCAGCAGCCAATGTCCTCTCGGTCGGTTCCCTCATACAGCCCAAGCCAAACAGTTCTTAAAGCAGTCGTCTGCAACATCCTCTTAATTTATTTCAGTGACATCTCTGGTCCTTAGAGGCCATTTCTCTGCTGTGCATCCTAAATATCACCTGTCAAACACTGACAGAGTTACTGGAGACGTTTGCTCATTTTCTTTGTATAACCTGAGTGGTCCTCTCAAGTGTCCTTTTCATGCCACATCATTCAGGCTTTCAGATTGTTGTGATGGAAAATGTATGATATTTGGGGATTTTTTTTAATGTAAAGAAGATGTGAAATAAAAAAAACTGCTGTCACAACTTTGTTGTTGAGCAAATGCATTGCAAGGAGGGTTTTTTTTCTCTCTAGAAATAGAAATGTGTACAATTACAAACCAATTCCAGAAAAGTTGGGTTGCTGTGTAAAAGGTAAATAAAAAAATAAAAAAAACAGAATGCAATCCCCATCACTTTAAACCAACTTTGTCTTCAATGGCTGTTCCTTCCACAGAAAAGAAAAGAAAGTGGCTTGTGCTCACAGCCAGAGCTGAGTGCTTTAGATGACCACATTAATGGAGCCAAGAGTAGAAAAAAATGACTGAAAAGAATGTTTAGATCCCTATGAAGCCCCAGCTTTTGGCTCATAGAGGATACACCCACCTCATTATTTGAAACTTTGGCCATGTATAATATGAGCATCCACCATCCTAGCAATTTTTCATTTCAATAACTGTCATAAGCCTTTGAATCATGGAGTGTCCGTTTCTTCATCTCAGAGTCAACTTTCACTAAGACAGCAACTGCAGACTCCCAAATGCTCTTCAGAGAGGTGTGCTGGCTTAGTGACAATACACAGTGAACTGCTTTGATGCATGCGTAATGATGTGCAGTAACAGCAGCCCGTGTCTTTATGTATTTTGATTCAGTTCAGTTGTATTTATACAGTGCCAGTCAACAACAACGACTTTCAGTGCAAGAGCAAGGCTTGACCAGAGAACCCTACAACAGCACAGAGAACTCTTACTCAGAGGTGGTTGTGCTCCAGTGTAGCTGAGGTAATCCTGCAACTTAATACAAGGTGTGGATCACTTTAGGCCTCATCATCATTATCATTCATCTGATGCAGAGCTGGAAAATAGGCATATAGAAATAATGACAAAGTCAAAGTGCGCCAATAATTGTGCACGCTGTGTGGTTTCAATGTGTTATCTGATCCAGAACATGTCAAGCTTGATGCATTAATCCCAGCTTATATTAACCCTCCAGACAGTTCTTCGTGAAGGTTTTCCCCATGAAGGTTTTTATTGACATTTCCTCCCAAACACACCACCAATGTGACTGCTGCCAAAAATCTAAAACATATTTCTTGCAGTATAGAAACCTCCCAGACTGTCGGTGATCAGTAAATGCTCCCAAGGGTGCACTAGTGTTTTTGGTGTGGATTGCAAATCTGTTTTTATTTCTTTCTTTTTTCTTTTTTGCATCTTATATTTTATATTTTAAAGTGGTCCTGAGCAGTAGCTTTCCAGGCTTGTCAGTTTCAGTCCAGTGCTTGTAGCTGGCCATTTTCAAAGGTTTTGTTTTGTTTTGTCACTTAATGCTGATCTATGAATCATTCAAGCATTAAAATAAACTTACTCAAAGGATGGACTGGAGTTCTGTCTGCGCATAACTTAGCACACTTATCAAAAAAACAATTTTAAATGGTATCTTTTGGCTCTTTATCACTAGCAGCCTGTATCATAACACATGATATGTTCTCATTGCTTTAGCTGAATCTACAAAAAATGCAATAGATAACACAGTTTGACAGACATAAAATAATGTTTTTGCACCAGCAATGAGATTCTCTAAGGGCTCTTAGCTGAAAACGTTTTACACGGTGTTCAGCACGCTATTAAATAAGTCTCACAATACTGGACAAGTGTGGGGCAAAAGAAGAAGTGTCAGGTCTAAAATACTGGATCAGAAAATCATGTCCTCATGAAACACATAAAACGTCAGGAAAGACCTGACACAGGACCTGAAAGATGCATCTGGCCCTTCAGTTGATCAATGAAAAATGCTCTCAGTGGAAGGCTGGCAGGCAAGTAGCCATTGTTAATGATGAGAAACAGGGAGGAAAGGCTGAGGTGCGTCAAATTACACAAGAAGCATGTCTTATGGAGTGAGGAATCCACATTTTAAATTATTGGTTCAATTAGTGATCAATATGTGCAAGGGAGGTAAAGAGAGAGGGATAACAGTTAATGTCTACAGCCCTAAATCTCTGCAGTGTTTTGGGGCTGCATTTCAGTCAGTAATGTTGGGGAACTTCAGGTAGCCTGGAGAAGTATTCCCGAAGAGTACTTACATAATACTTAATTTTAGGAAGTATTTTGCCCAAACTCTCCTTTAAATGCTTTTTTTAGTAGATAGTGAAAGAACTGGGCCTTTTCTATCATTTAGTTGTTTATCTATCACTTAATTACTTTGTGGTTGTGGTGAATGGCCATGACGCAGGTTTTTATTAGGAGGAAAAGCTTTAAAAAGCTTTATGCCCCTGTTCACAAAGCCTTGCAGAGAGCCAGACTGGACTCTTGCTTCTGACCCCGGACCTGATGTTTGACACCCCTTGCCACAGACTGTATCGAGCTGTATAGATTGCTGTCTTAAGGTGTGTAACATATATTGTGCTTTGTAGTGCAAACCTGTGCTACCTTAACAGCCTCTGGCACCGCCCTTTCACCGCGAATCAGGTCTTTGAACGGACTTCGGTCAAAGTTTGCTGAAGTTCCTTGCGAGCCATATAACTGTCCCAGACGTTTAGCTGTATAGATAAAGTCTCCTTTTGTTCAATATAACTGACATTAAATAATGAAGAGACGGGACGTTAAACAGAATGAGCCATCCTCCCACAATAGCGGGGTACAGCGGACTTCCAAATCCAAGAAGAAGGAGGGGACACGGTCACCACAGTGAGTTAGCTAGCTTACCTTACTGCATTAGCTTTTACCTTTTAACGGCTTGTGGAATTAAAAGTCCACTAGCAGTCTGCACTAAGACAGTTTTCGCGTGTAGTTTATTATTCCGTTTGTTACACGTTTGTAAGCGCAGGACAGGCATTTTACTACATGACGCTATATGGTGTTACTACTACAAGCACGCTTTTACTAGACCATAATAGAGTTGATAGGTTGTTAGCTAGCTAAATGGACATTGAAGCATTGAGCAAACGCATTTAGCGAAGACAACAATATCAAAAACTCATAAAGGGCGTTGTTGTAAACATTTGAAAATATGTCTTGCATAATGGTCTACAGATCAATACAGTAACTAGTGGAACAATACAAGTGAATCATTTTCCCAGAGTACAGGAATTCCTGTAGTGTTGTTGAAAACTAAACTGTGTCAGGGACTGGAAGTGTCTTGAAAATGTGAAAATATAACATCACTAACAGACGCATCTTCTACAGAGCGACTGCCCAGTAAAACAAAGGTTGCATTGCGTCATCCTGCAAAGAATGGCAGCCCGACTATAAACAGGAAAAAAGAGAGGTGATTAATTAAAAATCTGCAGTGAACTTTATTTTTTCAGAAAAGATTTGAATAATAAATTCAAGGAGTTAACTTTAGATAGTGATGGCTTTTGGAACAAGTGACCTCCTAGATGTTTCCCCCGAGCAGTACAGAGAGATCAGTCTTTGACTAAAAGGGCTCTTCTGGCTGATTAAAGTGTTAATGGAAGGGGTGGGATGTATTGTCCATTAATTGGCAATAGTCTGAATAGCATCCTTTTTTCCGCTGTTGCCTCCAGGGAGTCCAGACTGACTCCAATGACAGCCTGCCGTCTTGATTAGATCGTTCAGTTCTTCTCTCCCATATTAATGTCTCTATATTAATGCTGCATCCACAGACTGATAGGACATGTGGAGAGCTGCTTGGTGCACACCAGTGGGAATAAGTGAGCATTTCCAAGTACATCTGCTCAACCTGGTCCACAGACCCTTCAGTGTGTCTCTGAGGGAGATTTTATTTATTTATTTTATTCATTTATTTTTTTGGGGGGGGGGCTTTTGTTTCTCAGATCTTGCCTGAATAGAGCTGCACTTTTTTTTGCACCACTCAACAAACTCATCCACCACACCCCCGTCCTCCTCTCCCCTCACTTGATGCTTCTCACATTTGCTGAGTCATTCAAACTGTCTGCAGGGATGCAGCTGAATTTAGATGTCATGAAGAGGAGAAGTGGGAGCCAAACTTTTTAGTGTTGCTGTAGTGTTGATTTGGTGTTTTAACACAGATTGGACAGTTAGGGGTAGGCGGAATAAAGTCATCAGAAGTTTATAATAATTTTTGGATAAAGAGAGAAAGTCGGTGTCAGTGCAAACAGGAACGGCCTAGTCTACTGAAATTGTACGCCTCCAGACTGTTTTATACCTTTTGTAAATGCTTTCATGTTTATATGACTGATGCAAAAACAGTGAGTCATGTTCATGGAGATTTTGCACCCCTTGAGTCACTTGCCAGTGTTTTCCCACTCTGTTTGTACACAGTGTTAAGTCTCAGGTGAACATGCTGAAAACCTGCGTATGCCTATTTTCTTTTACACAAAGACAGTGGAACAAGAATCAATGGAGGAATAGTTGAAGAATCTGTCCGATAAGCAGAATTGCCAATCAATAAGATCTTATCAATATCCATCTTTAGTCTCCAGTCACATTGTTTTTATTTCTGTCTTTTTTCTGTCTCCTTATAGGTCCCAAGGGTGGCTAAAAAGGGGCTTATTGGCCCTCTTTGTTATCTTGGTTGTGGTGCCTTTCTCGGTGAAAATGCTTCCAGAATTAATTCAGCACTTTGTTTACACACACAGAAGTATGTGAAAATCCAGTTTGCCGCTTGGATGTACTGTAAATCCTTAGCTTGCTACTCAGAAAAAAAAAAGCACCTCTCTTTTTTCCTGTTTATAGTCAGCCTGCCATTCTTTGTTGACCTCAGCCGACCTGCTGATTTCTCCCTTAATCACACCATCAACATGTACTTAACATCAGAGGAAGGAATTTCCCTCGGCGTATGGTGAGCATAAGCTAAGTTAAACTTTTTTCTTTTCTTTTTTTTCCTAGCATAGCTTTTAAAATCCTAAGACTAAAGGACAACACTTGTTTTTTAATGATCCAGTTGTTGGTTGTATTTCTAAGCGGTGCATTGTTTTGACCGTCAAAGGCACACTGTCCCTGAAAGTCGGTGGAAGGAGGCACAGGGGAAAGACTTGGCGTGGTACCAAAACACTTTAAGCGATGGAAGTCCAGTTTTCATATATCTTCATGGAAACACAGGCACGAGGTATTATAAATAATGCATTTGTATTACAGCTGCAGATACAAAGAGTAGAGGTTCCACACTTTGGAAAAAATACCAATTTTTTGGCTCTGTGGCTTTTTTTTAATGAATCCAACAGGGCAGCTCCTCATCGGGTGGGAGTTGCAAAAGTGAGTGATCACAAATACAAACATATTAATCTTTTAAAAGGTCTTTGTGGCCATTCTGATGACAAATAAGTGTTATGTGTCAACAGATATTGAGTGCTCTTGGTTACCATGTCCTAGTGCCTGACTACAGAGGTTGGTACAAATGAAGATTTATGACTCTTATTTAAACATATTTTCTATTTCAGTGCTTTTTTGCCTTAGTATTGATTGTAAAGCAAAACCTTCTCACATTGATTTAATATCATTTGCAGACATATAATCACTGTGAACTAATTTTGTTGCGCTTGATGAGTTGTTTGTTGTAAGGCAGTCAAAAGAGATCAGTTCAGCTTCAGGTCAATGTCTGATGAGGGTTTTCCTCTAAGTGACTGCCACCTTGTGGCTGCTTTGCTCTCAAGAGCAGCTCTCTGACGTGACCGTGAATAGCAAATGATGTGACAAACTCTGGCAGGTTTTGGAGATTCCACCGGAGAGCCAACTGAAGCCGGTCTGACCACTGATTTCCTCTGCGTGTACAACTGGGTCAAAGAACGCAGCAGAAACAGCCTTGTCGTTATCTGGGGACATTCTCTTGGCACTGGGTCAGTAAGGAAAGACTCCTGATGTGCAGCATTTTGGAAACCTTTACACACTCCCAAAAAATGTTTGGAATACTTGTCACATCCTCTTCCTTTTAAAATATTGAAGTAATAATCTGCAACAGTCAAGAGCTATTCTAAATTTCATTATCGAATTGGACAGAAAGCA
Organism: Haplochromis burtoni; assembly: GCF_018398535.1. NCBI lineage: Eukaryota > Metazoa > Chordata > Actinopteri > Cichliformes > Cichlidae > Haplochromis > Haplochromis burtoni. The sequence goes on from NW_024582457.1 coordinate 184,651, forward strand.
ATAATGCCATTCGACTGTAAAAAGTAAAATTTGCTTGTTGGGGCAAAAAAGTCCTGCATAGGCTGCAAAGTTGGATTTCTACTATAAAACCTGATATAAGCAGCTGGATGGCGTTGGTACAGTTCTTTTTACTTCAGGCTTAGGATAAGCTGCTGATCTTAACCAGGACCCATCAGCTGAACAACTGAAGGTAAATGATGAGACACCATAGCATTTTTAGTTCTACCAACTCTTCCAGGCTGTTTTTATATGCAAAAATGATGAACAGGATCAGGAGGCTAATAACATTAATGAGCAAAGTTAACAGTTGTCAAAGAAAACATCTTAAAAATACATAATTTCCTGGTGCTTAAGCCTGGCAGGAGGGTAATTTAAATCTGGAATAATTCATCAGCAACTGTGTGGTAATGATGGCAGATAGTTCACAGCCCAGCTCGGCACCCTAAAGATCCCTGTTTGGAAGTACTTCAGATTTTTGTCACTAGGCAGCAAATTATGGAACCTTACCTGTACTGACTGACTGAATAGAAACGGAGGAAGCCTTATGAATAGGCAAGTGATAAACGCTTTATGCAACGCAGATCCCTCATGAATCGAATATTTCCCGTTTCATATTGAGAAATAGCTTTTCTGTCTTTTTCCAGGTGGAGATAATTCGGTGCTTAGTGTCTATTTTTTTATGTTAACCTAATTTTTTTGTTCATTTTCTAATATCTAGGTTATTTTTTTTAACAAACGTGTTCATTTTGAAATGAATGTAGTTGCACATTTAGCTGTTTTTCATTGTATTGGTTCACCCTTATAATGCTCAAAACAAGATACCTCGAACCAGTTTGCATTTCTTTAAAAAAACATAATCAAATTGGATTTGGTTGAAATTAGTCGACAGCTGTAATGAATCTGGCAACATCGATGAGATGAGAAGGTGACGTAGTGGATAAACTGAAAATGCTTTTCTGTATTTCCGTGCAGAGTGGTGACTAACACTGCAGACAAACTTCTGGAGCAGGGTAGGTTTTGCTACTAATGAATCAAGCAAATAGAAGTAATGCCCGATTTAAACTTCTGCGAGGAATCTTTGCAGAGCCTACGACTTAACCTTTGTCCCCACATTTATTTTTGTGCCCTCCATTCTGTTCAGTAACTAATGGTTACCACGTGGTAACCATTAGTTACTGAGTCCTCATGTTGATGCTAAGATTATTTTTCCATATACTGAGGTGATGATTGTTATTATCTCACTGATAAATTCAAAGACTGCAGTGAAAAGCAGCACAGGAGGAATCCAATATATAACCCAATATCTGCGGCTACATCGACCAGACGTGTTGGCTTCTTATAAGGTGCACGTCAGGTTGCGTCGTAGGCTATGATGTAAAGTTCCCGCTGAAGCATAAATTGGGCATAAGAGCACGTGAGCTCAACATGGTGATTGTTTCCCGTTCTTTTCAGGAGTGGTGTTTGATGGGGTGATCCTTGAAGGCGCATTCAATACTGTTCGGCAAAATATTCCTCCATTTAACCCTTTTGCTTGGGTATGCTCGTCTAACCTACCACTTTTAGTATTTGCTGTATTTATTTCATGTGACTGTGTTACTGCATCACAACAGACTTTACAATGACTTTTTTCTTTGTGTTTAAAGCGTTACTGGAAATTTCCAGGCCTTGGTTACTTATACCGAGCACCATGGGAAGATAATAAGTTTGTCTTTCCTACTGAAGAAAAGTAAGTTGGTTATGTACATACAGTAGTGAAATATTAAGAGATATGTAATACGTTAATAAGCTAAAAATGTTATTACTAGAAAAATGCTGTGATTTGATATAGCTCTATTATTCTGCAGTTTGAAGAAAATGAGAAGCCCCATACTTTTCCTTCATTCTGAGGATGATCACTTGGTTCCCATTGAGGTTGCTCAGCAGGTATCAGTGGCACAGACAGCTGCTTGTCATTTAAAGGAAAATGAGTCAGTGTTTTCATTAGAGCTGTAAGTAATTAATGTCTCTTCTAGGAACATTTTTGTTTTAGGTAAACTGAAATTCCTTCTCTTTACTCCCCCAGACATACGAGGTGGCAGCGCATGCCCAGAATACAGAGAGAGTCAAGCTGGTGACATTTGAAGGGTCTCTGGGATATCTGCACAACGGCTTATACAGAGACCCCCGTCTGCCTGAAATCGTAAAGTGAGAAAACATCACACTAATCGTGCTCATAGTGATTAAACCAAATCTGTTTCATTTCCACAACATGTGTACTGTGTTCCCTCGTGTCTCTTCTACAGGAGGTTTGTGCAGTCTTTGTAATGCTGGAAAGATGTCTGAAGCAGAAAGGCCTCGTCATACTTCACATGGAGACCACTGATTTAATGAGTTGCTTTACTTATTTTGCAAAAAAAAGTGATTTACTGAAACATCTTAATGAATTCTGAACACTGTAAATTGAATGAGTTTAAAGTTTTTAATGAACTGAAAGAATTTTTGAAGCTTTTATAAGATTGTGTTTCTAAATGAGTTGCAGCTTTAGGATTGTTAACTGCTGATTTTTGTGATTGTAAATAGGAAATGGAAATGTGAGACATTACCACACAAGTGATAACTTGTGTTATCTTCTGTTATCACAAGTGTTGTTAAAGAAAAAAAAAAGGAAATAAAGACAGAAATCTTGAGTTACGTCGTCTAAACCACAGAATATGTAGAGCATACAGATAAGTTTTTGAGAATTTCATTTTTATGTCTGTCTTGTTAAAAACAGCTACATGATGGGACCTCTGAGGACTATAGTTCAACATGTATGATATCCACAAAGGTGTTAAAAAAATCTGCTAATATTAAATGATTTCTTCCACTGTAAGGAAATACAAAGAAGGAAACACAAGGAAATGGTATATTTATCATTGCATTAATTAAAGTTATGTTGACTGACTGTGAACCAAGCCCTCTTGTAAATTATGGTAATGTCATCTGCTGTGCAGTTTCACCCAAGTAGGGGGCAGTAAATGAGAAACAGGGTAACTTTCAGTTAAAGTTGATATTTGTAATGTAAAACTAATTTTCATTTTGAAGCGTCAGAATCTGACTCAGACAATTGTACATATTAAATGAGACCATAGAGCATTTAAGTAGTCAAGGAAGACGAGTGTCTGTTTGAGAATACAGTCTACAAAGTCAGCCTATCTTGAGCTAAACTGTGTCCTTAAAGATAAATGTAGTCAAAGTGCATAGGAACGTTTAAGTTACAGTCTTAAACTCAGGTTTAACTTATCAGCTTTATCCAAAGAATAACCTAGAACTGCAATCCAAACAAGTAGGACATTTAGAGGTTGCTGCGCTTGCTTAAAATTGTGCATTATCGTGGCTCAGACTGACAAATTGTTCGGACAACTTTGGGCCCATTAAGAGGCCTCATCAGACAGTGAATAGACCCGCTTGTTGTACTCGAGGATCATGTTTCATGCACCAGCTCTCTGTCAAAGTTGAAGCTCCAGTCTTTGCAGTCGGATGACGTGGCCGAAGGTTGCGGTAGATGCGCCGACAGAGTTTCTATAATCACCGTGTATCCATCGTTTTCTGCGCTGACTGGACCTCGTCAGCCACGTGCCTCTTTTCAGCCAATCGAACGTGCATACGACGAACGCTCATGAGGCTCTTACGCCATATGCGTACGAGAGCATCCCTAAAAATTGCCTCTGTCATACAACCAGGAAGAAGGTGGGATAGCCGTGCAAAGCTAACATCCCCAGTCTTTCTGCACACTTTTTTTTCCCGAAAATAATGGGATATTCCAGGTGGAAGGTGGTAGCGGCGGTGGTTTTCGCACTTGTATGTTCTTTATCACCTGTCGACGCAGACGAACATGACCACACGGTAAGACACCTTTTTCAGAGGCCGACTGAAAAGGGGGAGCCTTGAAAATAATGGACGTTTGTGCTCTGTGTAACCTGCTAACTGTAGCCGCGACGGCTAGCTACACCCCACAAAACAGAATTATAAACGTGACAGGGTTCATGACTTGGTCTTTGTGGGTTATATACTGATACTGGGTGAGCTATCAAACGGGTAGGCATTCATTTAGCCGGCTAAGTTGTCACTACTTATCGGCCTAAGTGCTTATGAGTAACGTTTGCTTGCTAGCTTGTTAGCACATCCTCCAAGCTGGTCTTTGCAACCTTACTTGAGCACCGGCGGAAGCTACACTTAAGTTAGCAGCTAATTAGCCTGTAGCTAACGTTAGTTAGTTAATCAAAGGCAAGATTTATAAAACTGCCGTCCGTTTAGCCTCGCAAACACAATTAATGAAAAACATTTACTCTTGACATCGATTAAACTTAAGGCCCTCTTCATATTACTTTTGTTCTCCATTGTCAGATCCAGCCGCCCTAATTACACCTGGCTAACAAGATAATAATGTGCATTACATTGTCTTAATTATAAATGGGGCGCTAATGTGGAAGCTGTTAAGTAAAGAGGCGGATGTTGCATTCACGAGAACTTCCTTGCCAGTGGTACACATAGCTAACACACAATAGTGCTACGAGGATGGCTCGATAACAGTGTAAAAAGAGCCTGAAATTTACATTTGTTTGCATGATTTATAACGTGATAGTGCTCTGAAAGTTGCTGCTATTGTTTTAAAAGTTGTTGGCAACTCACAGAAGTTTCTTTGGTGCACTATCGATAGAATAAGAATAGGACATCAGCAGTACTTGCAGAACTGGTGTAGCATTCCTGGATTTAATTATAAGAGTCCTCCTGTTTTCCTTTTGCAGTACACAGATAAGGAGGAGGTAGTTTTATGGATGAACACAGTGGGGCCTTACCACAACCGACAGGAGACATACAAGTATTTCTCGTTGCCCTTCTGTGCGGGCTCCCAGAAGACCATCAGTCATTACCATGAAACACTTGGAGAGGCTCTGCAGGGAGTGGAGCTTGAATTCAGCGGCTTGCAAATAAAGTTCAAAGGTACTTACACTGACTTCCACCTCTTTAGGACTTTTGAATCAGCAAGAGCATTATAACTAAAAAATGTTGCTTGTCTCTGGATGTCTGGCTTTATTAATTCCACAAAACTTCCTACACTTACTAAAAATGTGATCTTTATCTTTGTAGAGGAAGTCATGCAGTCAACATACTGTGAAATAGAGTTGGACAAAGCCAAACGGGATGCTTTTGTCTACGCCATAAAGAATCACTACTGGTACCAAATGTACATAGATGACCTGCCAATCTGGGGTAAGTTGATAACCACTTTTTATTTTATTAACACATCTACTTTTACATGTTTCTTTTGTTTTGTCTAGCTTCTGAGGTGTGTTCTTATTACTATAGATGTAATAGGTATAATGTCAATCTGCTGAAGATTGATATTGGGCAACATTCATCTTTTGACTGTTATTACCCTGTAAGCACATAGGATTACATTCACTACTAGCAGTATAGGGAGTAGAGGGAGAAAAACCAAAATCCAACAGAACAATATTTTTATTCCTTTTTGCAACAGCATACAAAGATTTGTTTTCACAGTAATATGCAGCAGTAGTAAAGTCACTCCCCCCCCCCCCCCAAAAAAAAAAAACCCAACAAAAAAACAAAAAAACATAGCCAAATTTATTTTTAACATCTCTCTCATCTTAGAATTTCACACATCCCCTCTTACTGGCTATTAGTGGTGATGTGGCATCCAAGAGCTGTGTCAAAGTGCTAATATTTAGAGTAGAGTGACCGACATTTTCATCCTGATGGTGAAGAAGTAAAACCAGTTCTTATTCTTGAGATGACTGGTCCATTTATTCTTTACCGGTGTTGTAGGGAGGTGTAACCGGACACAATGTCATGTGTCAAATGTCAGAATAAAAGGCACTCAAGATTTAGTCTATGTTGTATTATATTGTTTTTGTTTTGAATCAGCTTAATTAGTGCAGTGTACCGGTTGATTAGCTTATATACAGCTTTACGTTTTAGAATAATTTTATGGTATTATGCTGACTGAAAAATATACTAATGAGTGGAACCATTTTGACATAAAATGAATAAAGACACTGGATGTACTGAGTGTTAGGGCTGTCCAGAATAATAAACACTTCCCAAGGTGAGCTCTTCAGCCCATGTGTTAAAGACAATGGCTGTGGTGTTTTTTCATCTTCATCTGTGTATAAAATGATAACTCGGAGAGAAAGTTGGAAGCAACAGCAGGTTTAACTTTTCTCTCATGCTGTGCCCCGTTGCTGTCTCACTTTTTGAAACCTCTCCGTCCACTCACCCACTGAACATGTCAGAAAGAGTCAGAGTGCTGTTCCTGTGCCAAACAAGCAAGACATTGTTAAGATGTGTAGGATACAGTCTATCTTGTATTTTATTTCTTTTGCAAAGAAGCTTAAAAATAAAACAGTTGTTAAATTAGCAACAAATTGTTTATATTTCCAATTTGATTGCTGAATAACAACCTAATGAACATTAAAATAGTTGAATATTTGGATACAGAGCTCATAAAAATTCTCCTGCAGGTTTTAGTATTCATTTCCCATGTGCAAAAGCGTTTCATATAAACCAAAAGAAGGATATTAATTACTCACTACTGTTACTGAGTCAAGACTGTCACTCTAACAAGCAGTCAGTGTGAACACTCACATATGTTGGAGTAGTACAATGGTGCCACTCCTACCCTGTTTAAACAGACTATGCAAGCTGATGTAGAAGGAAGTGGGAGGGGCGCTGGTATTTGCTCAAACGTTGCTGAGTTATGTGTCGCATAATTAGGAGCGTCATGAATATCTATAAGTCTAACATCCGGGTTGCTATTGTGTGAGAAGTGCACTGGTGTGCCTTTCTTTTATGAGATGTTTATCAGGGTTATTTAGCTCAGCAATTGCAGACCTGTTGTTCATCACTTTCAGAACTTGCTTACTCGTAGTACCGCTTACTAAAGTGAGCTCGCCTGCATAATATTATGTATGCTAGAACAAAAATTCCTGTCTACATTAATTTGTGGTGCAGAATGTGGAACAATTTTTCAGGCATTAAACATTAAACAAACGAAAAAAATATATATACATATATAGTTAAAATACATGTAGCCACAACATTAGATTTTTATGTTACCATTAGTCATGTCCCCATGTAGTGGAGTAACAGGCTGCTGATTCATAGTTCTTGCTTTGCATCAGACTTCTTTGCTCAGCAATGACCTTTTATGAAAACTAAATCCTGACTGTAACAAGTGAGTAGAGATTATGCAGTTACAAAGTTATCAAACCTTGCCTTTATTTGGCATTTACACCCTAATTGTTAATGTTGTATAACTAAAGGTTTGCTGCGTTTATTTTCACCTGTCAGGGCTCTAGACTAACTTTTTGCCATGGGCGTACCGGTACCGGCACAAAAGTTAGGCGCACACAAATTTCATAATAATTTATATAATATAATGTGTTTTTCTGGATACACTGTGCTTTTTCAGCATTCAAAGATTGATGACACCGTGTCAGAGCACTGGCTATGAATTTCAGAAGGATCAGGCCTTAACTTAACAGAAAAGTTAGCAATAGTTATCTTTTCCTATTACAGCTACATCCACTTCTGTCGTGCCTAGGCTGCTCACTAGGGCTGGGTATCATCACTGATTTCTATAATCCATTCGATTCCGGTTTTCAAAGTCCCGATTCGATTCAACTTAGCCTCAGACAGTCAGAAATATTATAATTCTGATCATTTATCAGTACTGACTTCATCAGAATTGTGAACATCACAGCAGATGCCTTTGTGTGAAAGTAACTGAGAATAAAACACAGAAAAACATGAAGGAGATTTTCCTGGTCTGGCTTTTTATAGCAGATAACCTTAAAAATATTCTACAATGTTCTGCATATAAAGTTTAAATTTCTTCAGTATTGAACAACAGAAAAAATAGGCTTTCTTGTCCGAGGTCATTTAAGTGAAAAAAAGAAAAGAAAAGAAAAAGACAGCAGCCACAGCGCTGTAAACAACGGTAGACTGGTGGGTAATAAGCGAATGAATAATACAGAAAACAGAGATTGGAGACGGGAAACTGTTCTTGAAGTACAGAGAGAGATAGAGAGAGAGCTAGCTGTGCATGAAGTGTGATTTTAATAGTCGTGGAAGCAAAACAGCAAAATTCATGACGACATTGATCAAATGTGAAGCGCAGTTTGCTGCTTCTTTTGCTGCTGGCTCGGTGAATTTTGGTTGGAGAGACAAAACCTGCAGCTCAGAATCAGCGCAAAAAGACGTAAACACAGCGCGGACCGGACGCATCAGGATCGCTAAGCTCCGACAGCGTGTCCGTCTACGGGCCGTCGGGTGAGAAAGCCGAGAAAGACAAAGTGATTCTGATGCGTCGGTCCGTTCTGTGTTTACGTCTTTGTGTGGAGTCCGTGTACCTGCTCTCATTTGCTGTTTGGTTGTTGTTGAAATGGTTTTGTGAGCTTTAATCTGAGAATCTGGCGTTTCTGGCAAAACACAGTTATATTTAAAAGTCGATTCAGGATTTAATGAATTGATATCGCTTTATTCAAGCTACTCACCTCCCACTTCCACCTGCACTTTCAACTGGACCACGGCCAATCAGAGAGGTCCCGCCCCTTACTATCTCTGATTGGTTTAGTCCACGATAGGGGCATAATGTGTGTCTGTTGTTGACCACAGGGAAGGTTGCAGATTTTTTTTTTTTTTTGCTACCCGAACAGTTGGTCGCACAGGTGCAACCAAATATTTTTTTTTAGTCGCACCACTGAAAAATTTGGTCGTATTTGCGACCAATTTGGTCGCACTCTAGAGCCCCTGCCTGTCCATTGGACCACTGCTGAATGAGAGTTGTTTTTTCGTTGTTTTTTTTTATTTTTAAAGGTATTGTTGGTGAGGCGGATGAAAATGGAGAAGAGCACTACCTGTGGACGTATAAGAAACTAGAGATCGGCTTCAATGGCAATAGAATCGTTGACGTAAATCTGACCAGCGAAGGCAAAGTCAGACTTGTGCCAAACACAAGAATCGCAATGTCCTATTCTGTGAGTACTTTTTCATTAACATTCTGGTAAGCTAAAAATCATTGTATATCTGCCATATTTGACTTATACTCTCTTGGGGATACATAGGACATGTAAACACATGCATAAATGCCAATGAACCTCTCCTATCCAGGTGAAATGGAAGAAGTCAGATGTAAAGTTTGAAGACAGATTTGACAAGTACCTTGATCCATCCTTCTTTCAGCACAGAGTGAGTGAAATAACTTTTGTGGTGTTTCACATGCTTCCTCATGCCAGTGGGGATACCATTGGCTTGTTGTAATAGCACAACTCTGTATGACATTTCAGAAGATGCAAGTTGAGCCTTGCAACAGATGTAATGTAAATGACCAACCTGCTCAATAAGAGTCTTTGTTTTGTTTTCCATGCAGCGTCATAACTCATTTGTTTTACTCAAGTGTGGCTATTTGATGTACTGTTTTGATGCAAAGAGCTTTCCAGTGTTGCTACCTCTTAAAGAAAATTTTTGATTTTACTATATATATATATATTTTTTTTTTAGATTCACTGGTTCTCCATCTTTAATTCCTTCATGATGGTCATTTTCTTGGTGGGTCTGGTGTCCATGATTCTTATGAGAACGCTAAGAAAGGACTATGCCAGATACAGCAAAGAGGAGGAAATGGATGACATGGTAAACTTTGGATGTACTTGCATGCTTTAACATGGAACTAAGATCTGTTCTTGTTTTTTTTCCCCTCATCACGCTTTTCTCTCAGTTTCCTTATGTTGCTTTGTACCAACAGGATAGAGACCTTGGAGACGAATATGGGTGGAAGCAGGTACATGGAGATGTGTTTAGGCCGTCAAGCCATCCACTGATCTTCTCTTCACTTATTGGCTCCGGCTGCCAGATTTTCTCAGTCTCCCTCATCGTTATCATCGTCGCTATGGTTGAGGATCTGTACACAGAGTGAGTAATTGAACATTTTGTTATGATTGTAAGATTTCGCTGAGGACTGTTTTTGATCTGGTTTCTAGTTGCAAAGTTGATTTCTGTGTATTGGATCCCTTATCAAAAGTCTTTGTCTTCTCTCACTTACGGTTTTATCAAAGAGCAAGGTTTAAATCATTCAGCTAAAATTCAAATATGAAATAATCAGGAAAATATGTACTGTGAAAATGCTCATTTTTGTGTAAAGTTGTGAAAAGTTGCACTCTTCTAGCACCCCCACAACTACATCAGCTCCCAGGTTTAAAAGCCTCTACGAATTTTATTTGCTTTCTTTGTTTAGCCTGAAAAGTATAAAATGTGAATTATTCTGTGTTTTAAAAAGTTCCACAGCAAAACAAATAAGCTAAAGTAAAAATACAGTTTTTGTTTGCAGAGTCTGCTGGCTTTATAGTGATATAATGACTTCAGTTTCTCAGTCAAAAAAAGTTGTCTGGCAGCATGGGAAGGCAGTGAAAGTATTCTAAATAATCCCAAGAAATCATTTCATGCAGTCTTGGCTCTTGCAGAAGTGAAGACTGAGTTGTTGGCTTTTATTTTTAGTCTCCACAGCTATGGTAAAAATCCCATTCTGGTATGTCTAGTGGCTAATGTGGGTAAGGTTACAATTACCTTTTGATGTAAGGCTCAAAATGCTAATATTGAAGAACAATTGGAAAATGGAGACTTTTAAGATTGATGACTGAAGCCAATAGACAAGAGTTTTGTGCGGGTTGTGTTTTTGTGTTGCGTCACTGCAGAGAATGGGTATGAAGGACTGTTAACCTGGTGTCACATGCAAGCCATTTTTTCCCCTCTATAAATCCAGACTTTATATTATAACATCTGAGAAAGTTAAAGACGTGCTGTGATCTTGATAATAACATTTAATAAGATCACTCAGACAAAGAAGTGGGAGAGATACTGTGCTGCTCCCATTGGCTTCATTTCACTGTCATACCTTTTCCTAGAAGAGGTGTGAACAGCAGCAGCTCAGTTGATTTTAAAGCTACAGACTCTGAAACGGGATTGTAGAAACAAGAACATCTGTGCTATATTTGGGAGCTACATGTTGAAAGAGGTGTTCTTGGAACTTGCATTAACTTGTTAAAAAAGCATTACCTTACATTTTGAGGGGTCTGCTAACTTACGTTAGTTTGTTGTAGTCTGTCATGCTTAACATTAACAAAATGATTAGGAAAATAGAAAGAAGACAGAAAAAGAATAATTAATTATCATTTGTGTATAAATAAGAGGAAATTAAAAAAAAAAAGACTGTAACCATTTTGTAAATCAAGGAATCAAGTGTTCATTTCTATCTTTCTTCTTTTGTTTTAGACAAAGAATTGGGTGCAAGTGTGCTATAAAATACTACAAAAATTATATGCAACGCCAAGGGGAGTGGTCTTCACTTGGCCTAACTTTTTCTTTTCCCTGTAGGAGAGGATCCATGCTGAGCACAGCCATTTTTGTGTATGCTGCAACCTCTCCTGTCAATGGCTACTTCGGGGGAAGTTTGTATGCAAAACAAGGAGGTAATAAAATAGTTTGTTTTCTTACAAACAAAATATGTGTGACATGCCCTAATAAAGCAGTTTGTCGTGTTTTGCCGTCTGATTTATTTCTTTATTTTTTGGCTTAATACAGGCAGGAGATGGATTAAACAAATGTTCATTGGGGCCTTTATGATCCCAGCCATGGTGTGCGGGACTGCCTTTTTCATCAACTTCATTGCTATCTACTACCACGCCTCCAGAGCCATCCCATTTGGAACCATGGTGGGATTTCACACTGCAGCACCTCCCTAAAAACCACAATGTTATGAAGAACATCCTCCAAGTCAAGAGCCAGCATTTAAATTGTGTGGCCGCATAGATCTCTGGTATCAGCAATGGGATTTAGTCATGCAGGGGAACACAACTGAAGTAATGAGAAAAGTGTACTAACAAATTGAAACACAATACGCACACTTCACCTGATATTTATGACACTAGCGTCCCAAACCCACTGTAGAGTTTTAATTCTGTTTGCTTTATTTCTTCATTCAGTGCCAAATGTTTTCAGACACTACAGCAATAAAAAATGCACACACACAAACATTTCACATATTTTTTAAATTGCTAATTACAGAAATTACAAACAGCTGTTTGTTTGCTCCACTCAGCGCTGCAGAGCTGATCAATCAAAAATGTCATGAAATAGCCATTGTTCTCAGAAACATCTGGGGCAGGTTTTTGCTCTTTCTGTCCAAACCGGAGCATCTGCTGATGAAATCCATTCATCTGTTACTCTTCCAGTTTAATGAACATTTGAGTTTGTACCATAAGATCACGCAGTGAACATTAACTTCTGTAACACAGTCAACAAAATTAAAACAACTGATTGGGGATGTGAAACACCCTGGATAATGGCCGTAAATACAGACCGCCCAACTAAAACAATTAAATGTTTGTCATCTTTGCAGGTTGCTGTCTGCTGTATCTGCTTCTTTGTCATCCTGCCTCTGAACCTCGTGGGAACAATTTTGGGGAGGAATCTGTCTGGCCAGCCCAACTTTCCCTGCCGAGTTAATGCTGTGCCGCGACCGATCCCTGAGAAGAAATGGTAGGTGTGGTTTGACGTGGACAGTCGCAGTTGTCTTTGCCTCAGTGACAGAGACGTGGGGTCAGATAATGGATAGAGTGTAACTGGAACTTAAGACTACCCTGAGGTCACCGCTTTCGACAGTTTTTGTTTTTAGTGTTGTCCCTCTACGATGTAAATGAGAACACGTATCCCTAAAATAATTCTCTCATGCAGACCCTGCCCCAAGTGCCGTTAGTGTTAGTTTGTAAGGGGCACCGGTCAGAGGAGAGTTATTTATGATTCTCATAAATGGCAGGTGTCCTTTATTTAGTTTCTAAAATGTCAGAAGATGGAGGCTTAGCTTATCGGATCAGTGGGCAGTGAGAATGTCGTACTCGATGCAGGTTGAATGGCCTGTGTTTAAGTTGCCAGATGTCAGGTTTAAAGTTCAAAACATTTTAGCTGTCTGCACAAACACTTTTAGGTTATGAAATATGGAAAAGCGATCGACTGCAGGTTTATTAACATTTACAACGTTCTGCCAAGCACTGTGGCTTGCTGCCAAATGGAAAAGGTAGATGTGACCTAAGGCCATTGTCTGACTCTACTTGAATTTCCAATCTGTCAACTTTTCCCCCTTCTCGCATTCGTAACACAATTTGTCATGTGTCCTTACCCTGAAGGGTGACTCTGACACGAACACTCAAGGATACACGGCCACGTCAATATGTTGAATTTTGTGCTCTCAGGTTCATGGAGCCAGCTGTCATCGTGTGCCTTGGAGGAATCCTTCCATTTGGTTCCATTTTCATAGAAATGTAAGTGTATTGCAGTGTTACTGAGGGACTCTGTTTAAAATGATCCAGACAGCCATGTTGAAGTGTTTTTTGTTTTTGTCCTCATGTGACAGGTACTTCATCTTCACATCTTTCTGGGCCTACAAAATCTACTATGTGTATGGCTTCATGATGCTGGTCCTGGTTATCCTGTGCATTGTGACTGTGTGTGTCACCATTGTGTGTACATACTTTCTTCTCAATGCTGAGGACTACAGATGGTGAGTTTTTTCCCCACATGGATCTCTGGAATATCAGCCACAAAACTGAGGCATTGTCATCCTGTCATCAATCCTCTTTCTCGTTTGCTTGTCCCTCTCTTCCAGGCAATGGACGAGCTTCCTCTCTGCTGCATCCACTGCTGTTTATGTGTACATGTACTCCTTTTACTACTATTTCTTCAAAACTAAGTGAGTTTTACTCTTTATTAATCCGATGAAACATCCTGTTGTAGAAGTGCTTACATCTTACACACCTCTTACATTTTAACCTGTTGTATTTCAGGATGTATGGGCTGTTCCAGACATCCTTCTACTTTGGCTACATGGCTGTGTTTAGCACTGCCCTGGGAATCATGTGTGGTAAGTTTTAGGTCCACTTAATTTTATATTGTAGGAGGTCCAGGCCCTATTCCATGAAGCAGGTTTAGCTAACTCTGAGTTTGTTAACCATGAGATGGAAACCCTGGTTTTCTGTGCCAGGAAAAAAGTTAACTAAGTTGGTTACCGTGGTAACGGATCATGAACTAAAAAACTCTTGAGTTTTTCTCTGCACCTAAACCAGCTGATTGACACTCACTCATTCCTCATTTGTAAAGTCCCTCTAAGAGCAAATGGAAGAGCAACTTAATTGGCAGATGTTTGTTTTTAGAAACAGTGAAATCCCACCTTAGAAGTTAGGTTGGGAAAAAAAATCACATCAGGGCTGTTACAGCCATTCACTCATCAATATATAAGGATAGAGACAGACAGCTCAGAATAAAGTCTATGTAGTCTACATGTTTCTTACTCTGTGGACAGTAATCCAGCAGTCAGACTCTTAGTCAGTTCCTCTGAAACATTACTGTAGCAGTTAATGTTTAACTTAAATGCATCTGCATAATAGCTTGCATCTGTATAAAGATGCATAATATATGATCTGTTGTCAATCATTTGTCGTGTTGTAAAAGCCACACTGATGGGGGGGAAATGTCTGTCAAAGCTGGGATTTTGGAGATGGTGAATATTTGAGTGAAGATGATTTTAAGACCTGAAAACTGGACTAAATGTATTTAAAGTGTCTTTTTATATGCAGCTGCAAGCAGTCTGTATTCTGAACATATCTGCTGAAATTTGTTCACAGCTTGAGATTCAGTTGTTACATGCTTTCAACATGTTCAAAGGTTTTTAATTCAGACTCTGAATCTCAACATATTTCCCACAAAAAATCACAAATCAGTCTCAGTGGGTCGACAGAGAACAGGATCTGCCCAAAGGCATAGGCTGTGTAACAGATTAGCAAACGGACCGAAGTCTACTTGCAAAGCAGGAGAGATCCAAAATAGATGAATAGATCACAGGTTCAGACCAGATCAGGCCCTCATCCAGTTTAGGTTCATCCTGTCTGGATCCATTTATAATGGCTTAACTTTTCCAGATAATATTTTTTTCAAACAACTCAATGTTCATAAACTGTAGAAGAGAGAGGGAGGGGAAAAAATGTTTTAATTTAATAAAAACGTGTCTTGAAGGTGGATCCACCCTGCAGTCTGCTACTGTCTTCAGTTTCTCTCACCTACACTCTGGCCCCGTAGGGTTAAAGCTAAATAATAAGATTTAAATATCAAACCTAAAATTAGAATTCAAGCTTCATTTAATGAAAGTTCAAGCCGGGTAAGTGATGATCCAGCTTTGAACTTCACACACGCACACACATGTGTGTTATCAAACTTTTATTCTCTCTATGATGGTGACAGCAGACCAAGCTCATTAAAATCTCTTTTCTCTTCTTTGCTTTTTAAGATCACTGTCACGGTCCACACTGACACACATTCATATCCCTTGGTTTACTGGATTTAAATAACACTTTTTATTCACCCGTTGCCATAGTGAACTGTGGTATCAGAGCTCCATTGATGATGCTTTCTTCCTCCACTCTCACATGCTTAACTCGGGGTGAACATACTCAGAGTTGATTGAACTTACTCCACTCAGCTGGTCTGGAACAAGAAACTCAAAGTTAATCAACTTTGAATTTATTTTTAAACTCAGAGTTTGTTGAAGACTCATCTCAGAATAGGAACTATTAGATGTTCTGCCAAATGTAAATAGCTGATCACTGCATAAACACCAGTGGTCTCATTTATAAAGGGTTGGTTTTGTGTTTATGTGACTTTACACACAGTTCATTTAAACAAAAGAGAAAAGAAATAAATAGATGTGATGAATACACGATGGGCTAAAATCTCAACTACCACGTCTCACTTCGTGTCACATGTTGGTAACACATCCACTTTATTGGAAACATACAAATAAGGAGTGTTATTTGTGCCAGTGAGGCGTGACACCATAAAAAATAGTCTGACATTAAATTCTGCTCAAGATTTCTCAATTTCCTCATCACATTCCCCGCCCTCTGAGCACAGAGACTGAGACAGTTCTTACACTGCATCTTACTCATAGTGTGGAGCAATTTCACCTTTCACTGAAGTTCAGTTTTCAAATATCTCAGAGTGCGGGATTATTACTCGGTTTTCTTTTTTTAAATATCATTTGGAGAACTTGTGGATCAATTTGGTGTATAAATGCAAATATTGAGGTGATACTTGATGGATCACTGTCACAGCAAGAACCGTTTATTAGCAGCATTCACACTGTACATTGACAGTTTGTGGTTGAATTTGGCCATTTAGAGGATTTAACCTCGCTTTACTTCTTAGTGACTGAAACATGCCTTTTGCTTCCTGCCTTTAAAAAATGTTAAAGGCAGGAAGCAGCAGCTTCCATAATTTAACATGACTATTTTTACAGTTTTACTTAAATTCATGTCTTGCAAGGTTTGCTTTTCCTCTTACCTGCACAAATTTCCTCTAAATTGCTCATTTTCACTTGAAGAATGCCACCTGCTCATGAATGGGAGTGCCTTTGTGATCTTGTGCAAATTCTCCAAAGATTGCTGCAAATTATCATCCCAGGTGGATTATTTTTGTATATCAAGCTGCAAGTCTAGCTGTCAGAAATCAAGAGAATCTGGGAAGTCTGTCAGCAGACACGGGGGACCTCAATAATTTGAAGATATTAATACAACTGCTGACATTTTATTGTTAGACGCGCACGGTACTGCGACAGGAATAAAGGAGAATTGTTGCTCAAACAGAAAGTGGTTTACGGTTTAGACAGGTGGTGGTCGAGGGGACGTGACAGTCATAGAGATGGACGTGAAAATATTAAACAGCAGGTGGTAAAATGGAGGGGGCTATAGAAGTACAGTAGACAGCTGCTACGGTCAGCAATCTAATAAAAGCTTTTCACACCACCCTATAAACGATGTTAACCTGAAATTTCATTCATAGTTGGGCTCGAGTCAAACATGGAGAAAAGTACACTGACTGTATATGATTTAGGCTTATTCAGTATGAAAAATGTTAGTCGTATGTACATACAGGTAGTTCTTGCATGAAACCAATTATCTTTTTAGAGAAATCTTATTTTCTACATCGGTTATTCAGCTCTAAGTGCAGCTAAGTAGTCTTTTCCCCACCAGCTGCAAGCCAAACTCATTTTTCAGCTGAAAGAGTAATAAGCCAAGGCTGACACTCATGTACCTTGAAGGACCTTTGTGGAGCTTTCTCTGATCTGCATCAGGTACTACACTGCCTCCTGGGCTGGCTGTGTGTCTGAATGCTCATTTTGTAGATGTGGGATGTGCGTTTCTCTACTAAAACCTTTATTGGATACCTCACCAGTAATCATCCTGTCTCGTGATGGATTTACCTGCAAAGTAACAGCAGAGTTTGATACCTGGTGCTGTCAAACAAAAAGAAACTTGCTCACAGATCATCTTTTGCTTTTCAGGTGCCGTAGGATACATGGGAACAAGTGCCTTTGTGAGGAAGATTTACACAAATGTGAAAATTGACTAAGTGAAGCAGCATCAACACAGGGATGTTAATGGATTTGCCTAGGCGTATCCCAAAAGACGGCGGGCACAAGTCATTCTTTATTACTTTTCTTTCTTGCAAAGAGATTGTGAGAATCTCACTTTGTACAATGTAGTTTTTCCATATTTTTTTTCCCTCTCTGAAAGATTTTCAACGCCGCAACTCAATAGTGAACAACAGGAGACCTGCGGAAGAGATATCAAACACAACTTTTGATTTTTATCAGTTGCTTTCAAACAAACATTGAGGGAGGCGGCGAATGTTTAAGGCTGACATGGCTTCTCTTTTCCAACCCAGTCCCACCTGAGACCAGAGAACATACAGTACATGTGATATTGATGGAATAGTGTAGCTCTCTTCAGTGAAGAGGCCTGAGTGTATTGAAAGCCTTTGTTCTGTTGTGTCAGAATATTGGAGAGTTGGGTTTGTGTTTGTGTTCTGACTCTGAAGTCTATTTTGTATTCATGAAGTCACTCAAATTATTGTTACTTTAGTACAATTGGTTGTTTCCATTGAAATCCACTGGGGGAAAAAAAACAAACAAAAAACTAAAAATGTTCACCCAATAATCATTCACCAATTTCAATTATTCTTAACTCCCTGTTAAGGTAGCAGTCCATCCAGTCAAGAGATTTTAGTCCTGCTGTAGTTTACTGTACAGACAAAGAACAGAGGGACTGAGCAACAGCTGAGGTACAGCAAGAACTGATTTTTTTAAAAATGGATGTTTGATGTGATCCCATTTATCTGTTTAGTTTTATGTTTTCTAAATGTTTGGGTTTGAATGAAGTCTACATGTAAAGATAATATATGGATGGTGGGCAGTGTATATAACCATAATAATGTACCTTTAGATGTAGATCCCAAATGTATTTTCGTTGTACAGATTTACTACAGGGTGTTGTTTTTTTCCTTTCTTCCAAAAATGAATCGTTCAGTTAAAACAATTTGTTTGTTTGGTGCTTGGGGTGGGGCTGGTGGCGCTGTTACATCTTGCCTGAAATTGCATGAAGTTTTCACCAAATCATCAAATCAGATTTCACTTCAGCGCTGTCAGTTTTTTTTTCTTCTTTTTCCTGATTGTTGGCATCTTCTTGGTTTCAAAATGGAAAGGTGCATTTTGATGATTTTCTAGACACTTTATTTTGATTCCATATGTTATTTAAAGCCTTAAAAAGGCTCTACATCTTCTGGTAAGCCATTTCCATCACGTTCTGTTGCCTAACCCGAAACATCGTCTGTGAATGTTCAACGGAAAGAGGCAGTGGCTTTGTTTCTGCAAACATACTGTACAAATTCAACTTTATGTACACTTAAAGCTAGATGTTTTCATAACCACACAGTGCTGCGGTGTGTTTCAAATGCTCCCCCCCCATTTTGTGTAAATTCAGTATGTACCCTACTTGTATGAGAAGTGGCATTGCCTTCTTTTTTCTCTTGATTTCCAGTTCTCCCCCACTGAAGTTGATTTTGGCACCTCATGTTGTGTACCAATGTCTGATTAGACATTTTGAACCTCCATATTAACTTGCTGTAAAAAGAAAATAAACATGTTTATGTACAGGGGTTATTAAAGCGTGATCTTGACTTTGATGGTAAATACTGTTGAACCTGATTAGAACAGTCTACAGCATTTATTTCTAGACTACAGCATTATAGTCCTAGCTGGACCACTAAGGAGAGGCAGCTAAGATGATGAAGTTATGGCAGGAAAAATAAGACAAACAAGAAGACCACTTTATTCTGTGGTCTGGTGCATTATTCAAGACAAAGCTGTGGTTTATAAAGCGTTTGTTTATTAGAGCATCCAGATGTTGTGAGTAAATGCATATGCTAAAGTGTAAACTCAGTATATTTCTAGATTTGTACCACGTTTAAGCCTTCAATCTGCTGTGAAGTGTTCAGTTGACTTTTTCAAAGTACTCCTTGGATCCTTCTGGTGTTGGTTTGATCTGAAAAACAAACATTACAAAAACTGAGAAAGGAGGAAAAAAAAATGTGTATGGTATCAAATCCACATTAGCTGTTATAGCCTTGAATGGACTGAAACACAGAGCCCAGGTGTACTCACTGTTGGGGAGTGAGGGGTCCAGCTGGCCGGACACACCTCCCCGTGAGTCTCCACAAACTGGAAGGCCTTCACTAGACGAAGAGTCTCTTCAACACAGCGGCCCACTGGCAAGTCATTCACACTCATGTGCTTCACCACGCCATTTGGATCAATGATGAAGAGTCCCCTAAAGGAAAAAAAACAAAAACATCAGACATCTTTCTAAACAAGTTTAGGTCTCGATGCATGCTCAATCATCCAGGTAAGGAAATCCCAAAAGGTTGATTGTGTTCATCTGGACCTAGCATTTTCAGTGGAAGAAACATTTCGTCACTCATCCAAGTGACTTCTTCAGTTTCAGCTGACTGCAGGTTTCCCCAAGCTTATAAACAGTGTTAGAAGGTTCTCCCTTCAATATTGAGCAATTACATAAAAGACCAGTTACAGGCACTATTGCAACACTTGGTGATATATCTGGATAAACTCACCAAATGAAAGAAAACACACTTTAAGGCCTGTTGCATAATATTCCCTGTCTTCAAATTAAAAATACCCAGAGGACTGGGTATTTAAATCAACAATGACAACAGTAGCAGCAACATTAGTCACTTTTCCAGACATTAAAAAAAAAGAGAAGCTTTTTCTAAGTTTATTTTGGGTATAGATGACAGAGTTGTGGAACTGTGGGTATGAATGTATGACATTTACCATTTAAAGCCTTTATACAAACTGACCATGTAAAATAAAATTTAATAAAAGGCGTGAGGATAGAACTTTACAAAACAAACAGTCTGGCAGAGACATTCCTGGATGGCAAAAATCAAAGAAAAACTGTTTAATACGCTCTATAAAAAGTAATCCCCGTGATGCACGTTATCAGATTCTGTTAGGGTTCCTATTACAGCTGTGCACATTTTTACTGGTTTGTGTTTTATGTCTTTGGTTTTATATTTTAGTACTGTGAGCCAGTTGTGGACTGATAGTTGTGGTTTCACAGCGCATAATGAACTCACCTCAGAGCAATTCCTGGACCGTCCAGCAGCACACCATAGTCTCTGGAGATCTGCTTGTTGAGATCTGAGAGCAGAGGGATGTGGATATTTCCCAAGCCTCCAGCCTGACAAAACATAAAAAGATACATGAACACAAACGCTGCATAGTGCTTCTAGTAGTGTTCGAGAAATAACAGCTTTTGAGATTATTTCACAGTACTGCAAAGTGCTGCAAGCACAACACACTGAGGTCAGTCATTTACTAAAGGCTCCTTGAAGTTCTACTTCAGAGACTGAATAGAGAACGCACAGTGATCTGAACCTTGCACCGTGTGCCGCTTACTGAATAACTATTACACTGAATGTACCTTTCGTGGCGTGTTGATCCATGCCAGGTGGGTGAAGTGAGAGTCCACAGACACTCCGACCACCTCGCAGTTGACATCGTGGAACTCGTTGGCCTTGTCGCTGAATGCGATGATTTCTGTCGGACACACAAATGTGCTGTGGTGTAACAAAAAATAAAAAGCACTTATTAAAAATCATAGCACATCTGCAGAAATACTGGAAAATCTCAGGCCATTAATGCCAACATTTTATTCACTTCTTCATCTCATGCTGAAAATTATTCTTATAAATACTCACAAATCCAGTGGGTAGAAGAAAAGGACCAGGTATTTGCCCTTGAAATCAGCGAGGCTCATGTCCTTGAACTCCCCATTGTGGACAGCTGTCCCTTTAAAAGCAGGCGCAGGCTGGGTGACAGCAGGGGCCCATCTGGAAGCGCCTGATACAGCAAAGTCAAACTCTATTTATTTATCAATATAAGATATGCAACAGTCTTCTTTTTTTGTCAATTTGCCTTTGTACAGAACTGACTATAAGATGCATGCTGGATAAAACAGTAATTTATTGTAATGTCATCTGGTCAATGTTTGGCTTGACACAGACATACAAACATCTACACTGTTTATCTGGCAATGGGTGGGTGGGGTTGGGGGTGGGAAAGCAAGGCTTTTGCAGAGTGAAACACACAAACATCAAACATGATTTTAGTTGGTTTTATAGCTACATCTCCCCTTTGTTTGCTGCAATGTATTTTAAGTACACAGAGCAAGAACATTAATGTTATCTAAAAAAAACCGAGTTGCAAAGTTCTGAAAAATTCAGCCGTCATACGAGTTCAAGAAAAATCAGAAATAAAAAGTCGAATCATTCTCTCACATCAATTTTATGACAGTAAGAGTATTTTTTGTCATAACTGCTGTAACAAACATGATATTACAGCAAAGCTAACATTTGAACAAATGCTTTTAGTTTATATCCACAACACTGAACACTTGAGCAGAATTTAACCAACCAGGATCACAAATATAACAATATTGTTGATATTGCTGGAAAGTTAATTATAATGACTATAGTTTTTCCTTTTGAGTACAGCTGTAACCAACTGTTTGGCAAAACTGCCCGATATTTTATTTTGCAGAATAAGATTGATAAAAACAGTATAGGGAGAAAAATGCTATCATCTTATCCTGGAAAGCAAATAACTTACTTCATTTCATCTGTAAGTTATTTGATCAGTTGACTAACTCATGATGTGTACTATATATAAGTAGAAAACAGAAAAATCCTGCCAGAGCTAAATCAGGCAGTTTCATTTCTGACTGCATGCTGTGTGTTTTGGTTCTGTACATACTGGTGGAGAAACAGGATCTCTGGAGTGCAGGAGCGGTGAGGACTCTTGCAGCCCCGCAGGCTCCATGCTGACAGGCTGCTGCGACCTTCAGCCCTCCTGCTGCAACCCTCGCCTCAAAAATAAATAAAAAGACATTAATATGACATGAATAATCCATAATCTGGAAGGATATTTAGCTCTTTTAGTTATCAAGTTGCCATTTTACTAACTGCAACAATGGTTTAGGACGACTGGAACACAAAAAGGTATCAATGCTTTCAAGCTTGCAGATACATTCAAGAGTGAAAGAATTTGTCCTCCGTGAAAGGAAAATGTCCTCTAATCGTGTTTTTCATGGTTTACCTTCATTGGTACCACCTGAGAATCTAGTGAGCAAAGGTGATTGTGGTGCTGAAAGAAAGATCCTCCAGCATTAAACAAGCCTTGTTAAGAAACCTTTTAAAATGAGAGGTTATTTAATGAATTTGAGTTGATAAAATTAAAGGTCTAACCCAACAGTTTCTCCACACTGAACTAAACCAAGGTCTTTGTGAGTACTGCTCATTCTTTAATTACTATACTCACACTGAGATATTCCACTGCTATGTTATATACAGATAGTACTTTATGTGAGCAGCACATCTTAAATGTTCCTACTGCACATACACTGCCACCATAAATAGTTCAAAAACGCATGTGCCACTTTAACTTTTTAAAGTGACTTTTCTTCCAACATAGGTTATGAATTATTTAAATGGATTTATTTTTGCGACACCGTACTGTTATATGTAGGCTACACTGTGTTCTGGAGTAGCTTGAGGAAACATTCCCGCTGTGTGTGTGTGCGGAGATTCTGTCTATCAACACGCACCACCTTTAGGTAAAAAATTATTTTTTTATTCAAAACTTGTTGAACGAATTGCTTAGCTGGGATATCAAAGAGAATTTCCAAAAATAGGAGGAAACTGAGGCTACACTGCCTCTGTAAGTTTCTAAGTCATCCACTTGCTTTGGCTCCCAAACGGTGAAACCGCAGCAGGGATTTTATATCAGCAAGTGCTGTTACTAACAGAAGGAAAAATAAATCACAACAAAGCTTTCTAAAGTTAGAATTTTTAGTCCATGTTATCCTCGCGCTCTGCAGTAACAGTAACGAGTGCCCTGTCCTCCACACTAAGTTTCTCTGACTCCTCCCCTCCTGCTGCAGCTGGAGCAGCTGTCTGACACTCAGTTTTTATTTCCTCATTCATATAATTGATATCAAAGCTCATACTGAAGGACACTCATCTGCAGAAGTCTGTATCTTTACGAATACTGAAATCCCTGTTAGGCATTATTGACGTTACATTTAACCTGACCATGCATCAAAGTCAGAGACAGCAATCACTGGACCTCAATGACCTCAAGGATAAGCGAATGGATGGATGGATGGACAAGTTTTATTTTAATTAAGTTTAAAACTTTTTTATTTAATGTAAAATTATATTTTGTTTTAATTTACTTTCAAATTCTTCAGTTGCTGAATGGGCTGCATAAGTTTCACAAATTGCATAGTTCAGAATAGCTATAATTGTACCAGATGGTTGCATTCAGTTAAGTTGGACTAGACTGTAATACAAACCGTTCAGTTTGTCAACAATAAAACTGACTGAAATGAGAGAAAGACTGAGTGTGAGACTTTGTTATTAGATAAAATGAATATTGATAAAGTTTACCTTTATGTACAGAATCTGAATATCGCAAAATATTTTTAAAAATTGCAATAATATCGTATTGTGCGTTAAGTATTGTGATAATGTCGTATCGTGGGCTGTATGGTGATTCCCACCTCTAGATAACACCCAGCAAAGACTCCAATCTGGTCGCTAGGCACCTTTGGAAAATGTGGATTTTGGATTTTTACACTACAACTTAAGTAACAGGACATTGCGTAATTAACCTCTGTTACTTGAGTAAAGGATAAAAAATTAAATGTCCCTGTAGATAAATGTCTTTATTTACAGAAACAAACAAACAAAAAAGACATTTTCTATAAATTAACAAAAACTTTGTATTATTATTATTACTACTACAGGGCAGTCTAGGCCATGATCTACAACAATTTTAATGTGATTTTCAACATGTATTTTTTACAATTTAAACCTAAAAAGTTGTGCTGACAGATTTCGTTCATTTAGTTTCACTTACTACAAAAAAAGAGAAAAAAAAAGAAAAAAGCTTTATAATGTGGAGAAAATATATTTGCACGTTGAATTTGTAGTTAAACTTCTTTAAGCTCCTAGGACCTGGCGTCCACATATGTGGACATCACATTTTGGGTTATTTAAACTAAAATACTCAATTTCATTAAAATGAATATCCTCATATGTAGCTCTTATTTTTCTTAAAAACAAAAATAAGGTTAAAAAAAAAATCTGGTAATTCTTTGTTTTTACATTCGTCAGGCCCCAATATGCCCAAATATCAAAGAGAAATTACAAATTCATGTCGTGGAAGAGTTCGGGTCTTAGGAGGTTAAACTGTAAAAGAGGAATTTCTTTGATGTGGCCCATGTAAGATCAAAGTGGACTGTATGTGGCTCATGATGTAAGATTAGTTTGACATCGCTGGTTTACAGCCTGCAATGATGCGTCTGAAACTTTTCTGTATGGTTTCCTTTTTTGAAGACTGCACATAAATCAATTTATGTGTAGAAGTACAACATGTGGAAGGTATTCTAATGAGTCAGACAGCAAACAGTGGCTGAGGCTTCCAGAAAGGGACCCCCATCCCCACCAGCACCAGTATAAACTATATTTAAGAAAAATTAAAAAAAAAGAACAAAAAGGACAAAGCTAAAATAGATTTACACCACCGAGACAGAGGATCATCGTTGTTAATGCTAATGTCTGCCATGTGCCAAATGTTACTGATTGTGCAAGTAAGAGTTGTTAAACCTGTAGACTGATGGAAAGGGTGGGGACCGTAACATTGCACTACTAGGCAAACTGCACTAATATGCTCTCACTGAACACTGTCATCCAGCTGTAGCAGGTTAGACATGCAAACAAACAGCTGATAATGAGCCAGCTAAAACAACAACAGCTGGTCATAAGCCAACATTATGCCAGCTCGAGTTCCATCTGATAAATATGTAGATTACATTCTCACATTGTATGGGAGTTTATTCGCTAAATGTCTGTCCAACAATGTTACATCCACTCCAAAGAAAGTTTCACTAATGATGGCTAACTGCAGCAAAATCATCGGTGCTTGCTGACATAAAGGTTCAGGATATTCTCAACAACTCGCGTCAGTATTGCTTTCAAATAGAAGTGAGCTTCACTGACTAATCGACTTGCTTCAGACTACTTTCAAAGTTTTACAGCCTCCTCCAGAGTAAATGGACATAGATATACCACAACTGAGGTAAACAGTCACTAAGACATACAACAGCCAGATTTGGTTGTCCTACAGCGCCCAACATAGCTAGGATTATGCACTTATATTGGGAGGGGTTGGAAAGCAGGATCTACTGACATCTAGTGGTGAGATTTTATACACCATACCTTTAAAGTAAAAGCTGGGGCTCTTGAAGCATGTGGACTGCAGAATAAAATTCAACAACAGCTCAATCACGCAAAACAAACTGCCTTAATATTGAACACAATTCAGCCCCAGCTTTGTTGCCATTCATACAAATAATAATAATAATAATAATAAATCTATATTAGTCATGGCCTACAAAGTGAACACAGCAGTTGCCTACAGGTGGTAATTATTATCATACTCAATTTGAACCTCTGCTGTGTTCCCGCCTTCCTTTCTTTAAGACTTTGTGTAATTAATGGGATTAATTGCAAGTGAGCTTCTTTTTTTTAATTTTTTTTTTTTATCTTAATACAAGGCAACTCAGTTCATAACTTTGACCCTGCTTACCATAGAAAATTCTAGCACAATGCATCAAGATGGCGAAATTAACGTTTCTATATAAGACACGAACGTCATTTTTTAAGGTTTTGTTTAGGTATGACCACAACTCCACTCATCGCTCTTCTTATGAAGCGAGGCTTGCGCAGTTGCCGCGGGTTGACACCGGTGTCAGTTGGTGCTCAGGTTCAAATGTGCAGCACACACGACATAAATGCGGAGGACAATTTTTCATTTATTTATTTATTTTAATCAATACCTGCTATCAACACTGACTAATGACTTATGTGCAACAGCGCGAATAACAAATGCAAAGTAACGTTATATAAAGTTGCACTTACAGAGGTCCTGAGCAGTTTTCCGATGGTGGCTGCCATTTTGGATTATGTCACTGGAGGCACGGTTGAGCAGGTTATTACACACGTGCTCAATTCCAACCTCTCCTTTGAAGGAAAAACTATAAAAATAAATGAATTGTATTAATATTTTGCCAGCTCAATTTATCGAATATGCCGACCATAAAACGTATTTTGTGGCAAATTATGGCGCATAAAGAAAATGCTAAAGTCACGTTACCTTCAGGTACAGCTCGTAATATTGAGACAAAAACATTTTAAGTGAGCGAAACACGAAGCTGATATTTTTTTTCTTTTTAATTTAAATTGTGTTTGTTTGACCGTAAAAATGCTAAATTGGTCGTTGTGGTCTCTGTTGAACACGCTGAGCAGAAAGCCACTAGGAAAAAAACCCGCGACGCCTGATATATCCCACATCCCTGAATGTAGCATAAACCTTTGCGAACACGTGACTGGTGGCGGAAGTTGAGTCTAATTAGAAGTTGACCTCAAAAGCATGAGAAATGCATGCTTGTAGGCGATGTACTGTAATAGTGTCACTGTGAGTGATTTAATTTATGAAACGTGAATGTACTCGTTGTTCTAATGGATCCTAACCTGTTGTACTGGAAAGCAGAGGGACAGGTAACGGTGCACAGCATGCATAGCATCACCTCTCACAGTTACCATGGAATTGGTTTCTTTCATGCTTTTTCATGACTACACTTTTCCTGTTTTACAGTCTTTCCTCCGTCGACTCAAGATCTGGGTTAATCTCCTTGATCCAACCCTCCTGCTCTCATCTGACGTGAGTAGCAACCACTGCAGTGATCCGATATTATGGGATGAGTGGAAAATACCTGATGTTTACCTTGTGATTTTGCTCCCCGCAGCCTGAGATACAAAAGGCTCACTCTCTCCTTGGAAGCGGAGAAAAATTAAATGAAAAGGTCAGATTATGTTGAAGGATCTGAGTGCACAGTGGTCACGTACACAACACTGTGAACCTGCTGCAGGTTGTTTTACTTCTCTTTCTTTCATTTTCTCTACTAGGATGAAGCTGCACTGACCATCTCACTTGTAAGTCTTGCAAGAAATGACCCTAAATTAAGATTTCCTCGCTATCAGTCTTATTAAAGTATTGTTAAGTGGAAGGAGCTATGTTGTGCAGATGTGATTTAAAGGAGGATGACCACTTTGCCTCCACAGTCATCTGTCCACCCTGATTCTGGGGCTGCTCTTCCCCTAATTTTTCGGCCGCCAGGTAACATACTTTTACAAGTGTTGTTTACAAGTTTCCATACATACATTTGCAGTGTGATCAGTTCATATGTGTGATAACAAAGATTTAAACGGTTGTTAAAGATGCTACAAAGGCTGCAGGTTTTCCAGATAAACACCTGTAAGTTCAAACAGCAATCAGCTGTGTTTTTTCCCATGTGTATTCCTGAAGCATTAAAATAGACCTGTTAGACTTTTCCATATTTTACCTCCAAAGAAAAACTTTGTTCATGTGTTATATGAGATAAAGTTCCAAATAACAAGGTTAACATGTATAACATATAGTAACCTGCGTGATCAGGTAGAAGAAAAGGAGCTTAAGAATGGGGGAATGGGATGAAAATAACCTGTGTCAGATTGATGGGCTGCACCAGGGTCCATTATGTCTGTGAATTAAATGAAAGCTACCCTAGTAGAATCCAAGTAAATGAGCACAATAGCAGTCCATATCTATATATTGTGCAATGAAAAAGGATAATGAATGCAACAATATTTCAAAACATGCAGCTTTCTTGTGATTTCTTTAAGTAGTCTTCAGGAATAGTTCTCCAGGCTTCATGAAGGACATTCAAAGCTCTTCTTTGGATGTTGGCTGCCTTTTCTTCTGTTCTCTGTCAAGATGATCCCACACTGCTTCAATAATGTTGAGGTCCAGGCTCTGGGGAGGCCAACTGCGTGTTTTTTCTATCCAAGTATGCTGCACTGCACTAGCAGTGTGTTTGCAAGGTGGAACTCAAATGAACTCCAGTCTTATCCCTATGTTTCCGAGTTCTTAATAATGGCTTCCTGACAGCCACCTCCCATTGAGACCATTTCTGATGAGGCTTTGGTGAGCAGTAGATGGGTCCACTGAAAGGTCAGATCCATCATCAGAAGGAAGAGCGCAGGGCAAGCTAGCGAGACAGAAGTTAAGCTCTCCTTACAACATGGACCTCCCCCACTCTCATTCAGATCTG
>NW_024582457.1:218362-246208 GCF_018398535.1 Haplochromis burtoni
AAACAGAAATTCTTCATCAGAGCAGGTAAAGTGTTTAGATCAGGCCTATATTTTCATTTATGAGCTGATTGTGTGATCAAATAGCTCAATCATTTTTTTTTTTAAAGTGTCTTTTCTCTAATCTCGAGCCCTCCCTCTGTTTCTGCACTTATCTCCCAGCACCAGGGGTACAACATTTCTCTGAAGCAGCTTCTGTTGATCACTGGTACAGTCTCCTATACAACATGTGCAGGGGTGTGTGCATTTTGATTATGGAAATCATAACCGTAATGCCTCAAGTAAATGTTGGTTTTTCAGTCATTGTTACTTTGTATCTTCTGTTTCAGGCCCTCCCTCAGATTTTTATCAACAGACTAGGTTTAAGAAGCTCAGCAGTGCAGACTTTCTTTAGGTCAATATTACCAATCCCTCTCTCAGGTAAGTTCTGTGTGCTGAATACAAGCCGCTGTGCTTACTGAATAAATAGTATTGTGGAGACTCGTACAGTAGAAATCATCCCAATGCAGACACTGTATTTAAAGTTTGCATTTTAGGTTTCTATTAGAGTAGCTTTGCATGATTTACAGTTCAGAATAATCCTTATGTATTTTACACTTAGCTTTGCAGACCCTCTGTCTGAAACAAGCTGCTCTGCTTTTAAAGTAACTTTCTTCTTATCCTGATTGGCTTCCTCTTGCCAAATGAAGGTTTAGCAGGTGGTATGAGCTCACGTATTTGCCTGGGAAGACCATATTAAGGATAATAGGAAAAAAATGAAGCCTGAGCCTATTGGTACCCTAACAGAGCAAATAAACTAGCATACTTTCAGCTCTGCAATGTTGTTTTACTCTCCTCAGCTACTCTGGCTTTCTTCAATGTGTTAACTGTAAGAAGTGAGGAGTCAGAAACTGGCATCCAAGTGTTTGATCACAATGGAAATCCTGTTGGCATGTCCAAAGCAGCAGGAGAAAAGGTATTTTTAAATTAAAAAAAGAAAAATCAGTAATTTCAGTGAAATCTTGATGTAGTAAAGATCTTTCCTTTTTTGTGAGGCTGTGTGGGAGACTGCCTTGTCAAGAGCGGCACTGTTCGGTATGACCGCCGCCGTTCCTAATCTGCTGGTGCTACTCATGAAAAGGTCAGCCTTTTGTTAAAGCCGTCTTTAACACCCTCCGAATAAAATCAGGTTTGACCGAATAGATTTTTCTTTACAGGGTGAGACCCTTCCAGAGGAACTCTCTGCTTGTCGCTCCTCTCCGACACATAAGCACCGCGCTCGTCCTTGGCCTGATGATTCCCGTTTCATTCAGTCTCTTTCCACAGCTGGGAACGGTAAGGGTCGGGGTCCTCCTCTGCGCTCAGGTTTTGTTTTGCTTTCTTGAACTTAGCTGACACTGACCTTGTTTTGCAGATAAAGAGGGAGCAGTTGGAGGAGGAGCTGCAGGCTGCAGCAATTGGGAGACATTTATTCTACCACAGAGGACTCTGAAAAGCAGCTTTAGATAGAAGACACACAATCCACTGACACATGTTCCACAAACTGCAGAGAGCATGACAGGAACAACCACCACACCAGACACACACCCCAAAATAAAGAGTTTATTTAAAGCAACAGTTTACTTTCTGATAGAAATTTATTTCACTTTGAGTATTAGTTGGATTTATAGATATAGCAAATATTACACATTTTCATGAAAATATATTTTCAAAGTTGCATGAGCCTATGTGTTACCGTCACCTGAAATACTGCAATGTGGTGAAAAATGGATTCAACCGTACAACAATGGAGCTAACGACACTGATTTAGAAGAGTGGAGAAAAAAAAACAGCTTGGAAAATAAGACGTGTAATTAAATACAAGTGAGTCAGTGTGGGCATGGAAGCATTAATCGTTATTTAATCAGCTCAAGACTGAAGTGGAAGCTGTTAGTACAACTCTGAAAATTCCCCACCGCACAACAGTTTACTTCTGTTTCAGCTGTGCGCGGCGCTAATGCTGTTAGCAAAATAGAAAATGTGACATTCCTTTAAAAGACAAAAAGAATCTACAAGTTGTGCAGTGTCTGCTACACTTGTAATCTGATTTCCCCGCACAGCAAAGTTTCTATCAGCTAAATCAGTAATTGCAAAACCTGCACACACATGTGACAGTACAAAGTGAGTACCCAGCCACGAACAAGCTTTGTGACGTTTGGAGTTGCTGCGTTGCACCGTGAACAGGAAGCCAACGTGTGGGAAAACGCTCTGATGGAAAATCACTGCTCGTTGTTTCTGCTCTACAAACTCCAAGTCAACAGCTGCGGCGCTTTTCCCCTCATACCTGTTACTGTTAAGGGATAAAACTTGCATTGTTTTACATTTTCAGCAAATCCCACATAAAGACCATCGTTTCAGATTACACAAAAACTCAAGCAGCTGTGCACTGAGGTCTACACCTCAGGCAGCAGCCAGTCTGTTCACATTGTGTGTTGATATTTTTAATAACTCGAGCTGTAGATTAATTTAGTTTCTGCTAAAAAAACATTAATTATCACCAAACTAATCCTTTCATTGCTCCCATTATTGGTGTGTGAGTCCCCTGATGTATTAGATAAGCAGTGCACCATAAAATCTGATGCTAGGGACACTTTTCTTCCTTGTATTAACAGTGTGCCATTTAAAAAAACAAAAAACAAAAAAAAAACCGTAATGATCCCAACAGTGAGTCCATGCTGCGGATGGTAACCTGCAGTAGAGTGTTTGAAAACAGCTTTATATCCTCAAGAGCTGCTCTGCAGCTGCCAAATGAAAGAGGAAGTTCTCCGTCGCTGGAGGGAAATGACGCCGCTTTAAACCTTCCAGTGTGATTTTAGAGTCTTCACACTCATCAGCAAGAGCAACCAGGTTAGCGAGGATCTCTTTAGTCTTGACAGAAATGTCCTGCAGATGAAGGGCACATTAGATTTAAGACTAGGTTTCTTGCAGCTGACGCTTTCCTGTCTGGTGTTTTTAACTACGTTCTTACCTTGATCACCTGACTGTCTGACTTCTCTGCGTCCTCCGCAGACTGCACGATGAGTTGGCCGATGTCCTTGTGCAACTTCCCCATAGCCATGGCTTCTGTTGTGAGAGACTCAGCATCAGTCTGAGAGAATCAAAGCAACATATTGCTCTCTCTTTGAACACATGCTACCTTTAGCACTCTGGGATACTGTGATGGTGCTGTCTGGGAGGTTCACAAACACATCAAACAAATCCGTTCTGTTGCTCACTTCCGGATTTACAAACCCTGCTATGTATCCTGTGGAGGAAGCAAACATATTGGAGCATTAATAATTCACCCATTCACCCCAGTCATGGCAGTGCAGATAGCTGCTAAGCTGCGTGATGAGTTTTCTGTTAATTACACAGATAAACCAGGAGGCAGCCTCACCGGGGCATTTCTTTAAATCCTCCAGTTCAGCATCACTCAGGTGGACGTACGGGTGGAGGATGGACCAGTCTTTCCTGTGCCACACGAGAGCCGGCAGAACTCTGAGAGACAAACAGAGAAAAGAGTTACCCACACAACACAATTATGTCCACTATGATATGATTATGAAAGTCTTAAATTCACCTCGTGAACTCCAGCAACGCCTCAATCCGAGGGTGATGGACAACAATCCGCTTCTTCAGCATCAAGGCTGTATACAGGATGATGGTCTCCATCCCGAACTGAGACACCACATCTGAGACAAGAGCAAAAACATGGTCGAAGATTTGAGATCGTGTGACTTTTTCCACTAACAGCTAACATTTTAAAATGTTCAATGAATTAATTAAAAAAAGCTGTACATCAACTAAAAATGGATATAATAATTACTTAGATGCCAAACTGCATTTGCATAACGTTTTCCTGACGTCCCCAGCTATTCATTTATTGTTATCCCATATTTTTTACACTACTTAATGCAGAAATTGTTGCTTGAGATGATATCTCAAGCAGCTATCGTGTATTTTCTCCATGATTATGACTCTGGCTCCATTGTTTCCGGCACGCTGAGCACCATCTGCTGCACGAGTAGCAGAGTAGCATCACAGCTGAGCAAACAGTTATAACTTCAAAGTTAATAAATGACAACCCCATCATTTTCCATTTAAAGTATATCTCACTATATATGTGTATGCCCGTGTAAAAAAACTTTTTCACGAGACTGTGTGGAGACGTGATTAAGTACACCTCATCATTCGGTAGCTCGTGCGACCACTTTAAACAGCAATAACATAAACTCATAATTTTCTCTCTGATTTCATCAGTCTCTAACAACACTAGAGGCATTGTGGCCCAGTCTTCTTTACAACATAGCTTCAGTTCATTGACGTTTTACAGTCAGTCATTTATGCACAGCTCTTTTAAGGAAAACTTCAGCTATCAGACAGATGGGCCTCTTTGGTATACAGGGGAATTCTGGTCGACTCAATGACTGTAACGTGCACTTCTGGAAGGATTGTGGTATTGTGTTAACACACGCCTCAATGCTCCAGACCAGCAAACTGACAAAACTTCTGCTTTTATAGAGTTTCTCACACTTAACAATGATAAGTTAATCGAGTACATTTGATTAGCTGCACCTGGGTACCCTCTTATTAAAGCGGTAAGTTTATTAGATTTTCTCAGGACTGCATAAGGTTGTAAGAAAACTTTCATTTTCATGTGAAATATCAGCTGACCCTGATATGTTTTACTTCCTAAAAACCTCCAGTAACAGCGGGGGTTTCTAATAAGAGCTAAAAAGCATGAATTCTTTGCTTTTAAAAAGTTCAAATAGTGTTTGGCCACAACAAAACAAATGAAACAAATAACAAAAATCTTAAATAGCAGATTTGTGTACACAGGAAAGTCCGGGAAAGGTGTTCAGTATTTTTATGTGTGTTCCTCTTTACAAACGTGAAGTCCTACCTTTGACTGAACCTGCCAAGTAGGCTTTCCGAACATCGTAGTCCTTAATGAGAAACGAGCCGTTTTCGTCGCTCTGACAGATTCCTTTGGTGAGGACGGTGATGTAGGCTTCCATCATTTTCACCGGACTTCCGTGTTTGACATACATCCTGAGAAATAAATGTAACTGTGTGAGTTCAGCCCAAAGCACAAAGACATAAGGTGATGCTTCGTATTCATAAAGACTGTCACCTGCAGAGTATTCTACTGAGTGCAGCATATTTCTCAGGGTTGAAGTCTTTTGCTGTAACAACTACTGAAAAATGAGTGACCTTGACGAAGAGAAAGAGAGACATTAAAGAAATGCTCATCTATGGAGGGATGGAGATATTATATGTGACAAAAAGGATAAAGCTAATGCCTGGATAAAGACATCTTACCTTGTTTAGTGCTGTCGGCTCCTGTACTTCCATTGTAGTAATGTAATACCAGGTACGGGAGAACTGACCAAACACAAAAGTGTGAAAGTCACGGCCATCGTGTGTCAGGCAGCACTTGCTGAGCAGGACTTCCCTTAGTTCGTCGCCCACAGATGGATAGCACCACACCCACAAAGTGTCTCCATTCACATCTTTCTCTGAAGGAGGGGAAATAAAAGCAACATGTAGCAACATTTAGCATGTCAGGAGAAAGAAATGCATTCAGACTGGACTTTCAGGGTCTTCTAAGAGCATCACTACCAATAACAAGGTTACTGGAGGCGCTCAGGAACCCATCCAGAGCCATTCAGGTTGAACATGCAGGAGCAATAAACCAGTGAGGGGACATTCTCGGATCACAATAGTATCATGTGATTGTCCTGCATGTTCAGCGGATCTCAGACGCCGACTTAGCTTTAAAAAAAAAAGACAAAAGAACGACTTCCTAACCGAAACTTACCGATTAATCCCACGCTTAACATAAGCTGCGTTTCAGTCGTTGCCATATTCCATACCTGAAACAGTTCATAAGCACAAGTTAACTGGAGAGCAGCCACCGGGCGTCTTCTTCTGCGGACATAGTTGTAACAGGAAAGTTACCTTGAGAGTTCATGCGAGATCAGAATGCCAGAGAGCGATGCTGGATGGGTTTAATGGGACAGAAAGTGGGCTAAAACTTGCCAGCAGTCTGATTCAGAAGATTTCTGCTGCTGTCAACAAACATTTCGCCTCTCTCTCTCTCTCTGCGAAGCTGCTTCCCTCTTCCGGGACAGGAGGGCTGTGCAGGGAGGAGCTACGCAGCTCACAACCAATCACAGCAGCCGTAACGGTGCGTTCATGGTAACTCACAAAATGCAAGTAATATTCACGGACGGCAGGAAAATATAAATTTGAAATTTTATGAATTCATAGCATTTCACATTATGATGTGATAGAAAAGTCTGCGTTTTCACGTAATCTGTAGCACAGATATATGTTTTTGAAAGTAAAACAGTCAAAATAAAACCAAGATTGCTTTTAAGATTGCATTCTGTACTGTAAGTGGCAATATTGGACTGGCAGTGGAGC
This sequence comes from Haplochromis burtoni, assembly GCF_018398535.1. NCBI lineage: Eukaryota > Metazoa > Chordata > Actinopteri > Cichliformes > Cichlidae > Haplochromis > Haplochromis burtoni. Next base: position 224,786 of record NW_024582457.1, read on the forward strand.
ACATTCTCTAACATAATGATTATATTTATACAGCTAATAATTGTATTCTATTTAGCTTTAAATTATCATTTTTATGTTACTTATAGAGCTACTTTTAATTTTGTCATATTCCGTTTTACTGAGTTATTTGACTTTGTTTAGCTATTGTTTCATGGTTTTATTGGTTGTGTTTACTCTTTGCTACCTATGCACGGGAATTTACGAACTTGGTAGATAAACTAGGCTCTATCTTATCTTATTTCACACGCATTGATTGAATTGATCTTTTTTGAGTTAATGTTTTTCTGAATAGTACTTGAAGGTACCATTGGGGGGAGCACATACGGGAACCTTGTACCATCGGAGTTGCCAGGTTTGATTAAAGCCCTCACTTGGGAAGTTTAGATTATGCATTGCTATTCTACGTTCTAAAATGGACCAGTGACTTCAGACGGCCACTGGTGCTAACGCTATAGAAACTTTCATAAAAGCACAAGAGTTACAAGTTATTTCCTGTTTTAAATTGTATCATTTTAATGATCATATTTCCGTTACTGAAAACATGCCACAGCCAACGGAATCATTTGTCATTTAAAGTCTTATGTGTTTGCATATCCAAAAAGCTCTACAAGATGTGAAAAGGGTGTGTTTACAAATGATAAAAGTGAAATAAAAATAATAACAAAACTACGCGGATACGCTGAACTGTACGTTGTATTAAGTTAATTGTCTTTATTTCCTTTCACCGCCTCATAGATGCGGCGCACACAGTGTGGGATTGGGGGGGAGGGATAACACGTGACGCAACTGGCAACCCTACCAAGGCTACTCACGAGGTTGTTCCTTTCTCAGCCAGCACCGTTCCACAGGGTGAGTGCGTGGCTTTGATGGACTGGTAAAATTTCTTAAAATTAATCCAAGTCAACCAATTTTGAGCTTTGCTAAAAGGTCATCGACATGCCGGCGTATTTTCAGCGGCCAGAGAATGCTCTGAAACGAGCGAACGGTGAGTATACAAACGGCTTCGTGTTTTAACAGATGGGCCACATCCATGCTAACTACTGGGCGAAGGGTTAGCTGGCATTAGCCGTTGGTGACTCGTTGTTGTTAGCCGGCCGGGCTAACTGCTAACGCTAGCCGGATGGCGGGGAAGCCATATCGAAATTGTGAAGCTACGTTGGTATGTAGCCAACAGTCTACGCAGATTTTTAATTACAAAAGAAAGACTTTTTAGAAAAGTAAGTGACTGCCAGAGAGCTGTTAACCTTCCACGTAGCTTTACGGTGTTGTTAACGCTGCCTGGGAATCGGTGCTGTAAGTAGATCCTACTATCACCGACGCACCAACAGCGGCCTAATCAGCCGGCTCTAGCTTGTCACGGTGTGTGAAGCGTTTGCTTTTTTTTTTAATGATGCGGGACTTGACGCGTTTATTGTTGACTTATATTATTTTAACATGTTTGCGCAGAATTTCTTGAGGTTGGCAAGAAGCAGCCGGCCTTGGATGTCTTGTACGATGTCATCAAAAGCAAGAAACACCGAACATGGCAGAAGATCCACGAGCCCATTATGCTCAAATATCTGGAGCTCTGCGTCGATCTTCGCAAGAGTCACCTGGCCAAGGAGGGTCTCTACCAGTACAAGAACATCTGCCAGCAGGTCTGCAAGAAAAAATCTGTGATTTTTGCACACACAAAATAATTTATGCAAACTAGCAGTTTAGTCTAAATGTAAGCGCTTTCTGTTTCCAGGTGAACATCAAGTCTTTGGAGGATGTGGTCAGGGCCTACCTGAAGCTGGCAGAGGAGAAGACTGAGACAGCCAAGGAGGAGTCCCAGCAAATGGTCCTGGACATCGAAGATCTGGATAACATCCAGACCCCAGAAAGGTGATGCTGCTTAAGTTTTTATATAGTAAATCAGCTGTTTAACAAATGACTTAAATCAAACACCAGCCCTAAGAAATGAATTAACTTTAAATTTTGATTTTTTTTTTTTCTTCAATTAAATAAATAAACTGGACTAATGTGAAACTTGCTTTGATTTTAGCGTGCTCCTGAGTGCTGTGAGTGGAGAGGACACTCAAGATCGTACTGATCGCCTGCTCCTCACTCCGTGGGTGAAGTTCTTGTGGGAGTCCTACCGCCAGTGCCTTGACCTGCTGAGAAACAACTCCAAGGTGGAGCGTCTATACCATGACATTGCACAGCAAGGTAGGGACATGCATCAAATTACTTTTTAAATACTGTCTGTTTTCATGATGTCATGTTCTAGTCCTAAGTCAATATTCCAGGCTGCTTACTACCATCTTAATATAAAGTTTTTGTATTTTTAATCGTTTTCTGTATATGGATGTTAATTAACACCAATGCATGTATAGTATGTTTTATAAAACAAAAATCTTTCCCAATGAAGTCATTTAATTATTATTCAGAAATGTATTTCAAGTCTGTTTGCTGTGAGTCTAGGATTAGCTAATCCTCAAGGTATTACAGCAGTTACGCAAAGCAATGCGATGTAATAAGATATAATGTAACAGATTAAATTAATTGTCAAAGTGAACAGTTATTGTTGTTGTTGTTAGTATTAATATTAAATAACTGAATAGTTTTGCAACTGCAAACATTTTTACAGTTAAAACCTTTAAGTACGAGGCTCTAAAATCCTACCTTCCCTGCAGCATTCAAGTTTTGCCTTCAGTACACCCGCAAGGCAGAATTTCGTAAGCTCTGTGACAACCTGCGCATGCATCTGGGTCAGATCCAGCGCCATCACAACCAGAGCACTGCCATCAATCTGAACAACCCTGAAAGTCAGTCCATGCACCTGGAGACACGTCTGGTGCAGCTGGACAGCGCCATAAGCATGGAGCTGTGGCAGGTTAGTCTACCTAACACTCTTCAACAACTACACAAGCATTTTCAGATCGGTTGCCTCCACTGTTGTGGGATGCTGTAATGTGCAGCTGGCAATGTATAATATTATAGTAGCTTTGAAACATGATGAATGTAAAATTAATGGTACTAATGCAATTATTCTTTTTCCTCTCAGGAAGCATTCAAGGCTGTTGAGGACATCCATGGCCTGTTTGCTCTTTCCAAGAAGCCTCCCAAACCACAGCTGATGGCCAACTACTACAACAAGGTGTCTACTGTATTCTGGAAATCTGGAAACGCTCTCTTCCATGCCTGCACACTTCACCGGCTCTATCATCTGTCCAGGGAGATGCGAAAGAATCTGACCCAAGAGGAGATGCAGCGGTATTCCATTAATTCCTTGTGGATAAATGCACCAGTGTTTGTTTGTTTTTGTTTTTAAAATTTGATCATGACCAAATATGTATTGAAATTTACTTTCAATTTTCAGGATGTCTACCCGAGTCCTCCTGGCTACGCTATCTATTCCCATCACCCCTGAGCGTACCGATATTGCTCGCTTGCTTGACATGGATGGCATCATTGTTGAGAAACACCGAAGGCTAGCTACCCTCCTGGCCCTGCAGTCTCCACCAACCCGCCAAAGTCTCATTAATGATATGGTACACTATGTGCTCAAGAAGAGAGAGAAATCTTCACACCCTTTTAAGAATATAGTTTTTTGTTTTTATCTGTTCTTTAATTTGTTTTAAATTTTTGTCAAATGTATGATTTTTGTGTTTTAGGTTAGATTTAACTTGCTGCAGTATGTTGTAACTGATGTGAAAGAACTTTACAACTGGCTTGAGGTCGACTTTCATCCTCTGAAGCTGAGCGGGAGAGTGACCAAGGTAAACTGTCCAGCTTCATGTGGCAGCAGCAAACGTAATAATTACAAGGAGCTGTCGTTCAGTTCATTTTCTTACATACAGCTTGAAGTTTATTCATTTAATTAACATTTCTTGTTGCTTGTAATTTCCTACTCTTCTAGGTGTTAAACTGGGTGAGAGATCAGGCTGAGAAGGAACCTGATCTTCAGCAGTATGTCCCACATCTGCAGAGTAACACCATCCTGAGGCTCTTGCAACAGGTAATCCTCTCTCTCTTCTGGTTAATCTTTTTTTCTAAATCGCTTCTACCCTGAAATGGGTGTAATTGTCTTCATTTTTTAAATTTTAGGTTGCACAGATCTATCAAAGCATCGAGTTCAGTCGTCTGGCCTCTCTGGTTCCATTTGTGGACGCCTTCCAGCTGGAGCGCTCCATTGTAGATGCTGCACGGCATTGTGATCTGCAGGTAAGATTCACATTGGTAGAGACGCTGACATCACTGATGGTCCAGAAACAGGGATGTGAGCTATTACTGAAGTAACATGCTGTGTTTTTGTAGATTATCTAACATTTCTTTTTGTCTTGTAGGTCAGAATAGACCACACCTCTAAAACTCTGAGCTTCGGCTCTGATCTGAACTACTCGACCAAAGAGGATGCTCCTGTTGGACCTTTCCTGCAGAACATGCCGTCAGAGCAGATAAGGAACCAGCTCACTGCCATGTCTGCATCTTTGGCTAAAGCCATACAGGTCATCAAGCCTGCCTCCATCCTGGTGAGTTCAACCTCTAACCGATACACAGTGACCAGAGGCACCTAATGTACAGCGCTCCCCCCCCCCTTTATTAATGTACATACAGTGACGGTATTTTTCATGTTATATTTAAAACATTACTCATGTTATGCCTTTGTTTGAATTCAAGTGCATCTTATTTATTTGTTTTAATTATTCTTTCTTAGCAAGAGCGAGAGGAGCATAACCAACAGGCCATCGCTGCCTACCTGAAAAATGCCCGCAAGGATCACCAGCGCATCCTGGCTCGTAGACAGACCATCGAAGAGCGCAAGGAGCGTCTGGAGAGCTTAAACATTCAGCGTGAGAAGGAGGAGCTAGAACAGCGGGAGGCTGAGATGCAGAAGGTTCGCAAGGCAGAGGAGGAGCGTCTGCGGCAGGAGGCCAAAGAAAGGGAGAAGGAGCGCATCATGGAGGAGCACAAGCAGATCAAGAAGAAGAATGCCCGTGAGCGCTTGGAGCAGATCAAGAAGACTGAACTTGGAGCAAAGGCTTTCAAGGATATCGACATTGAGGTGATGAAATGTAGCCATAATCAACTTGATCTGGGTAAATATCACATGGATTACATTTTTAATGTAGATCTAACAAACTGGTTTTGTTGCAGGACCTGGAAGAACTGGACCCTGACTTCATCATGGCTAAACAGGTGGAGCAGCTGGAGAAGGAGAAGAAAGAACTTCAGGAGCGTCTGAAGAACCAGGAGAAAAAGGTAATGGTATTAAATCAGTAGAAGTATTGATAACATAAATATGTACTGGGCCCTAAGTTTTATCTCTCTTCAGATTGACTATTTTGAGAGGGCAAAGCGTCTTGAGGAGATTCCCCTGATCAAAAAAGCTTATGAGGAGCAGCGTGTCAAGGATATGGAACTGTGGGAGCTCCAGGAGGAGGAGAGGGTAAGTGGGCAGGAAAAAGCGCTTTACATTAAGAGATAAAAACGAATGTAAAACATCTGAGCATCTGGAATGTAACAAGTTGTTCTTCTCTTTATGTAGATTAGTACCATGAAAGTTGAACGGGAGAAGGCTCTGGAGCACAAGAAGCGCATGTCCAGGATGATGGAGGACAAAGAGAACTTCCTGTCCAAAATAACAGCTGCTCGTAGCTTCATTTATGAGGTAAGACTGCTTAGTCAATCTCTGAGCATTAGCTGACTATGAGGACTGAAGCAGTGCTTTCAGCTTCACTTCTGTGCCTTTTAAAGGAAAAACTGAAGGCTTTCCAAGAGCGCTTGATAGAGGAAAGGAAGACGCGCCTGGAAGACAGAAAGAGACAGCGCAAAGAGGACAGGCGTAATGCTTACTACCGGGAAAAAGAAGAAGAGGCACAGCGTATTCATGAGGAGCAGCTCAAGAAAGGTTTGTACAATCACGAATCCGTGATCCAACCTGTCGTCATAAAGTTAGGACAGGAGCTCATATTCCACAGAGAACCAGGAAGGATTTTAAAAATTTTTTAATAGAGCGTGAAGAGCGTGAACGCCTGGAACAAGAGCAGCGAGAGGAGGAGGAGAGGGAGTACCAGGAGCGTCTACGAAAGCTTGAGGAGCAAGAGCGGAAGCAGCGTCTTCGTCAGCAGGAGATTGAGGAGCGAGAACGACGCCGTGAGGAGGAGAGAAGGGTCCCACAGGAGGAGAAGCCAAAGGTTTGGATCTGTTTTTTAATAAGTTGCTTTTGCTTACCCCAAGATGGCTGGGATGGGCTGTGTAAGGATAATATGGTCTACAGGACTGAGTAATTTTGAAGTATCATGTGATTCTGTTAAAAGGAGGATGGAGGATGGAGACGACGCACAGAGGGTGGGGATTCAGAGTGGCGTCGTCCTGCACCAGACAGGTGTGTGTCACCAACACTTAGTTCCTGCTTTTCTTCTTGTAATGCCGACTCAGCTAGGAATGGCTTCTCTAACAACAACTGTGTGCTCCTTAGGACTTGGAGACAGGACGATGACAAGGAGGAGAAAGAGTTACCTTTCAGACGAGATGGTCCTCGTAGAAGCGGAGAGGACAGAGGTCCCCGTAGGGTCTTTGACGATGAACGAGGCCCACGCCGTGGTGACGATGAAGACCGCCCTGTTCGCAGAGGGTTGGATGATGACCGTGGTCCACGCAGAGGTTTCGACGATGATCGTGGTCCAAGGCGTGGTGGAGATGACGACCGTGGTCCTAGACGTGGCTTTGATGATGACAGAGGTCCTCGTAGAGGCATGGATGACTCCAGGGGACCCAGGCGTGGAGCTGATGACGACTGGGGCCCCAGAAGAGGAGATGATGACAGAGTTGGAAGAAGAGGTATGGATGATGGGCCACATCGTGGTGGTGATGACGCCAAACCCTGGAAACCACTTGGCCGACCTGGTAAGTCTGTAGCCAATTGGCTATCAGTAAATAATAGAAAAGTCTTGTTATCCAACAGCCAGGCAGCTGGTCTGTGCCTAAATGTCAAGTCTTAATAAAATGATCATAATGAACACCTCTGATATAGGGGGGTGGCGTGAGCGAGAGAAGGCCAGAGAGGAAAGTTGGGGACCTCCCCGGGGTGGCCCCCATGATGATGGAGATGATGGCGAAGGAGACGAAAGATCCAGCGACCGCAACAGAGACCGTCGTCCAAACAGGTGGGGCTAATAGATCTATGCCTGTATGCTGAGTTATTCGTAGCACCGTGGAGGATGTGACAATTTGCTTTTCAGGTAGTTGTTGGCAGAGTTTCTAATTGGTGTCACTGTGCGTTCACAGAGAGGATGGTATCTGGAGAAGAGGGGGTACTGATGAGGGAAGCAGCTGGAGAGAATCTCGCAGAGAGGAGGCAGACCGCGATGATCGACGCGATCGAGACGATCGACGCGATCGAGACGACCGACGTGACCGCGATGATCGCCGCAATAGAGACCCTCGTGATAGAGATCGCCGTGATGATCGTGACAACAGAGGCCCACCCAGAGATCCTGATGATGGTGAGCAGAGCATGTTTTAGACTTGCTTTCAGTGTCTTTGCTGGGTTTGATCTCAGTAAGTGTGATCTAAGTAATTTATTTTATGCACAAATGGTAACTTTGTTTCAGAAAATTGCTGTATGAAATGTAAATAAACAATAAAAAAAAACTGCATAGATTTACCAATAATTTAAGCTCTGCTTTTATTAATAATAATCCAATATCAAGCTTGAATGGAGAACATTTTGATTCCAAAACTAGTATGGTTTGCTCCCAAACACTTTTGTTAAGAGATGTTAAAAGAAAACTGATGTGCACAACATCACCATGGTTTTTATCTTCCTGAAATCAAATAAAAAGTAATCACAGTTGAGAGATTTAAAACGCTGTAGACGCTGGTGTCCCTGATCCAACTCTCCATCCTCAATCCACTGAGCTCATCTTCTGACTGTCAAAAATTTCAACGTGAAGATAACTTATTCAGCCAGCAGAGGGCACTGCAAACCCATTGATACATGCTCTGCTACATAAGCTTTTTTTTTTTTTTTTTTTTTTTTTTTTTTTTTAAATTTAAAGAAATCATCCACTTTGGACACACGAAACTTCCAAAGTTAAAACATAAAAACTTCCGTTGCTGGAATATTTTCTACGAAACATCTTTGTTCCCCACAGGTGGTTCTTGGCGTCGTGCAGGTGAGGATAAACGTGAGGAGCGCGACAGAGACCGAAACAGAGAACCGGGACGGGACCGTGATCGTGACACTGATGGAGAGAAGGGCTGGCGTACTGACAAAGAAAACCTTCGCCGCACCAAAAACGAGACAGATGATGATGGCTGGACCACCGTTCGCCGCTAAACCTCAGCTCATGGCTCAATCAATAAATGATTTAAAATAATAATAATTATAATAATCATAAATACCACATCACTCTGTCGGCCACAGTGTTTCATTGGTGGCCAAAAAATACCTTTGATTTGAGTATTTGTAGAATGTAGTTTCCTGGGAAGTGATTTTGTTTTTTATTTTGACCTGCAGTTTTGAACTGGAAACTCCTCACCTTCTAAACACCATTAACCAATGAACTTGTGTTCACTTAGGTTTCAGTGAAGCATTACTGTAACCCCCAGTGGTTGGAAATGTTCTTACCTTAGTGAAGTTAATCCGACCTACATGCAAACCAGTGAACCTGCTACAATATTCAATGCAAACTCAGTGTACCACCAACTGCCTCTTTTATGACTGTACCTTGCATAGATGTTATGGCACAGATCTACAACTCTTCTAATGGCTGATGGTGACTAGGAATCGTGTCACCTGCTTCAGTTATTTCAGCTCTTCCATCTAATATGAGATGCTTTTTAACCTGTTAAAGAACTAGTGGAATTTACATTTTGTGCATGCATAGAGTATTGAAATGGTCTGGCTTCATATCCAGTGCGTGCTTCTATCTTGCTGCAATCAATGGTATCACACCAGGTTGCATGTGTACAGATAAAGCCTTTATTAATAAAGACAATGCTCACCAGGCATATGTTCTCTTTGTCTTCAATGGGATATTAAAAAATGTTAAAGCATGCTGTCCTCAGCTTTGCCTAGTTTAGATCAATACAGCCACAGATAACCTTATGAACATACGTTTTAGAAATAAAGCCTGCTTGCAAATGCGTTTTAATACTTAATTTAAATGAGTAAAGCAACTATGTTGATACTTGCACATGATGAAGCTTGTCATTTAGATTTTGGTTTCTGGTTTCTAAATTAATCCCACATCACTGCAGTATCACTGCTAATGTATAAACAACAACACATGGGGATGCTGCATCGTAATCCAGAACTTCTTGGCTACCTTGAGGCGGAAACTGAAACATGTATGCCCAAATATTTAGGAGCGGTCAGACTGCTGGCCTGGCAAACAAGATAACAATAATTCAAAACTGCTTGTGGAGGCTACAACCGTACGACGCTGGCGATCTGAACTTTGTAAAGCCTTTCTTTCTGTAACCACTAGAGGTCGGTAAAACACCAGAAAGAAGACTCGTTACATCCGAAAACTGGAAACGTGTTGGTTCGTGCCTAAGATCATCAGTTAACTGAGGGTATAAAACTCAGGAAAAATATAAACAAGCAGAAGGTGGTCAGAAAAGAGGCAATTACAAAACCAGTAACATGCTGCTGGAGCTATAAAGTAAGAAAACACCCTCAGCAGGGCGGGAGTTTGTTGTCCCAACAACAAAACTGCGTTGGCATTTTGAATTTGGCTCCCCGATTTGAGCTACTATATAATAATAATGATGATGATGATAAAAAAAGTAATAGTAATAATAATAACAGTAATAATAATAGGCTGATATTTAATGCAAACCAAAAGCCTCTATCTGAACTATATAAGCGAATTGAATAAAAAACTATCCACCTCTGGGAGATTCCTCCAGGTATTGAAAATAATAAACTGGAATGTGTTTTTTAACATCTTAAACAAGATGGTGTATGTGTGTGGGCATGTTGGTGCTCTGATAGCGCTGAGAAGCCCATTCAGTGCTCCAGTATATTTTTATAGACCACATTTAATTTCAGGGACCCTTAACCGCATAAATGAGCAAAGCCTAAACTCCATGTGAGTAATAATAATAATAATAATAATAATAATAATAATAATAATAATAATAAGTGGAGTTATTCTGATTATATGTATTTGGTTGGAAACTTTCCTTGAAACATGTATCAGCTTTACAAGCAGCGGCCAAAAAATTAAAATTAAAATTAACAAAAACAAAAAAAGGCATAAAATGATGAAATAATCTCCAAACATTTGGACGTAGGCTGTCGGTAGGCAATACATCATTTTCTCATTTCGGGGATGCATCAGTTCACTTGTCAGCAGCCTGCGCGGACTCCAAGTGTGTATTATTTCTTTGTGAAGGCCCGCTGTGCTGCAGCTTCGTGCTGCTGCCGTCAGCCGCTGATCTGCATGCAGGGGTGACAGGTCGCACTCGCACAGGTACACTACTCTAATAAACAGCTCTCACCGTCTAACACACAGCGTTACTGAACACTGACTGTTTCAGGATCGTGTCCCGCACACTAGATAAAAAAAAAAAAGCAGAAACACCTCTAAATCTGAGCTTAAGCGCGTCTGCGTCTTCGACAAACCATTCTGCACAAATGTAAGCGTGTCAGTGTAGAACTCATACTAATGCTGATCCTAGAATCGGGACAAATGGAAACAAGCAGCAACGAAAAAAAAGAATTTTCTACAAATGTCCAGTCACAAACAAATAAATAAACATAAAGAAAACAGGAAAATATGGAAAAATAAATTAAATCCGACTAATGGCGCAAATAAGCGGCTGCTGAAAAATTCCATTTATTCCATACCATTAGCATCCCAAAAACAGAGTCAAACAGAGCTGATGTGTTGCCGCCACATTGTTTTTGCATATTTTAAAGTAATCACCTCTAGTAGTAACAGCACACACACACTTTAAAAATCTGCCTGAACCTGTCGTAGACACTAAATGCAAATAAGCAGGCTACCTTTTCTACTGGTTAGTTGAATGTGTTAAATGTCCTGGAGATATGTGCGCACGAGTGGATGCATGTGTCTGTGTGTCTACATGTGCGCGTGCGGGCATGTGTGCGTGCACGCGGGGGGCTCTTCTCTGAACGAATCCGTTCCGTGTTGCGCGTTCGAGTCCGCCTCTCCGCGCCCCTGCTTCCCATTGACGCACTTTTTAAGCGTCTTCCCCCTTCTCCACCTTAAGGCGAGCAGCAGCGGCAGCGACCAATCACCATGCCATTACAGCCTTCAGAGGAAGCTGTTTATGGGGCTGCAGCGCTAATTAGGCTCATGAACTAACAAATCTGCCTGCACGAAGCCGGCGAGGAAAACGATCACATCCATGGATTAGTCTGGGAGTAGCCGAGCACTTTTTATTTTTTGGCTTCTTCGACACTGCCCGCCGCCCTTTCCCAACTTGTTTACTGCGCAGAAACTTTCCCCTTTTTTTCCTTGGGTGTGGAGTATTTTTCAAGCAAGAGCGCCTACGACAACTTTAACCTAAACTGGGGAATCTGGACTATCAGACCATGTTTCAACCTACACCCAAGAGGTGTTTTACTATAGAGTCTTTAGTGGCGAAGGATAATCCGATACCGGCGTCCCGCTCCGAGGAGCCCATCAGGCCAGCGGCTCTCAGCTATGCAAACTCCGGCCAGATGAACCCATTTCTGAACGGCTTTCACTCCGGCGGCAGGGGCGTCTACTCTAACCCGGACTTGGTTTTTGCCGAGGCGGTCTCTCATCCGCCAAACTCTACCGTTCCAGTACATCCGGTGGCCCCGCCGCACGCTCTGGCCGCTCACCCGCTTTCATCCTCACACAGTCCGCACCCGCTTTTTGCCAGCCAGCAAAGAGACCCCTCAACTTTCTACCCCTGGTTATTACACAGATATAGGTACTTGGGTCACAGGTTTCAAGGTAAGTTGTCAAAGTATTCGACTTTGGATGAGTTTTACGCACGAACAACTACGGGCTGTAGCATTTTCTTTTCTGTTATTATTTCATTTTTGGTTTTTTTTGGTTTTTTAGACTGTGTTAAGCTGAGAGCAAGGTGGTGTAAAAAATATAAATATATATTTGTAGCTGTAGCAGAACAGTTTTAAAGTGAAGCGTCGTTAAGTGCCAAAAGTAGTTTCTAAAGGTGTCGCAGCTGTAAAAAGAAATGACCTCGTAACGAATTTCTTCGATTTTGGACAAAGAAAAATAATCTGTAACAAAGAAATATTTATGGCTGGGCTTGTGAGGACGCCTGCAGCTTCGGAGTATGTGTTAACGGGTTGTTGTTTTTTTACGAATTGAAATTCTGACATGTTTGTACACCGGTAGTCTGCAGGTTATATATAGCGCATGATCTATATCCAGAAACGCAATGAAAGCATTTCGCTAGTCTGCGGTTTAAACCTGTTACAGCAGGTTTTTTGTTTTTTAGTTTTTTTAGTTTTGTTTTTTTAAAGAAATAAATACATTTTTATTTGAGCTAAACGTGTAATTATATGATTATGCTGTTTCTAAATTTCTGAACCTGACATCAGACAAAATATGAGTAAATTGTAAATTTATTGTTTAAGTTGGTTTGGCCTGAGAACTTTTCTATTATTGATTTCGGGTGCTGAATTTGTGGTATTTTTATGTGATCGTTATTATTAATAATATTATTACTGAATATTATTTTTATTTGTTTGATTTGGTTTGGTTTGTTTTTCCCGCAAGTGACAGCGCTATTTTTTATTTTTTATTTTACTAGAATGTATTTTCAGTTTAATTTCTAAGCTGGTTTTGTGTGTTGTCGATTTACAGTTTGTTCACAAAAAGCTAATTTAATTAAGTCCAGGATTATACGTCTGCTTTATTTGTTTCCCTCTTCTCTTCACACGGAAGGACTGACAGATATTAAAAGAAGAAACCTTCAGTAATGATTAATTTAAACACACACACACACACACACACTTTCATAAATACGGCGTGTGGCTTTTTATTGACTAATGTCCAGCTTCTTTTTGGACTTTATTATCGTCCTTTTATAGTCCCTCGGGAGACTGCAGTCCTCTAGCTGCGCCCAGGCCTGTTGTTTCTTATGGAATAGTTAACATCTTATAAAATATACATATATATTTGAATACGTCACTGAGGATCCTCACTTTCTGCTCGCTTCCAGGTAATGAAACGAGTCCAGAGAGCTTCCTTTTGCACAACGCGCTGGCCAGAAAGCCCAAAAGAATCCGGACAGCGTTTTCACCTTCGCAACTCCTGCGGCTCGAACACGCGTTCGAGAAAAACCATTATGTGGTGGGAGCAGAAAGAAAGCAGCTCGCCCACAGCCTTAGCCTCACAGAAACTCAGGTAAGAAGCACTGGATTTTACTCGACATTCCGCCCTCTCTCTCTCCACTCACCTGCTCTCACGTCGTGTGTGTTTTTTGTTTCAGTGCTGCTTCTCAGCGCGTCGTGTCGTGTTTTTGGCTTTTAGGAAATCCTCACTTTCATTTTACAGTAATTCGAGAGATTATTATTGATTATTATAGAAGCTGACTGTGTCGTGGTGCTTGTCCTGGAGGACGGTGTGTTACTTTTTATGTGTTTGTTTGTTTTTTTAACGTGGTACCGTGCGTCATGGAGCCTTCAATCAGGCCTGTAAAACGTGTGCGTATTTACGCGCGGCACTAAAGCGGGGTGTTATCATTTGCTTATCATTTGCCAAACAATAACGCGAAATTATCAGGTGGCACACCGTTTCCACGTTGTCATTTGAAGACAGAGGCTTTCTGCTGGAGCCAGTCCATCGTCATTGTGTAGGCCTAACCTCATTCCAGGAGGGGGTTGAATTACTTTGTTTTGGGGTGGGGTGGGGGGGAGAGAATGTTGCCTTTTCAAAATGGAGGGCAAATTAACCAGTTAACCATTTTATAGGGTAGGAGATACAAAGAGCGAGGCGGGTTCAATGAATTCCCCCTGCCATATTTAAGATGCTGTTTGAGCCCATCAGCCTGCTGTCTTTTGTCCGCTGTGTCTCCTTTATACGGCGGGGCCTTTTGGAGGAGCTGAAGGGAGAAATGAACCGTCACCTACTTCAATTAGCCCACTGAAGGCTTATTAAACGCACCTCGGTTGCCATTAAAGAGCTGAAAGGGCTGCACAGCGACAAAACAGGAACAGATAATTTATCGATTTAGATGTTGTTAATTCCCCCCACGGTACCGATTATTAACAAATCCACTTAGAGGAGCGTGTGGACATATATGTTAAACGTGCCTCAGAGACATTTATTTCTCTTCACATCCACATGCTGACATTTTTGTTTTAAAAAATCTAAAAAAATTAAATACGTTTCTGACCTACTTTGGGTATGGCGTCAAAGTTTCTGCGCGCATTAAAACAGTAGTGAACCTTATTTATTAAAATATTTTATTTGTGTCACAGCTCCTTGTCTCATTTTCCTTTTTCCCTCCCCATAATTTTAAGGCGTGATGTGGAAAAGACTCTGTCCTGTTATATTGTTAATAGAATTGGGGTTTGACCTTTTTAAGGCGGAAGTCGCTCTTTTTTATGTGAGTTAATAAGAATAATTGGAGTAATTAACAATGACATGATTTTTAATGGCATGTATTCGTGCTGTACTGGAACTATAATTGATGTTTGTTTATCCTGGCTGCTGTTTCCTTAGGTGTAGGTCACATTTTGCCTTTTTTTTAAAATTATTGTTATTTCTGCTGAACTCTCTGCTTGTTTTTAGCCATGCTATCCTATTCACGCTTGGTTTTACGCACTGGCCAATCGCGGTTTATCTCGTGATACTGATACGGGTTTTTCTGGTCCCCCCCCCTTCTCTATGCAGGTAAAAGTGTGGTTTCAGAACCGACGGACGAAGTTCAAGAGACAGAAGTTGGAAGAGGAGGGCTCGGAGTCTCAGCAGAAGAAGAAAGGATCGCATCACATAAACCGGTGGAGACTGGCGACTAAACAGGCGAGCCCGGAGGAAATTGATGTCACTTCGGACGATTAAAATAAAGACTATGCGCCTGAATGAAGGAGGACATGGATACAGGATGCCGTGTAGAGACAAGTGAGAGGGTACAAAGCCAATGTCACATTTCAGATCTCCGGAGACCGGCAGCTGAGGGTGAGACAAGCCCGACTGACACTGCTGTCACCACGCGGGTCTGTCAGTCCGAGTGACCCAGGGAAATGTGACCGACAGTGTCTCAGTCCACCTACCTGAACCCTTTCTCGCACCAACCACCACTACTACCCCCCTTCCCCCACCCTCCCCCACCTACAACCAACACCTAATTATATTTTTCTCCAACTCACATTGGACGTTTGCACTTCAGAAGGCTTTTATTATTATTTTTTCCTCCTCTTATTTTTTTAAACAAAAAAAAAATCGTTTCCACGTAAGATATACCAAAACACCAAACTGCTTTTTTTTTTTTTGTAAAACTTGAAATGCATGGTCTAGTTTTTTTTTTTCTTCTTTTTTTCCTGGTAGCTGTTTTTAATTTGACGAGTTTTCGCAAACCAAGGAAAAACAGAAACAATAACAACAAAAAAGAGGAATAATCAGTTTTGTTTCTAACTCTATTTTCAAACAGAGAGATGTCGTGCTTCTTCCTTTTTACAATGTGTGCAGTCTTTAATTAATGATTCTCGTGTAAAAGTGATTGTGAAAACATATGAAGTAGCGGTGCTGCGTTATGGTGTTTATTTTTAATTTTTTTTAAGGAAAGAAAAGTGGAATTTCGGTGAAAAAATGACATCTTTCTATAAAAAAAATAAAAAATAAGTGAATCAGACCACAGACAAAGTACTTAAAGGGAAGGTATCAGGACATTCCTTTAACCTAAAGCTTTACCAATGTGTCGCTGTGGCCCCCACACAGGCTTCTGTCAGGACTTGACCCTCCAGTGAAAGTTGCAACGAAGGACTAAAAAGCAAGAATTGACAAAGACAGGAGAGAGAGCAAAAATAAAAAAGCACTGAGCGTTATTCCATGTACAGAAATGCTAAAAAAAAAGTTAATGTTTCTGTTAAACCCGCTTTTACAGAATGTAAATACTTTTTGTGTTTGTGTTAAGTTTGCTACAATTTTAACACAAAGTATACTTCCAAGAAGTATGTAATTGTCAATATTTTGTCAATAAAGTTTTATCAATATGTCGCGCGCAGTAAAAGTATAGGCTTTTGATTACGGAAAGCAACCTTAAGGTTTTTTTTTTTCTTTTTTCGGAAATGCGCAATCATTTAGCGCACAGCGAGGCGCGCTGATGTGGCGTTTATAGGATGATTTAAAAAACAAAGAGAGGAAAAATTCTGCAGCATGTAATTTGTTTTCCTCAGCCCTGCATTTGTTTCTCAGTCTGACATAGAAAGCATTTTTTTTCCTCCAGGAGCTGCAGCGTCTGCTCCGCTCCGGCTACAAAGAGTCCCTACAAGCTTTTGTGAAAGTGCAAATCAGTTTGGGCAATTATCATGCGAGTAATATGAGGGGGGAAAGGGGATGCATTGCCCAGTGGTCCACTTTAATCTCTTAATCCACGGATCCAAGGGGGGCTTGGTTGGACATAATTTAGTACAATCTGACTACCCCTCACGACGCGATAAGGGAAGGTTGCAATGTGCCGCAAAAAATGGGATCTTTGTTTAAAATCTTGTCTTTTAGGCTCCAATCGTGCTGCAAGCTGCTGCTTTGGACCGAGCGGAAACATTACAGGACTTCTTTTTTGGAGTCCGTGGGCGCATTAAAAAAGAGAAAGAGATGCAGGAAACGATTTCTCATTTAAACACAAACAAACCAAACAACAAAACCACGAAAGCAGAAAGAAATCTTAACAAATTGAAACTAGATTATGATGGTTTTTGTTTGTTTCCTCGCGAACTAACCTAACTTCGGTGTTTCTCGCGGAGGTGCACGTGTTTGTTTAATTGTTTCATAAAGTAAAAAGTGGTGTTTTTGTGGTTTGGGTTAGGAAGGAGGGGGGACATGGCATATAGGGAATTCTTAATCGGCCCATAGATTATAACAGCAATAAAAATCTATAGAGAATACCATTAGCTTTGGAGAAAAAAACCCCTAAAAGCTTTATTACAAACCCAGCTTTGAAATAGGGGGGATTAGAGGACTGAAAGGGTCCCACAATAGTTAGAAGAAAAGGTTTCATGCTAATGAGGTTAATGCCCTTTGTATCTCCGGACTCCACAACTTCATTACTCCTATCTCGGGCAACACCGAGCGGCTCAGAGCTTCACAATCCACTCGAGCTTTTCCCTACCCTGCCTATAAAGAAGGATTTGATAGCAGTCCTGTTCAAACTAGATAATTATATCTTTTCAAGTTGGAATTAAGATAAAGAAAGTGCAGTGGAGGCGGTGAGCCTTGATCCGCCGCAAACAAATTTGGCGCACTCCCCCCCCCCCCCCCCCCCCCACCACACATACACCCCCTCCTCGTGTGCTGCATGGACACACAGGAGACAGGACAGGCTTCTCATTAGAGCCTGGCACAATTTGATTAATTTAAATGCGTTTGATTTCAACCCCTCTCTCTTAAAAGAAGCTAGTGCATGGAAATAATTTTTGATCTTATTTTTGAAATTACGTTTTGTTTTTTTTAAGCTACAATATCCAAAAATCTGCTTCACCAAATTAAAAGCTTCCAGTGGGTGTATTGTATTTTAATTTGTTAAATAAAATTAAAAGAGACTCTTTATTTTGAAAGTGCATATTACTACATAAAAAAATGAAAATGAAAATAATAAAAAGCTGTAGGCGGAGGTGGAGTGGGGGATTATTTTCTGTAAAGCAGTCTGGGTAAAGACATCTTCCTAACAAAAGCGCGCATGCCGCTTCCGTAATATTTAGGTCTTTACGTCTGAGAAATTCAAGGCGCTCTTCTTTTCAGATCCTGGCATTTGTTTGAGGACGATCAGGTGCAATTTGAAACTAAGGTCACATGAATATAATTACTTTGGACAGAACTCAAACAGCGTGCGCGCGTTATGAGTTGAAGTGGGCCCTCACGTATTAGATCCTTCTCCCAGACGCTCGTGCTGTGCGTTAAGGGCCAATTGTGGGGACCTTTGGTGACCCTCTTATCTAAACTAAAACTGCCCCTCTCGGTCCGGGGGCTAAACTCCCTCATAAATCATCACAAGTCCACGCGCAATTTGGTTCTTGCGTAAATTTTGGACAATTTGGAAACGAGCTCCCGCTGCATCAAACATTTAGCGCGCAACGTGAAACGATTATCCACCACTGAAAAGAGTAGTCGGTCCTATCAAGTGACCCCACTGACCCAAAACCTTTAATCTGCAATTAGTAGGTATAATTACGTCCGCTGACACCACTAATGTGAATAGTGGCCGAGGGAGGGAATAAGCGGAGGACAGGCTCGGTATTAGCGCGCAAAGTCAATAATTGATCGAGCTGGAATCTCTTAAGTCGGAAGAAGTGGCTTCTGAAAGGATGGGTTTGGATAGTTTGTCAACACGTCGTCTGCCAGAGGAGTTTCATTTCGAAGAGCATCTCGTCGGGGGCAAAATGAATGTCTGTGAGGTGGCACCTGTAGGCCGACCCCGTTACAGACCCAACGTCAGGCCTAACTTGATCTGTCCTGTTTCACAAATTGCCTCTGAAATTGATCCTTGAAACGAGAGAATGAACCCCGCACAATTCCCCTGGCCTCGACATAAGGTGCAGCAATAAATATACAAGACTAATGAGCAATTACCATACGATCACTCTTCAAATAGCTTACATAATAACAAATTAAACATCCACGCCTCGGATTCAGTTTCTTTCTTTATTATTAATAACGAAGGAGTGGCGTTTGCAGCCACGATGTGCTCGGATGATTATGTTTTCCGAACCCAGCAATTTCCAATTTGCCATCGGGTACAGTCAGCGGTTATTGACTCGGACTAACTAGTCTACCGACTTTCAGGGGCATGAACACAGCTGGGCAGAAGTGGCGATCTTTGTGAATAACGCGTCCTTTATCCTTAAGTTATTTACAGCTCAGATTTTGAACGAGGTGAGGCGTTTAAGAGCAGGATTAAACACGCAGACACTCACGAAGCGCTCCTAAAGGCATCACAGCGGCCTGCTGCGTTTCCTGACATGACAATGAACTTGTTAGCGTTTGAGATCCTATACTGGAAAAAAAAATCAACATATTGTTTTAAAAAAATAAGGAAAAATGCCAAAGCTGTAAGATATAAATATGTTGACTGTTCTTTAAAAAGAAAAGAAAAAGAGAGAAACAAAAAGACACTTGAGTTAATGTATTCAAGGCAGGTCGACATCGTATACACACACACACTAAGAGCCTGGCACCAAAATGCGATTGTTAATAGATGAACAAAGCCAAGTGGCACATTACAAGCTGCTCTGACAGGCCCATGCAGAGTTTCACTCACTGGGTTTTGGTGCTCCATTGCCCATGTTCACCGAGGTCACCACACACACACACGCTCGTCACATGACCTACAAGTGACAAATGGTCATTTCACTATGAAATATTCATTGCATTTCAGAAACAGTAAACTTTATTTTTTTCCACCTGCACAATGGCCGCCCTCCCCCTCTGTCAGGCCTCAGTCCCATCATGCCTTGCGCCCTGCATTTGCAGACACCACCAGCATATCTGTATGCTCCCCTCAGTAACCACACTGCACAGGCACAGCTCAGTTTGGAAGGCCTCAGAAACTTTATTAGCTGTTTTTTCCCCCGTCTTCCTTAAACTCTTCTTATTATAATTGGCTGCAGCAGTAAACACCTATTTTTCCATGCATTAATATTCTTATGGCAAACTGCAATGCCAGAGATTCCTAATGCTTATTTTCTCTAACGATATAGGGGCAATTTGGGCTGTAATTTGAGGCCATTTCATTTGCATATAAGTGTTTCCCACATATCCACCACCAGCTCTGAAGAGAGCGATTGTCGACCCCTTGTCCTCTGAAGTTCCAACCTCCAAACATTTTATAGGTTGTATCTGCAAGCAGCATTCCCTTCAGCTCGCTAATGTGTAACACATGGCGGACTGTACACCTGATAAAATACCTCAGGGGCGCTGCAGTTTGGAAAATCCTCAATTCGCTCTCTAAATAAAACAAACAATGGCCTCACTAAATATATCACATGTGCCTGCTGAACTATTTTGTGTCTCTTGACCTGCAAGTCCCCTCCCATCATCAGCACTGACACAGCTCTGTCTGTTTGCAGGATGCAGCTTGCAGGTACTTTTGAAAATACTGCCTGATTTTATGATCTCCTGCTTTTAGAATAAACAGGCTGTAGTGCTACGGCTTGCTGAAGCTCCATTGCTCTTGTGTGTGTGTGTGTCTATGTAAGCTGCTGGTTCTCCTGTCCGTGTTTTATGTCGCTCCATGTGAGGGTATGGTCACATGCAATTAAATTAGCTCACTTCTAAAAGTGGACTTTTGAGTCCACTTCCCCTTTGCTACTTCATCCCTGTGAAATCGCTGCAAATGTGGCTACAATTAGAGCTGAAGTGTAACATAGCTCCCAGAGCATGGGTTACAGAGCAGACAGGTGAAATTGTGGGCACCTGTTCTTCTGCCCCCTCAAAGCTTCGCTGTGTCTCCCCCTTTTGGTGACTGGGAGGGAGCAAAATCTGGCCCCCAAAAAACATGAAATATCAAGTTACTTTGGGCTGAGTCTGACAGCAGTGGAGTGTTTAGTGTCTGGGAAGTGAAGCAGCAATAAAATACTAGTGGTCTTTGCAGACAGGGGGTTGCATGCTCTTGGGTAGCGGATGGTGCATCGCTTTTCCTTATTCCTTTTCAACGCAGGAGTCAACTGAGCCCATGACACACATTTAAAATGTAACTTTAGATGTTTGGATTTTTCATTAAGTGGCTTTAAAATAGACTGTTGGCAAACAAGAGAAACATTAGCCTGAAGTAAAGCACATATCAGTAAATACTACTGGTACTGTAGCCTTAAATAGTTTTGTTAACACTAAAAAGAAATGGCAAAGTGGAACTGTAAACTATTGCATTGGACCACCCTATGGTAAGGTGAAAAATTATTGTTCTAATTTGTTTTATAGCCTGAGCTATAGTTGATCATAACACAAATAACTATATGATGACATTAATATAGAAGAAATACTTTGCTTACTTATGCTAGCATCTTGGTATTTTTTGAAATATTGTTGCTTAAACAGACACAAATTAGTCACTTCCTGTTTAAGAAAAAAATAAAAATATAGTAATTATATATATATATATATATATAGCGTTTAATCAATTTATAATTAACAGGGACAATTGACCTGCTTTTTAAATGACACCAGCTAAACACTGACGACTGCTGCTTTACGTGAATCTGTTAGATGTGAAAAAAATCACGTAAACTGCATCACAACAGGATGCTGTGAAAGAGCTGTAATT
>NW_024582457.1:246228-357747 GCF_018398535.1 Haplochromis burtoni
ATATATAGTGAGAATAATCTCACTGATCACTGTGTATCTCTGTGATGCCAGTAGTTATGACAAATCTACAATATTTTGGTGCCCTGAGAATTAGAACGAGCTTAGCGATCAGTAATGAAAGCTTTACTACAATATTTCTCTTATCAGTTATGACACCATGCATTATACTATACATAATTTTAAAAAATGTTGAAGGGTCTTTCTTTTTTAATATCTAGAATTTTAGGTGTCCCATAAATAAAATTGGATTTAATAAAATTATTTTTTTTCTACACATGAATTAATTATATAACTATATTACTGCCTTAATAATGATTGGTAAACAGGAATAATTATCCTATGTTATTAGTAAATAATTAATCCTGTAATTGTTGAATTAACTATCTATTTACCATTTAACAACAAAGGTCATTATGAAGTGTTTTGACATTTCTGTTTGTGTGTGTGTTGACATATTTGGTGTGAGTTAAAAACAGAAGTGTGGCTCCAGACTGAAAATATTTACCAGCTCATTCTGCACATTTTCACGCTTTAGTTTGGAATATGGAGCTTTTACCCTCCTTTCCAAATTACCCTCAGTCAAAACTGGAGAATGACAAGCAACACTGACCAGACCACTTTATTCTAATTTACAACAGGCAGTTTTCATAACACACCAGAAGGGGTTTCTTGACACTCTGTAATTCATGGTAATTCATGACGTTTCAGCTGCTTCACGCGACGTCTTCATGAATGCTGATCCAACTCTTACGCCAGCTCTCATTAGCTTCTCATACAACACTGAAGTCATTTGTGGCATCAATGCGACGCCGTGCCAACTCTCTGGTCAGTTCTGTCATAATAGCCCACCTCCCCCTCTGCGCAACAGACACTTGAAGTCGGTTTAAACATGACTAATATTCACAAACAATATTTTCCGTGGAGGACTGTGTGTGCGTGTCTTGTATGAGCGAGTATGCATTTGCGGTTTGGTAGTGGGTGTCTCTGCGTTCTCTGCTCCATCGTGGAAAAATACCGTCCGACAAAACAGTCTGTGGCTTTGTCTCGAGAAATTGAATGTCCTCGGTCGTGGCTAAATACACATCGTTATGTTCAGCACAAACACCTAACAAAAGAAGTGGTTTTGTCTCATGAGCCCGAGGGCTGCAACTTCAGCTGAGATTATGCACACAAACATGGAAGTAATATACAGAAGATGAGGCTGGAAAAAGTACGAGAAGCTTCATGTTTGTTACGTCTTTGCTATGGCGGCAGATGTTCTCGAATTCCCTGCTGGAAAACCGCGCGGGCCATGTGTTCCAAATGTGTTACGGCAGGGGGAGAAAATACAGTGTGCTGAAGTGTCTGACATCTAAACACTGACATGTTTAAGCAACGCAGAAAGACAAGAAAAGGCTTTTAGTGCAGGTTTCAGTGTGACTGCTTGGAGAGCTGGAGCCTTGCTTGACAGGCGGTGTAAATGATTGGTGGCAGTAATTCAGTTTGTGACACCTATTATGGGCCAATGAACAACTTAGCACCTCCACAGAGAAACTGACCTAAATTACTCTTGCTGATCATTCACTCCCATTCACTCATAATGTTCTTCCTCTGCACAGCTTAGCTATTTATTGAAAGGAGAGGGATGCTGTCTAAACATCTCAAGTGGAGTTTGTGAGAGCCACCTTCTAATTAATAACAAGCATAACTCGGTTTACGTAAGCTTAAGGTGAAATAATTACCTCTCCACAGGCAGCAGCACAGAGAGACTTTGAAGTCTGACCAGCGTTGGCTGGGAACTCTCCAACTTCGACGGTTGTGCAGCACTCCATTATGCATTAGCAGCAACCGAGAAGTGCTCTGTGCTTCACCTGACTCTAACTGGTGCTAACGCTTGCTGGCTAAAGCGCCTTCAACCATATAATTGCATGCAGTGTGAACATATGAGCTCTAAATGCATGTAACCCACAGAAATGAGGGGCGGGTTGACTGTGAAGCCATGCGATGTGCGCATCAGCACCTCAGACGAGCGGGCAGAATAAACAGGTGCACCGCCAAGTGTGGAATATATAAACGAGGAAATGGCAATCTATGTCTTTTCAAGTCCAATTACAACGACAGCTAAAGCCACAGCACCTGGTCTTGTTGAAGCTTTTTGTCCCCCTCCAATACAAGCACGCACGCACACACAGGCTGTTCTATGTGTTTATGAGTGAGGTATAATGGTAGCGGGGTGTGTAAGTGCTGCAGGTTATTTTGTATTTGGAGGTGAGGACATGGCAAATCAGACCACTTCACACATGAAAGGCAGGAGTAGGTTCATTTAATTCTCTGTGCCTCTCTTAGCCTGGATCTCGCTGTCCTTTTAGGGGGACTCCAGAGGCTAGTTAAAAGGTGTCTGATTCTCACCATGAATCTAATTAGATCTCTGACTGAGGTCTTAACATCTCCTTTGAAAAAAAAGAAGAAGAAGAAGAAGAAGAAAAAAGAAATGCATGGAGGAATAAGGTGCTAAAGCACATAGCCCCTCGCCTCCACTGCACCTTGGCCTGAGCTGTCCCCCTGCTCCCTCCTTTTCAAGAGAAAAACAAAGTCCTGCAGGCTAATGAAGTTTGTAATTAAGGAGATTCTGTCGGGCTGAATGAGTAATTAGGACGTAGTTTCTCAGGGGTGTTAATGGTGGTCAGGCTCAGTGGAGCATAGGCTGCATGTATGGCCAAAGAGAACACTCTTTCATACCTCACCAGCAAGCAGAAGGGGGGGAGACGTGAGCCCGTTTTCCCCTTGATTTAGACCTGTTGTCTCTCAGGGAGGGGGCTGTTTGGTGCACTGTAAGATGTGCAGTGTTATTTAAGATCAGTAGACTGAGTGGTTGAGGAGAAGCTGTCCTTCTTCCCTCCAGATCGTCACGTTCAGGCATGTCTATAGGAAACATGAGTGCATTCGCAGCCCAACTAATTTGCTATAGATTTCTGACGTATTGTGAAATCAGATATAATTTGAGGCAAATGGCTGCGGGACAGGACCACGCGCTGTTCCTGGTGAAGACATCTCCGTTCTAATTATCACATTTACTTCAGATTGGTTGACTGTGCTGCTGATAAAGAAAGTTCACCTGGCCTCAATTAACTATATTTATCTCAGATTATCCCTCCATGAGATTTCTGCTCTGGCGAAAAGATTAGCGTTATTAAGAGTCGCATATGCAGGATGAATACATTTTCAGACAAAGTGACATCTCTTAAGGATGAGAAATTAAATCAATGAAATGGGAATCAAAAGGAAGTTGCTGCTGCATGTACTCGGGATTCTTCAGCCGCCTTTTTTTTTTTCATAAAAATTTCTCCTGCTGTAATATCACAGCTTGCATGCGCAGATACGCTGTTTTCAAATTGAAAACTAAATTTAATAATTGTTTAATTCTTATCTGAAGTTATCTACAATCAAATTTGCTCACCAAAACAGAGAGGTGAGATTTACTTAAAGTGGTGATTTGGATTTGCAGTAATAGAGCACATTAGCGTGAGCACACTGAAGCCAGATCAGAGTGTTTACAAACTGACGTCTTTGACAGATACTGTAGAAGGAGTCTCACCAGAGGCTGATCTCTGGTTAACCTCTACATTCTCTAAAATCATTTACACAGTTTAAACTGGGAAACGTCCTGCTGTGAGGCACAACACCTGGGCTTTGAACCCGTGACCTCACATCTGAGTGCTCTCGCTGAAGCCCCCGCTGCCTCCCGGTCAGCTGGAGGATCAGCACGGACAGACAGACCCAGAACTCTTCATTTCCTGTTTCGCCTGCAACTACAAAAAAAAAAGCAAAGAAAAGAAAAAAGAAGCTACCTGTGTTACAGGTAACCAAAGCACGACCCTTGTGAGGACAAGCTATGTTTTCCCTGTGCTGTGGGTAAAAGGCCAGAAGGAAAACAGAAAGCGAACAATGTGGTCATTCCAGATATTTTTACGTATTCAAAGATAATAAAAGAGACTTTAAAGTAATATCGTTCCAGATTTTTCCACTTTATTGACATTTTTTGTTGCCTTAGAATTGCTCCCGTGGACCAAAAGGGGATAAGACAGATCTCAGTTGCAGACTCATTACAGGTTAAGTAGCGCAGGTGTTTGTCAGCTCCAGGCAGACCTACGTGGATGAGGCCTTCTCATGCAGGCTACTTCCTCACACATTAGTCTTCAACCAAATTACTCTGAGCGGAGGCTCTGCCCAGTCCATCCCTCATCGACCTCTCTCCCCTCTGCGCTGCAGGCAGGGCTGGAGATAAAAAAGCTGAAAACCGGCTCTAGGAATCCTAAATATTAGTGGTTGTAAATCAGCCCCCAGTGGCCTATGAATAGCAATTATCTTTTTTTGCACTAATAAATCCCCCTAGTCACAGATAAGATGGTTTCCTTCCCTAACCCGCAGTAAAAACAGCTAAGTATTGAGCAAGCAAAAATGGGAGGGGTACAGCAAATAAATGAGGGCTCTTTAGCAGTGGATTACACTCAGTCATAAGAGGGAAAAATGTAGTCTTTTGTAGTGGTGGTGCACAGCATATGAATCGAGAGGGGAAAAGGCGTATGATCACAGGACTTTAGGAATTCAGATGATATCAAGGAGCAAGCCTGAGCTCTTATCAGCCTTATCAATACCTGCTAAACATGATTCCCTTCAGTGCGCGCTGAGTTTCGGCTGGTGGAAGTGCTGAGATTTCCTGAAAATGTCACTGGAGGGGGAGGAGAGGGAACATAGTGAATGATTGTGAGGTTATACCAATCTGATAGGAATGCTCTTTGATTTTTATCTATAATCAGTGAGGATGGACAAGGTTTAGCCATTCTAGAGCGCTCTCGACTGATTCAGCTGAACATCCCTCAACCAGAACGCCAAACTAACTTCCTCTGTTGTTAGCACTGAGAATAAGTTCACAGTACCTCTGAACTCTACTGGGATTTCTAAGACCTTATGGTATTCATCTATAAAGGAGAAAAACACAGCAATCAGGAGCTTTTTCCTTGCCTCTTTACTCTATAAGGTGAATGAACCCTTATTCCATGTAAAGACTTAAGTTAACCTCATTAAGCTTGCTCACACACAAGACACATAATTATCCCTGAGAGGATAGCTGGTGCTAATACAAATTAGAAAGATAATTAAGCTACTGAGACTGGCCATTGCATCTCCCAGAGCATTGGACCCACAGAACCATTACGGTGAATTAGAGCCTTTGTTTACAGTCACAACAAGAGCCTTTTACCAGTGGCCATGTTTGTCAGAAGCCCCGTGTAACCTGGGTTCAAGTGCGCCTTGCTTGCTTTGGTTACTTGTGGCACATTAGTTTGGGAACACACCTCGCCCAGGTGTTTGCGCCTACCTGCAGAATTTAATGTGAATTCCTTTCTTTGCAGCGTCAACCACAACTCCACAACGCCCCACCTCACTGAAAGCAAAGACCCCTGAGAAAAAGTGCCTATGGGCACTCATAAAAATTCAATCTAAATGACAAACCACTTCTGAAGTGTGCAATGCGCCTGCTCCCCTCTGTAACAAGGCAGTTTAGTGCCCCGAAAAGTCATAGCAGCTACTTCAACGATACCTTAAATGCCTCCTCAAGATAGCAGTAAGCAGTTCTCTCTTTGCCTTTGCAAACTCTCACTCAAACAGGAATAATAAATCTGGCTGATTTCTACATTCCTCTTTAGATCATATGATACCCAAACAACCGGGTGAAAACTCAAACTGCTCCAGCGTGTGCACCACAAACATACATGAGCGCCGCTCAATCTGGTCTCTCCGCAGCATCGTGATTAGATCAGGGCTGAACTTTTTTGGTGAAAATATGTCAAGAGAAAAAGATAAGTACACACAGCTGGATGCATTTTAGACTGCAATTCTCTTTTGTCATAGGAAGAGCACACACTGTGGAGGGCCCAAATGAAAATGCCGTTGCATTTGAGTGAACCAAAGCAATTGTTTGTGCGTGTGGGGAGGGGGTTGTTCCACACACTCCAGCTATGCTTTAAAAATATAGCTCATAATGGTGAAAAAGTTTTTGGCCATGTACAGAGGCAAGTTTTCTTTTTCTTCCCTTTGGTGAGGGGAGTGTGGAGAAGAGGAGCACGCTGCTGGTTGTGTGCCAGCTCTGCCTCCTGTGGTTTCACGCATAACAACCTTGCATGTGCACAGCTCTAAGTAAAGCATTGATTTAAGAGGGTACTTCTTCTTTCCACAGCTTTAGCAAAACAAGCTCCTATGTTTGGATAGACCCTGTAAGCAGCTCACTGACCTGAGCAATGGGTCAGATTAAGTTGGACCCTCCCCACCACCGCCACCTTCACCCTTCCCTCCCTCCCCCTCTCCCTCCCTTCATCCTTGTCGGCCCAACGCAAAATGAGGAAAGGGAAAGTGCTCTTCAGGGCAGGCAGGCCTGCCAGCCAGGTCAAGGGAGTTGCTCAGGAAAACAGGAAACTGACAAGAGAGACAAATGACAGGTCTCACCCAACCACCCGCTGGTTAACCAGCTTGCTACAAAAGCTGATCATCCGTAATTGCTGCAAGACTTTAAAAAGCCTTTAAAATATCTGGTGAGATTTAATTAAAAAAATAGAAACTATTTTACTCCAGCAATTACCACAGCTCTATCCATTTCCCCATAACTAATTTCCAAAAGTCTACCACTAAGCTGTGGTTACCTAGCTCATTGTAGTCAGACTCATCCCAGTCCACATAAATCTGTAAATCTGTTACCACTGAAGCTCGTCTGGGACAAAGCTGGGATAATAACCTGTAAAGGAGGTCGTACAGTTGATCACGAACACAGCAAGCTCTCTATTATGGTTCACAATTAAAAGAACCATTAACTCCGAGTGGAAAAAGCAGACGGCAAACACTGTGACATGGCATCAGGCTTAACTTAAATTATCTATTGACTCTGCTGAGAGATTGTTCACAATAAGTTAGTTATATATTTCCTCTGGAGAAGTTGGAGGGAGGACTGTGTGTGCTTTTGCTCGTGTTTGTGCTTGTGTGTGAGTAAGGGGAGAGTAAGGGTTCAGAGCAGAGAAGCTGCTTTTGGCCAAAGGCAGAGATAAGCGAAGGGGAGTGGAGGTGGTGGGAGGGACGCAACGGATCGAGCCAGGCAATCAGCGAGCGATCTGAGGCGGTGTTTAGTGATGCTGTAAGATCTGCTAAACTAGCCCTAATTTCCCCTGTTGTAGGAGATGTGTGAGTTGAGGTGGAAAGGGGCAGGAGGAGGGGAGGCCTTTGGTCTGTCGGAGTGAAGTTAATCTGAACCTGGGGCAGCGCGTTCACTTTTGATGGAGGCCAGAGATTGGACGCCGAAGCGGAGGGGGAGGAGGGCCGGGAGGATGAAAGATCACCCGCACCTGCGAGGGGCTGCCGAAAGTTACAACTCACTCAAAGAGGCCTTTCTTACTGCTGCTCCATTTGTCAAAGATGATGGGGGCAATAGAAGCGAGAGCTTCACTCCATTTCTGTTTTTACTGGTGGCTCATCATTTGCACTCGCTGCCATGGGATAAAGATTACACCGATTCGTCTTTTCACCACGAAATCTTTGCCAAATGCAAACTAAGTGCACATTTACAGAGTGACAAAAAAATCACCACAAGGATAAAAGAAGAGTCTTAGCGTGTTGCGTATACTCTGGCATTTAATTCTTTCTTCCATCTTTGATTCACTGCGGCCTCTTTTTGGTTTCAAGAGGTGCCTGTATGCAAAATCTCCCACAATCCTCTTGGAAAGAAATATGAAGCACCGCCCCTTTGAGGTTTGCCCTCTTTAGCCTTGTGTCTTCGTCTCGTGCGCTAAAAGAATAATCTGTGCCGAGAGTTTTCGATTAACTTACAAAGGTCCTCTCCTTCTTTGCAGCATAAAACGCTGAGATCTGACGCAAAGAGCACTCTGTCTCCACAAACCACAGCTTCATCAACAATAAGCGTCGGCAGTAATTTACAGCTGCGAGGATTTAAGGCAGAATTTCTTAACAAGGATGAACTCGCTGTCCAAATCAATAACTGTGTCAGGCTTAGAAACACGAGTTTCTCGGGACAGGTGCAAGATAAATTTTGGAGTATTAGAATGCCATCCAGACTCTGTTCTTTATTAAAGTCAGTAACAATCCAGTTTGTAAATGCATTATAGGCCAGATATGCTGAGTAGAGCTGAATACAGCCAAGTGAAGATGGGAGGAGAGCATTAATCCCTCTCCTCTGTCTGTTTCATGTGGCCTTTTATGCTCTTTGCCAGGGTAATGCTCTCGCCTCAGCTGGCAGTTCAGGCTGCGCCGAGAGCATAGCACATCTGGCTCTAAAGCTGAGGGAGGGATAGTGTGTGCGAGTGTCTAAATAGATCGTGGGCTTATGTCTGCGTCAGGCAGGTGGGCACCACTTTGTGTTTGGACGTATTTTCTGAAGAATTACAAAGAAACTGCCCTCCGTGCCCCAACATGACAGGCAGAGGTGCCTGCTCATAAACAAGAACATATGGACGGTAAAGAATCGTAAAGATTTTGTTTCCGCTGGCCCGGAGTCCCGCTGAGAGCAAAGTATCAACTTCAGTCAAAGAATGAATGTTTTCCGTAAGTTATCGTCCAGACAAGTGGAGCGAGTAACTCTTCTCCAGAAAACAAAGAGAAGCTCCCAGCTGGGAACTAAACAGATTGCACTCTACATGCATGTATTTAAAATTGAGACGTATAAATCGTGCGCTCATGCTAACAGATTGAGATGTTTTACAAGTGAAACATGCTTGCTTTGACATTCCTGCATTAACTTTTCAGCTCTGTGACGCTGCAAGTGCTTCCCTCTTCTTCTCGTACATGGAATGTTTTTCCAGAGTGCGGTTTGGACGCTCATTCATGCTTTTTTCACATGCAAATCGATTTCCATATGTTCATCTGAGAGCGATGTGCTTGTGCGGTGAGCACTACCCGAAATTCAAGTTCTCTCCGCTATTCTAATGAGACTCTGTTCAAATATAGACAGGAGAATTGCTTGCGCCATATAAACACACAGCCAAATCATTGTGTTTGATGAATGGACTACAGGAGGGCCTGTATATGCACATCGCTGATGTTAGGCCCGAGGCTCTTGTCGAATAGATTGCGAGAGAAAATGTGGGACAGAATTCCTGGCAAAGCTAACAGGTCAGGGAATATCCACTTTATAATGGCATAGTGTTGTGAAAAACAAGTGGACCAGCAACTCATAGATCACATTTCACACCCAGGGCCAATTAAAGCCTGCTTTAAATAACATCAAGCTGATGGATCTGTCTCAACCCTTAACACCGCAACCTTGGAAGCACGAGGACTCATTGCCCTGCAGTTTAGCAGCATGTGGCCGCCAGCAGTCATACACAAGAGAGGCTTGCAGTGAAAAATAATGGGCACATTTTTACACCCTCTAGTCCTTTACACCTGCACACCATGTCCTCAGTTATAGAGTGGGTGAAGTGGCTGGTGTTAGCCAGAAACAACATTCAAAGGACTGAGCTCCAGACTGAATCACCTGCAAGAAGCGGCTCATCTTTTCTTCTGTCAATGTTTTTGAAAGAGGCACCATTTCATAGTGATTGCGAACAGCTAACTGGTGATGCTGGGTGTGAGAAAGTGTTGCTGGGATATTTCGCCACATGAAGGGGAGACCAATTGTGTGTACAGCACCATCTCTGCAGGGATTAGTGGTGCCATTAAGTGGCGATGAGTTGCAGCGGGGGGCCACATCCCCTGCTCCCTCATTAAATCGCCGGCAGCTGCCCTTTATCACAGCTCTCCCTCGCCACCGTACTGTACCATCAGCACCCTCACAGCACCCATGGTGCCAGTCTAGGACCTTTGGCCTTCATGAAATCTCTTTTAGTAGCTTTAAGAAAGTTTAATTACAGGCTACTGTAAGGAGCACATTGATTTCCCCCCTTGTGGTTTTTGCACCATCTACATTTCTTTAGATGCAAATGTCTTTTAAATGAACTCATCTAAAATTGCATTTAATATACTTTTGCTAAGAACACGAGATGCTGGTGAGAAGGGGCTGTGTTAGAAAGGTATGATTAAAACCATGGAAACGAAGGTTGAATATGATTAACATATTTTAAATATTATTAAGACTCTATATATTTATAGATATTGTAAAATGTCTCTATGTTCCTCTCTATGTTTTTTTCTGATACACATAATTTATTTAGTCTGGGATGTAACCTAGTGGTGGCTGGTGACTAACCACACAGCAGGTGATGTGTGAATATGAAGACTGGGATTGATTTGTTCTGTTCACGCGGTGACACGACAATGATCATCAAAAAAAAGCAATGCTTTTCCAAGAGCAGCCTTTTCTCACGCAGACACGTCGCTCTCGTAGCTCTTTAATCCATCACAAAAAACATTAATCCATCAACATTGTTTTAAGTGTGGATCGGGGAGAAAAAGACACAAAGACACTGTGACCCCGCATGTATGTGCAGGAGCGCTTCACACTACAATGTATGTAATGATATCAAAAGGAATTCACAAATATTCCCAGACACTAAACAGCTTTTGAAAAGAGGAGACAGAGGTGTTCTCGAATGCTTCCCAGAATGACGTGCTCGAGGCTGTGGCTGCAGGGCAGAGATGCATTGCTCTGCAGACAGAGGGGAAAAAAATAGTAGGTGGGGCAGGAAATAATGACAAGGCCTATGCGTCTTTTCTGAAAACACCCACTCTTGTGAAGTTTGGCCATTTCCTTAAGGCATAATTCATTTCTGGAAGCATGAAAGTTGAATTTTCCTTTATTTATTTAGAACACGATGAAATAGATAGATGCATATACCTGAAACATCTTTTAAAAAAGAAGTTAAAACCCCCATTTTCACTGGATTTAAGTACCGTGATGAAGAAACACAAAGTCCAAAGCAGTTCAGTGTTACAATAGTGAATACAGCTGTCCAGTCTCAGCCCCTGAGGCGACCGGGCCTGGATGAGGTCTCAGAAACACAATCATACACACATGGATCTGGGGAAATTAGAGTTTCACGTAATGTAAGCATTTACAGGTGGTAAATATCCTGTTGGATTTCATGAATGTAGAAGCTTAAGCTTTACGCCCACAAGCTGCAGGGCAGAGACACCCCCCCTCCCCAACCCCGCTCCCAACACACACACAGACACGGAATTGATTTAGTATTCAATATTAAGCAATTCAGTCGTATGAATCTTTTCACACCTTTGGATAATCTGCAGCATCTTGAAACAAACACAATTTCACTGATACGCCATATATAAACGCAAACGTATGGCAATCGCCAAGTCAGCTGGTGAATAAACAAGTGAAATCTCTAACCTATGTCACTTCCTGATATCAGCACCGTGGAATATGAGTCTAATTTCAAGGTAATTAAGATGATCTCTTTCCTATTTATTTTTTCAATTTACGTGCCTTTTCAGTAATATCTTGCTCCATACATCAGCCCTGGAAATAGTTAAATCAAATTTGCATCCCTTGAATTGGGTATATCACAAACCTGATTGCATCGGCGAAATCCACCCATTTTCTGGGGTTTGACTTTAGCTACGCTCCGTGTAATTACATGGCGAGGACCGGCGACAACATTCGAGACAACGGAATTACATCGGCGTTGGCTCGAGTAATCGCTCGTTCACAGCGTTGAAGTTTTCACCGCCGCCTGAAGTTTGTTTCACTGCAAGCGGAACAGAGGCCGTAAAGACGACGCTCAAGGCCCTCCAGTTTGTTACCGAGCACTTTACCTGAAGAGCCGTTGTACTTAAAAGAGACTAACAGCCATAATGGAGATCTCTATCCAAGGTTGCATATCTGATCGACGGTGCTTTAAAGATCAAACAGCCAGCTAAACATTTGGCATTCCACACAGAGCTTCTTTTGATGTTGTGGACCGCCTCTCTTCAAAGGTGTCTTCATACCACCACGAAGATGTAAACATTATTACTCTTAATCCATTCAGTCATATTTTGTTTGCTTTCAGGGCAGAGTCACATTCAATTTTATCCAGGATAACCCAGAGAAATGCTCACTGACCATTTGTAACACTAATTAAAAAATCAACCCTGGAAATTGTGCAGGAATCATAAAGCAGCTATTATAAGAAAAGATGTTTTGTATTAGCTTGCAGCAGTTTGCTCATTTCTTTCCTCCAGTTTTTGACATCCAAATGTCAGGTAGCCTCGTAATAACTTACATAACTAATTCCAATTTCACTTTGATTTGTCCAAATGTAATAAATAAAAATACTGCAATGTTTTGCATTTCCGCAGCAATGGTTCTTATCTTCGACTCGGCTTGCATCACCTTGATTCCTTTCAGATGGAAGCAGCTATTATCGGGCAAATGATGTCTGAAATGTAGAGTATGTTAATGATGACTGTAACGCCTGCCCGATCACTTGCTTAGAAAAATTATAGAGGATTATTTCTGAAAGGCAGAAAAACATGCCGCTTATTAAATCATTTCTCTCTCTTTCTCTCTCTTCAACCCCCCCACCCCTCCTTCTTCATGCTTTTCATGGGTGGTCAACAGTAATCAGTTTACCGTCTGGCTCTTTCAGGATGTTAAGACATCCACTTTTCATTTGCACAAACAGTAAGATAGTTTCAAGCACCCATTTAAATTAATCCCCCTTAAAGTTTTGTGCAGTCCCTCTAGAAAAAAAACACACACACACACCCACTTTTAATCGGAAACCTGTTTTTTTCCTCTTTTTTTTGCAAAAAAAAGGATTTACTCATAATTCTCATTCTCATCCCTTCCCCCCACTTGCAAAAAAACACATCTGCACCCCTTTTGCGTGCACACTGTGCAGACACATGTGCTTCCACATACACACACACCAACACACACACACAAACACACACTGTATAATTTATAAAGCCTAAGCTCTTTCAATACTCCAAAATGCCAGATAAACTTTTCTCATTTGCTCCTAATTTGGTCACGCAAGATAATGCCAACATCTGAAGGCTTTTTAAACTGCTTTTTAAAATGCATTCCTGAAAGGAGCTGGCACTGGCACCTCTGCACCTTGTCAGCTCCAATAATTATTTCCAATCCGGAGCTAGCCCTTAATGTGCTGATTAATCCAGCCCTCTCCTTGCTGTGAGATGCATTCAGCTCCATTAATTTTTCAAAAAGGCCTCACTCTCTTTTGCTGGGAGCCCTGCAGATGTCAGGGCTGTGGCAGAGAAAGCCATTAGAAGTTAACACCTCCCACTCCCCGGAGACTGGCATGGACTTTCTCCTCCCCCATTCTAATGCCAAGCAGCCGCATTAAGGACGTCAGCTGCCAAGCCTGGCATTCCCTGAACTTGGACATCACCATCTAATCATCCCCCCACCAAAAGCAAACAACCTTAATAAAAAGTGGTTTCGAGAAACCGACATAATGAGAAACAAGGCTATGACGCTCTCACAAGCCGTGTCAGCATCCTCGCTTTGGTTTCCTGGGAATATTCAGGATTTGAGGAGATTCTCATGGCGTGTGTCAGTGTTCTTATCCAAACTCTCAGCTCGGAGATTCCCAGCCAGGTTTCAAATCGGCCTCTGTGAAAATGTCCTTTAGAACAACTCACTCACCAGTGTGTTCGAATTCAAAGCGGTTTGAAATCTGCGCTCCAACCTCCTCTCACTCACGGAGCTTTGTGCGGCTTCCCCCTTATGCAGACTGGTTACAAGCTGTCTCAATTGAGGAAATCCCCCCCTTCAAGCAGCTTTTATCTGCCGATAGGTAGGTGAATGGTGGAAATTAGGATTCCTGGAGAGACTTGGGATGGAGAGAATAGAAACAAAGACTTCCCCATGTCGGGAACCGATGTCTCTTTTTCCACTGCTTTTTCCTTTCATCCCAAGGGCTCCTGTCAGACAGAGGGAAGGAGAACGAGAGCACATATAATACCTTTTAAGAGGCTGCCAGTTCTCTCCCATGCGATAAGCTCTGCTCGAATCACAATGGAGTTTCAGGACCCTGCAGTCACCCCACTGTAGGCCTGAGAACACACTTCAGCACAGACATCAACATCGATATGCAAGCACATTGAAATATAGCACTGTAGCTAATTATACATACAATATTGGCTCCATCTCGAACTAAAGAGTCTCTTCTTATAAATCACTGTTAGGGTCCGACTATAGCCTCTTAAGTTAACTTTAGGACTTAAACATCCAATCATCTGCGTACACCGCAAAGCTCAGGTTGCCAATACAAAGGTGTGTAACTCCACTCAACAGTGGCGATACTATGTATACAGTATTTTGTATACAATCCCCACCGCAAAGTATTCAAAAATCTGTATAAACAGAGGCAGTGTCAAATCCCAGCCCTTTTGAATGTTAATGAAACGGAGGTGTTAGGATGTCAGAAATCTGTCCAATAATGATAACAGTACAACTCCTGTTTACACTGAGCACGCTTCAGCTCCCAAAACCCAAAGTGCAGCCTCATTTACGTGCTAATGTGGGGAGGCAGATAAAGGACGGAGGAGCGATCACATGCCCTGTCAGAGAGTCACCCTTTGAACCATCCCTCATGCCGGTGAAGAGGGGGGAAATTAAAGAGCCTCAGCAGGTTTACCACCTTTCAAACACAACTCACACTCCACTCAAGTCCTCATGTTTGTGACAGAGGGAAAAATAAACACACAAACACGCACACACAAGCTTCCAGCTTCCAGCGACTGTCGTGTTTCTGTACGGGAGATTTTCTTTGACAATTAATCCAAATGATTGTTTGGTTGGAGCAGAATTAGGCTGAGGCTGATGTAATGTACATGACAGAGTGAGACACAGCTAGACTTTGTATGAGGCATTAAATATACACAACGATACAAAATGTTTTTTTAATGTCATATAGGGAGAATGCTCCCACACTGACAGCTTCATTTTACCTGCTTTTACCCGAACAGTAACTGAAGTTATAGCCTATTGTTCAAAATCAGAAATGCATCTAGTTGCTCAAATAAATATGTTTTATTAGAAATGGGTCAAATCACTGCATGTAATCTAAAACTGTTTTCCCAAAACACACAAAACGGACTCTTGTCACTGCACTTCCAGGCTTCTCTCATTCCCAGGATGTCAAACACTGCCACTCTGTCAAAACTGCCTCACAGACACGCGGCGCATGGTTTACAGAAACAGTGAAAAGGGTCTCACTTCCAGCTCATCAGATAATAACACCTGTCCAAGAAGGAGATTATTTTGAACCAGCTTTCCCAAACCAAGGACTGTTTCAGTGCCTGAATCTAACCGGTAATGGCACAGTTTCAGTAGAATAAAAACAGAACGGCAACCTTTGGGGACTAGGAAAATCCATGATTAACATTTAGCTGATGTGTTTGTCTAAAATAAAACTAGTAAGCAGTGCAGGTACAAAGTTACTGTGGGATTTTTCATAGTCTCTAAAGATTTTATTTTCCTACTTGTTTGCCTGAGGTGTTACTCTTTACCTACTCTATTAAGTGGAGGAAGGGACATGCACACAAACAAGACTTCTTAGCTGTGTTGAAACAGCCTCCAAAATTAAAAATTTACTGCAGTTCACATATAATGGTGAACTATTCTAGAAAAAATTAACATAAGAATGCAAAAAGATGTTTTGACTAATAGAAAACAGCTGAAAACCCCAACAAAATCTGGTCCTGGTACCCTGAAGGTAACACCATGGAACTGATGGGAACAAGTACATGACCCCAGCTGTACTGCTTTTTTTCTTTTTCTTTTAGTAGAGTGGCTCTCTCAAAGCAGGAAGTGAATTCACCAAATCCTCATGTTGTGTTTACGTGTGCTGAAGTCTTGAAAACGCAAGCCTGGATGTTCTTCATCACCCCGCACCCCAGCCCTCCTGCTTCAGTCATTCTGCTAATGAGAACAGGCTACAATAGAGGTATGATATTAACTGTTTCCACATGCTGATGAAACTTAAAGTGAGGCAGCTGTCATTTTTTCTCAGTTTGTTAATATTTTACACGCAGGTTTAAGGTTGATGTTACTTAATGTGAAAGGTGTGGGTGGGCTTGCGGTCACGCTTCCATACCTCTGTTCAGCATTCATTCACACCTGCTTACAGTTTTACGGAGTCTGTCTGCTCTAACTTGCGGG
Source organism: Haplochromis burtoni (assembly GCF_018398535.1). Lineage (NCBI taxonomy): Eukaryota > Metazoa > Chordata > Actinopteri > Cichliformes > Cichlidae > Haplochromis > Haplochromis burtoni. Next base: position 262,334 of record NW_024582457.1, read on the forward strand.
TGATTGTGTAATGTGTTAGAATAATTCATAATAATACCTGAAAAAACTCGCAGAATTAACCAAAAGTTATTTAAAGATGTAATAATTTTCAATCTGTCTGATTTAGTTAATATAAAATGAAAACAGTGAGAATATACGACTCATGGTTACAGGGGTTGTGTCAGAAACTGCCAAAAATGTGGAGCTACCTCTGACAAGAACATCCCAAAGTAGCTTTAACGGTGACAATATATGATCAGAAACACCCCTCCATAGCCAAGGATGTTTGCTATCTTCCGCCTACATGTGTTTGCTATAATACTAAGTGATTTTGTTAACACTCGTTTTTCTGACCAAAGAGAAAAGTGCCCACGTGGTGAGATGAAGGTCCGATTTGCGAAACGTTGGATTCCTGGAAAGGGATCCGACTCTAAGAGGCATAAAAGTTGAATAAAATTTCAGTGTAATTATTCAGGGGAGATTTGGAGCAGTGAAACATTTAGGCCTTTATCCCATGTATTATGCAGGGATTTAACAGCGAGAGAGCTATCTGCATTTGGCAAGAGAAGCTAAGTAAATACTCCAAATGGATGAACCAGACAACCTAGAATCTCACTAAATGCAATCATTAAACTTGCAGTTTTATTAACTTTTAAGAGTTTTGTTGCTCTAAACTGTAATTATGAAGGTGAAACCAGTACAGGTTTTACTATCTTATGATGCGTAAAACGATACGTTTCCTATGAAAAAACAAAACAAAAGAAAACAAAAACTGATAAAGGTACAGTGTCTTTGTCCTCCTTCCTTTTATGTTGGGATATTTTGACGGAAACAACAACAAAATGAACCCCCAATGGCTGAAGTTCAGAGAGGGGGCAGGCCAGATTGCAAAAGAATTACTTTGAGTGGTGGATCGGCATTGCAGGAATTTTTTAATTTCCTGTTACTCAATAATTCTGTTCTAGTTAGGTCCTTGGACAACATCTTGCACTGTACCTTGTCCGATCAGCTCAGCTCACTGGACAGATGCAGTGGAAACATGCTCTAATCCTTTATCGTGGGTTTACGACATGGTGGCCCTGTGTCACTGGCACGGCTGGGAGGCGGTCAGGCCCAGTGATGTCATACACTGGGGACATGCTTCAACTCCCCCCACCTGCTATACAAATGATTATTTTATCCTCCAGGCTTTTTATGAGCTCATGGTGATAAACTGGAACTATTCTGTCGTCTTTTACTGGGGAAATAAAGAAAACAGTCAGATGAGAAGCAGAACGAAGTGAGCACTAAGTGCTTTACAGTGGGGGCGTCGACTTCCAGGCCTGCGGGGGCCAGGGAGCTGGTTTTCTGGGGAGGATCTTCCCCCCTTAACCTCCAACCCACCTCCCTCCTCACTGCAAGCTCGTCACGGCTGTTCGGAGTTAAATAAATCACCTGCCATTGCAGGTGCTGACCTGTTGTTTATTAGTAAATGTCCAAAGGACAAGCTTTAAAAGGGGGGAGGAGTTGGAGAGAGGTAGTCAAGGGGTTAAAGCACTAGTCTTGGGTCTTAAGGTTGATTTAGCAGCCCCTCTGGGAGGCTGCTGTACTACCCTGAAGAAATGAATGCCAATAAAGCCTGTAGTGACTGATGTTTGAGGGTGTCTTAACTGTCTTGTTAAAGAAAAAACAGAAAACTACATATTAAGGCATTTAGAAGATTATAAAGATCTTTAAGCAGAAAATGCTACTTTCATAGAAGTAACTAAATGGAAGTACAAGAGAAAAAAAATCACACTAGTATCTTTTAATTGGAGATGTGAGAGAGAAATTCCTCCTTTAGGGTTGTGACCACTAAATCCAGGTACCTGGGTTTGAGCCACCACATTTAAGAAACTATTTCACAGCATTTAATCACATCGTGTTTGTTTAAAAAGTGGAGGATTATGAAGGGATTGTTTGACGAGAGTGCTGACTGTCAGAAATGTCAGACTTGGGTGACAATGCACAAAATAACTTCCATCATCACAACTGAAACAACACACACACACACACACACAAGCACGCGGCACAGCCTTTGAGCAAAGCCAGGATTGACAGCAGAACCTGATCTTCAGCTGTGTAATAAATTGCACTATTGTCTCTCCACTCTTGACTTAGCCCCGTGAAGCATGCGAGCCTGAAAAAGACCAAAGCACCGGAGGCCTTAGCATAACACTCGCGCTGTCACCATCCAACAATGACTGGCACCATCCACCGCAGGTAAGTCAACCTTAAAATTTTTAAATTAAAATAATGATTGTCTAAACATTTATACGCTTGATTTTTGTGTACATATGCCTTTGTCTAGACGGTGCGTTGCCATAAAGCTGGCAAAACAACATTAGCCCGCGAGAACGGCGCAAAATATCGGTATCAAATGATGTCATCTGCCCATGTAACGTAAAGCTGAGATTGAACTCGATCAATTAGGATTTGCAGCGGAGCAGAAAATAGCTTATGACAGAGCTAAGGTGGAGGAATGTATGAGGAAAAATAAACTTCCCCTCTGGAGCACGCTCTCTACCTTTGCAGATATACAGTGCAGTCACGTTCTGTACATTCACGTATGTCCTGTAGGACGTCTTCTTCATATTAGTCAAAACAAGGTCAGTATATTACACTCTTAAAGGACTCATCGTTTCACATGTGAATGCTTCAAAGATGCATATGATTCTGATTTATTTTCATATCAGGTACAGTAAAGCAGGACCGGCTCATTTAACGACCTCCCCTCTCATGCCCTGAAGCAACTTGACTCAACGACGGCTCCACCTCAGCGTAACACAACATAAACTCCCTTCCACTTTATTTCACTTTGTCTGTCTTTCGGAGTTGGTCAAATTTCTGGCTTCGCTCAGGTGTTTCCTCAGTTCTGGTCACATCTAATCTGCTGGAGGTGCTACAAGTCCTCGCTTATTTAACAGGATTAGCAGAGCATGCTGGAGTTTGACTACAAGAGAGAGCTCCCCTGGGGTGGCCACCATCTCTCGTTCAACAGAACTACAACTAAAAAACATGCACGATGCACACTCAAAGTCCTTTTCTTTTCTTTTTTTTACAACACTGTAACTATGATGAATCATTTCTGGGGCTACTGAGTGCTTCTTTTTTCTCCCAAAGCGCCACAGCTGTTTTTGCAGGAAATGTAGTGTGTCTGGTGTACTGCATTATTGCTACAACAGCAAATATAAACCTTATTAAAGTTCTATAACCTGGCAAAGCTGTAAAAACAGAAATCCATTTATTTGACAGAAAAGCTGCTCTAAATATAGAATTTATTCCCTCATTGCTGGTTGGCCTTTCTCATTTACTGCACTGATTCTTGAAAAAACACAGCTGAGAGGATGCAATGGTTAAAGTTGAAATAACTTACATTTTAAAAACTATAAAAAGAAAAAACACCTTTATACAAAGGGTAGAAATGGTCCTTATTTAGAGTTTGTTTACAGCAACACTGCCAGGAGTGCATAGTTTGCTTCGTGGAAGAAGGTGTGTAGTCTTCTTCAGCTGCGTTCTTGCTACTAGAAACAGGTTTAGGTGAGAGTGCTGCCTGAGAGGAGCGTGCAGGAGGATTTACTGGACCGAAGCATCTATGCTGCACTACTGCCGAATAAGATGTGATTGCTCGTGTGTTTAATATCTGATCCCACTTCTTGGGTTCTAACATGCACGTCCTTCAGATAATGTCTACAAATGTGTAAAAAACAGCTGGAGGAAACATTGCTTTGCCAGGAAATTATCACTTGTACCCTGAGGTTGAAGCAGAAATCTACAAGCGAAATCTTTCACTGTCACATGATTGAGCCTGTAAAGTCGATCTTTTCACAGCCTATAATTTGTAGCAGATATTATCAGTGTGGATATCAGTCCGTCAGAGTGAGTTAAATGATGAATCAGTTAAAATGACTTATTACCTGCTCAATCTGGCTTATCGCCTTGATCTGCTTTCAAACGGGCCGTCAGAAACAGAAAACTTCCTCCCGGTAAGCAAGTCTGTGCAGCGGGTCGATCCCAGTGACAGCTCAGACATGTTTTTTACCGAACAAAAAAACAGAAAACAAAAAAAAAGGCTGAGAGCCGAGGCTTGATGGGCAGGTGTAATAACCCAGGGAGTTGAGATGTCACCCATGGGCGCAGCCTAGGGTAAATAATGCCTAGTGAGCGTCTAAGGATTCCTGGGCTATAATGTAACCCTTTGTTCAATTCTACCGCAGAAATTGGAAAAATGTTCATGCTTGACGTGTTCTTGTAATGCCGGGGTAATGAGTGTCAGAAAGCAACGGCCATTTCAAATACCTTTTGGCTTCACGCGTCACTTTGGTGTCAAAAATCAGAATCCAACCGTAGGTGTAGCTGTAATTATTTCTCTGAACAATATGTGATTCATGTCAAGCTTTGAAGAGCAGGAAATATACCACTTATTAATCATTTCCTTATCAGTGTATCAATTTTATTTTATGTATATATGTACAGCTGCCTGTCAAGAGCACTAAATAAACATTAGTCCTGTGCTTTTTTAAAAATATATGCACTGCTGCTATATTCACCAGCTAATGCAGTGTGCGTGAATACACAATTAACGAGTGACTCGTTTTTTGAACAACCGCATCAACATGTCAAACAGCATTTTTTCTTCTTCTGTGTTTTAAAGACACAAACTCATCTTCTCGTGTTTTTTTTGTATTTTTTAATTGACCCTATTTAAAGGGGGCGGGGTACGCTCCACAATGCTAAATGCTGTTAATCCCGGCCCCAGGCCTCAGACAACAGAAATACAAATTTGCAGCTGCCTTAATTACCGGCTTTCAAAAACAAACAATAAATCTGCCTTAGATAGAGATGCTAGTGGAAAACAAACAACCTCTGGGCTTATAGACGGTTATAACCGTAGTCTGATGTCTTAGGGAGATTAGTATAAAAGCTCCATATAAGGTGGAAATTGCCTGTGAAGGGATTGTGACACTTGTGAGTGCTTTTTCCCAGAGTTAATTAACTCTTGCTTTTTTGGAGCAAAAGTCGACAACGGTACAAACTTTTGAGGAGGCTGTTTCCATGCTGACTGAGAGATACATCTCAGACAGTGGGACAAGGCGTGTCTGTTTCACGCATGAGCGATACGCTCTCACGGCACAAAGATGTGCTCTGTTCTGCCCTGACCACCCGAGTACTGGAGACCAGCTTTTGAGGTTTTGATGATAGTTTATGAGTCCTAATTGAGACTGACCCGGCCCGCTGGTGGCTTCATTTCATCAGAGGGAAGAAGGGTCCGGTCCTTCCCGCTGACTGGGGCATCTCGGGCGATCAGAGTGGCTGTCTGCTGACCTCCACCTTCACGGGACGGTGAGGGACACGTCTCAAGTTCATCCTCCCCTTGGGTGGCATGGCTCTCAACTTACCTCCACCTGTCCGCTGGGGCCGGCTTCACCCTTCACCCCCTTCCCCGCAGCCTCTCTGTGAGACTACTTAACATACTCGGCTCATTTTACAACTCTAAAACAAATCTTCCTGCTTTGTTTACCAACACCGCCGAGACGAAAGTCGAGTTCATGGCGTTTTATTATATATATTAAATATGTAAAATCGAAGGCTCGGCGGGCTATAACAGGATGTGAATGTAGCTGTAATTAACTTAGAAATTCAAATATTACTCCAGAACAGGACAACATAGAATATTTGTATTTACCCTGAAGTTCAGTGGCTGTTGCTCTCTTTATGTAGTAACATAAGAATGTGAGTCTAACCCTTTATTAAACTGCAGACTCGTCATTGTTTACATAACCCCGAAGTCACATTTGTTCTCTAGGCCTCCGTACGGTGGAAAATGGCCGCTGCATGACCAGATCCTCTTTGATGCAATAATGAAAACAAATGAGTGTAACACGATAATATATTGAGGAGCGCCGCAGTTTCAAAGCTGACATTGCGGGGAATTGAGGTGCAACGAGGGAAACGCTAAGCTATGTTTGTCATCACTCTCGACATTGTCTCTTGCACAAATTATTTCCTCCAGTTCACTTCAGAGTATTAGTCTTCTTAGGGGTTCAATTAATCAAAGGAAGCACAGTCCCATATGCCTCGGGAGGCTGACTTTGACTGACCCTGGCATCACAGTGGACGCTATACTTCATGATTTTGTTCAGGGAATTTTCTAAGGGTTGTAATTCACCGCTTTATACTTGGAATAAATACCTACGACAATTGTAAATCATGTTGGATAAATGCCACTTGAAAATAAAATATTTTAGCAATCCTTGCCATTGCACGAATAGGACCCCCTAGAAATTATGACTATTATGGCGCTCTAAATACGGTATTAGGATTGACCCAATTTATCCTCCGTGAATTGAGTTATGCAACCTTATCTTCTTTATTTCCATTAACATAATTCTATCTTTATAGACCCGGTATTACCTGCTATTTAGGCAGACTCCAAGTTATTTTCTACAAGCTCACCTGTTGTTCTCATAGGGAAATCAATGCCTCTCTCTGGCGGTATAATAACATTCCCGCTGGAGAGTAACAGCTTAATTCACTCTTATCACTTTTGGTTGTCTGGCTTCCAGTCAAGCTGGGGTCCAAGAGGTGAAATGAGTTTGGCAACCTCAACTCCAGGCACGACAAGAGAACACACATCATGGTACAGTTAGTGGAAAAAGAGAGGGAAAATTGCCTGCATAAGCAGGAAAGATAGAGTTTCATCGTCATCCCACTAAAAACGCACACTCGTCTTTGGCAGACTTCAAACACTTAATCGGCAATCATTTTTCAATGAGCCCCAGAGGAGCACATTTTAGTGCTCCACCAAACAGTCTGCTGCTTTGTGCTTTCTAATCCCTCACGGTTATGCATCATGGGGAGCCAGTGGTCGTCCTTTAGGCGGAGGTTAACCCCCACCACACCCCCACCTCCAGACTCACAGACGAGCAGACAGACAGACCCGCAGAGCAGCTCTACTGCCTCTGCTCTGCTTCAGCCACAACATCTGTATCCATCAGGAAACACTCACTTTCTATTGGTGCAGCCCTCAAATTAAGGTTGTCTTTTGATCTGGAGGCTGGACGAAATGCAAATGAAACGTGATCCCATAAATGGCCATCTCATCTGCCTCGTTAGGCTCTATGAAGAGGTTTCACCAGCCCCCTTTTGGACGGGGCCCTGCCTCTTCACGACTCGTATCACACATGTGACCGGCTCACTTCAGAGACACCCCCCACTCCCCACCCACCCCGACAGCAAACAACACCACAAACCTTTGAGTCCTGCCTTACTCCCATTTCATCTTTTGCTTGTGTTCACTATCTGAGACATAGTGGTCCAGAAAAAAAAAATCATATGCAAGAAGGCCAATATTCTAAACAGCACTTAACCTGGCCGGTGGAGGAGTGTATTTATGTGATGAGAAAATCTCTAGGCTCGGGCTCCTTCTCATTAATGAGAAAAGATGAGCGTTCCCCACTGCAATTAAGAGTCAATCTCCTGCATTAACTCACCGCCCCACGGCCACACACACAGCACAAAGGCAACAGGCCATCCTCTGTCACTCATTTTTTCTGGGGTGAGCAGTGCAGAGAGCGGTCCCAAGATAGATTAAATTAGATGCTCTGTCCTTTTGGGCTCACCTGCTGAAACCTAAACTTGGCTGTGCAATGAATGCAATGAATCTGACTCTGTTTGACATTTGATCAGGTCACTATGATCGTTTTAGTGTGGTGTCCCGAAGAATCGGATGCTTTAAAATCCTACACTAAAGACAAAAGGCCTTTAGTGTAAGACGTTTCAACTTTAGGTAGAAGAAAAGCACAGGTGTCACTAATAAAATCAAAGCTTCCTTTGTTCTATTCATGGCAGTGTCAGAGAGAGCTATTATTATTAAACTGAAGCAGAGGAATACATGGAATTCAGCCATCACTGTGTTATTATCTACACCTCTGCTTTTTCTAATACCATAAAATATTTGATCTAACCGGGAAACAGAAGAGACTGCATGTCCACATGGTGCCAACTTATCAATCAAAGGGTATCCTGTTGAAACCACGTCTGTGCGATATCAACCTTATTTCAATGAAGAAGCGTTTTATTCATGATGAAACAAACTACTCCACCCACAATCCTAAACTGAAACAACTCTGATTGGTGGAGCTCACTCATAACAAAAAAAAAAAAAAAAGCAGTAATTTATCAATTTATATCAATTTATTTTGATACTTTACTGCACACACAACACACATTATAAAATCTATTTAAACCTCTTATTGTACAACATGGTAAAAAGCATTAAATCGGCTGGAGGTCGTCAACTGAGAAATCTGGAATTGCCAATGCACTAGTTCGCTGTTAAAAATGATCATGTACCTTTATTTTCATTTTCCATTGTTTTTCCACCCAGATCAAATCTTTTCATCGCCAAGCTTTTTATATAAGAACATTCTGAACCGTCAATGGACAAAATAAATAGAATATTAGCCCTTAAAACAGGAGTGGTCACTGTTGCTTTCTAGACAACTGGACATCTTTTTGCAGTCTCCTCGTGCTAAAAGCTTTAAAGAATGCAGGTACAGAGGCTTCACCGTCTTTTCTATGCATGTTATCTGTAGCTATAAAGCACCAACAGTAGCTATGAAACTGATAATAATTTTAAGGTGCGATTCCACGCTAGCTAACAGTCTTTTTTTGTATGGCTAGTACCACCAAATCTCAGTAGAGGGGTATAACAGCTTCAAAATGAGATGTGAGAATACCACCATCGACATGTCTGCATGTATAAAATAGAATGGACTAGAATAGCTCTTTATTGTCATTGTACATATACAATAAAATACTGGACAAACAACCTCGTGCAAACAGACAAAGCAAGGACACTGTAGTAGCATCAAGGCTTCACATCGCTGTTAATGTTCAAACACCCTTTAATGCTCATAAGAGTCAAAGAAAGCATGTTTCCATGTCCCTTCCATAGTCCCTCATTGCAGACTAACAGTGGCTCTTTTTAAACACAGGTGTTAGCTGCACGTTGTAAAGAAATAAAGAAATAAAAATGAAAAGTGAGCCACTGTCACTGATAATGTTTTAGATGGTGTAACATTAAATGGAGAAGCAGGTTTGAAAAATACAGCTTTGTAATTTGAACAGCAAACATCTTTAAGTAGTCTGGGCACAATATTCATCAAACAAGATTACCACAGCACTCAGGGAGCCCGAAGCCCGGCGACAACAAACAGACAGTCATTTCAAAGACGAACTCACTGTAGGCGTGGTGGGAGAGAATCTCAGCAGAAATAGTGAGGATAAACGCCCCACTTGAAAAACCACCGTTCTGTTTATTATGTTACATCATCATCTCTGGCCGGAGTAGAGAACCAAACAGTGTGACTGTCTGGTGTGTGTATGTGTGTGTTTGTGGACATTGGAGTGGGGCGTGGGGGGGTATTCAAGAGCCTTGCAGAAAACAAGAAACACACGGAGGGATAGAAGATTGGGTTGGGGTGGGGTGGGCTGGCATAATGAGTGACATATTGTGAAATCTTTACCTACAAAGCAGAGTCTTCTTCCATGCAAATGAGACTCGCTTGATAAGGATCTGTTTGATGGGACACATGCGGAATACGAGGCAGTTAATTCCCTCATTAGTATTCAACAGAGCTGATTGGCAAAGACCAGAGAGAGCCAGCCGGAGAGCATGTCTGCAAAACCCAATATTGATTTGTTTAATGGTGTCAGGGAGTCAAAAATCACAAATCTCCTGTCAATTGTTTATGAGGTTGTTTAGCGGGCCAATGGATGCCCCTCGCTTAATTAATACCTCATTACGGAGATGTGATTATATGCTTGAACTGTTAATGGGGCCCCTGAATTTCAAAGACCACCATAAAAGGTGTTTTGACAAACAGAGCTGGGGAAAATATGATATCTGATGAGCCTCAGCGTGTTTGTTGATTTGGGACTCTTTGTTTGTTTTCGTCCCCTTTTTTTATGCTTCTATTATTCACGAGCCATCCGCGCTTCAAGGCTCGACATTTTCCTCTTCTGGTGCAATTTTGCCTTTTATCATAATAGCATAATAGTGTTTAACTGAAGTAAAACTAGCAGTCCCATCTCTCAAAGAACACGCAGCATAAGTAAATAAAATAAGCTGGAAATCAATAGGCTGTTCATAGTAAAAGCATGCAAGCAAAACCTCAAGCAGAGGTCTGCGCACAATAACAGCAGGAAATATATCTCAAAATTATTATTATTATTATTATTAACCAAAAAAAAGCATCATAAATGCCTTTTTACAAATGGCAGAGCTGAGGTTCACCTAAGTGAGCACACATGGCTAATCTGAAGGGCTCTCTATTTAAAGGCCCATAAAGAAAGTGATAATGGCATAGGTTTATGAGGACTCAACCCAGTGAGACAGGCTGTTACGGCCGTGGCTGCTGTTGTTGTTATTCCCACTGTTCCTCGATGGCCAGTAAAGCGGAAAAATGGATCCCCACTTTGGGTTGAAATATGAAGCTGGGCTTATTCTCCCTCTCTTTCTCTTTTTGTGTGAAAGGCGCCCAGGCATTTGCCTGCATGGTTATGGAGGTAAACGCTCAGCTCCATGGCTGGGCTCCTGCATGGTTCCCCCCTCTATTTCATTCCCCCTGACAGGATTAGCAGGTCTCCAGTGTTAGAAATACATTAAGTGGACCTTTGCAGTCACTTATTATGCCTGATTATGCAGCTGGAATGGGGAAGGTAGGCTCTGTTTGTAGTTAAATAACTTCTCAGATGCTTTTTTTTTTTTTTTACAGCAGCAATCTTCAAAGCATGAACGGGTCAGTGGCTCAGGCACAAAGCTGAGATTGATTTCCACCCTCCTACTCTTTGTTCCCGTGGTTTAAAGAGGACAGGTTCTACTAAATTAGTTTGTCCGTGTTATTAATGGAATAGTCAATTAAACTTCCCTACAGTGGTGTCATGGCAAAACAATGCAGCCACACAGCAATCCCACAGCAGCGGTTTGTACAGAAGGGTTAATGAAATGGTTAACTTATGCTGATGTATAGATGGGATTAGGATCCATCTGGGCAGCGTGCCACTCTATTAGTAAGAAGTCTACACTCTTGAAATACCACAGAGTCCTAACAGCTGTCCATTTTCTAGACCAGCACAGCAGTCTTCCGCAGAGTGATGCATTCTGGGATCTTCGCTGGTCACGGCGATATAATGCTGCACCGATCATTACCCAAGAGTGCAAACGTACTTAATGTCGACTCCTCTTGTTTTGACAGCTGGGACAAAACAAGAGGAGAGTTTCGAGCTAAAACAAGTAGAGAGCTCATGGAGCTCGAGAGAGAGTCTGTGAAATCAGCAGAGAAAGCTGACACTGATGAAGGGGGCGAGATATCATCAGAAAAGTTGACTTAACAGCAAGAAGGTTTATATTTAGGTGTTTGTGTCCATGAGGAAAATGGAGGGTGGGGTTAGGGTTAGGGTTAGGTCAAGATTCAACCTCTGAGGCTGAAAGAAATCATGCTTCCATGAAAATGCAGTTCCTCAAATGACCACTTGGAGTCCCATGTTAATAAAATGCCAGACTTTAGAGCAGAAGAAAGTTTATAGCCTGGTAATACTGTCAATCTCTGCTGATGATTTCTCCCTTTGTGACAACTTTACGTGGGTGATTCTTTTCTAACTCCAAGCTTTTTGATTCATTCAGTTATGTATTGTTATTTGAGTAACCACTGGAGGTTGGTACCTTTGTGGAATGGTAATATAAATAATATGCTTTCTGTGTGGTTAACTGTACTCACAGCCCACACAGGAAGTATGGACTCCAGTTTTGGTGAGTGAAATTCTGGTATTTTATTTGCATTTTACCATTAATTAAATGGGCTCGGTCTTACATTGCACTTTTCTACTCTAACTAAGCACATGTTACTACAAACCAAATGAACCAAATCACCCTTTTTCTATACCTAAGTACCTTTTCTCAAATTCACACACACACACTCAAACACCAATGGATGCACTGGGGGCAAATCTCAATTCAGTATCTTTCCCAACGATACTTGGACATGCTGGAGAAGGTGGGAAGTGAACCAGCAAATTTCTGATTGGTAGGTTTCCCACTTTGCTTTCTAAGCTAAATCCACCCTAGCAAACCAAAGCCTCCTAGGTATCAGGTATTTCTGACTCACCCAAAAAATCTTACAAGGCGAGCTAGATGATATATTTTTATTCCATCCTTTTGTCCAAAAATGGTCACTCGTGACTCCAGAAAGCAAAGATAATGCTGAAATTGAGACTTTAAAGTGAGACCAATAGGTCTCCAATAGTGTAAACCAATAGGCCACGCCCATATTCTGTATGTAGTGCATGGTTTGGGGCAGCCAACCTTTGGTCCCCAACCTTTTTTGCGCCACGGATCGGTTTAATGTCAGACAATATTTTCACGGAACGGCCTTTAAGGTGTCGCGGATAAATACAACAAAATAAAATGATACGAGCAAGACAAAAACTGTGGTACTTTGTAAATATAATAATAAACGCAAATTCACTGTGTAATTGTGTAACTTTATTAGCAGCATCCTCCTGAAATGCACTGAGAGTAACATCCTCCTCTGTGTCCCTTAATGCTCTCTGGTTGCTATGGTAACGTATAAATATTTCTTTCAAAATAAGACACACAACTACAACACGGGAAAAGACCCAGGGGAACCGAGTTAACAATAAAAACCCTGAAAACCATAAATTTCACACCTCAACTCTCGTGGCCTGGTACCAAACGACTCACAGACTGGTACCAGTCCGTGGCCCGCGTGCTGGGGACCGCTGGTTTAGCGTAGAGAGGCAGGCCTACTGTGAGCTGTGTCACTGCTTAGACTGTCCAAAATATTATGAAAACCTGTCCTGTGTTTTTCCTACTTACTTGAGTTATTTTCTGTAACACCAGCAAAATTTGCCATTTTGTTATTCATTCATTATCTGTGACAATGTAAATGATTCATCACATTTAAAATGGCTCCCCAAGGTGAACAGAACGCCGGCACGATGTGAATGAAATCATGGGCATTTAGGTCACGGCCCAGTTCCCTTGGCTCAAAATTCCAGTATGAGTATGAGAGGCAGAGCAGAGGGAAAATTAGTCTTCCTCACTTGATGGCTGTTACACTTGGCCATTTCCTGACCCACTGTGAATAAAGCTCCAATTTATGGCAATTATCCATGTTAAAGACAGCACCCATACAAATTAGAAATAATGCCAGAGGTGATGAGAACGCTGAAACATCTATTATCATATTCTTTAGCTAGAATACCTCACATGTGTAGCATATTGTATCTAAAAATGACCTGCACACGTTATCTTTAAGTCAATGCTATAGCTAAATTGATAACATTTCTATTTATGCACTCCAGAGAAACGGCGCATTTGTGGCAGCAGAGTGGGTACGAGAAAGGAACAGCTCCCCCGGAACAGCTGACACAAGTGATCCGTTATTTCTTGGAGGGGAGGTCACACGGGGCCTCCACACATCACACACCTCAGGCCATGACCACTCACCGACACCCTCCCCATCCTGGGCCCGGCCCTGTCACATCTGGCTCCGAAGACCTGGGACGATTTCTTTCCCCTATTCAAAATGCACCAGTGGTTCCCATTTAACACCTGTTCGCCCTAATTTCCATTTTCGGGGACGTTGTGGATTTCAAATCATTTATCACTTCACAAAGTGCTTCCACATGTGCGCTGCTTTTCCCAGTGTGCGGAGTTCCTGCCTCCGGCCAACCTTTTCCAAATGTATTAAAATTCAGTTTGGTCCAAAGAAGTTCAGACACTGATGTTTCATTGTGGTGATGTCTGGTAATTATTAGTCTAAATTACAGCCCTGGCATGTGACTTGACAGGGTGGACTCTATGTTTAAAAACGAGAGATGGGGCGAGGAGGTAGGGCCAAGGTGGTCTGTCACGCTTTGCACACTTTTGTAACAGTGTTCCCCAACACCGGGATGTCAGTCAGACTGAAACAGTTTCGCCACCGTGCAAAACACTTGTGTGGTTAGGGACCTGAGAGGGTCCACCGGGGGCCACTGTGGGGCGACCGGGCAAAGGCTGTGTCAAAAGTACTCCACTGTGAAGGAAAGACTCCCACATCGAGCTCTGATGAACATTAAATACCAACTGCAGTCCGGTTGATATCCAAGGTCAGAGTTCATATTGTGAAACCAGGATTAGATCTCAAAGTGGAAAACAATTTAAATAAAAGTGAAATCAGATTACATCTTGAGGCTCTTTGGTCAACAGTCCCTAAGCCCCAGCAGCACACCAGCTTGTATAATTGGCTGTGACACAATGGGGTGGGAGACACGCAACCCACTTGTAAAAAGTGTAATATGATTATGTCGTGCATATAGCTGAAAGACATGGTGTAGTATCAACCTGTAGCAGCACCTCCCACGTCTAAAAGTCTGCGTCATTACATATGCAGCTGAGTTTGAGCTCAGAAGAAAAGTTCCAAAAACAAAAAAGGGAAAAAAAGAAAAAACTGTAGGGGACTAATTGTGTTGTCAGTATATTAACTAATAAGCAAAATTCATGTTAGGTAATGAGAACCTTATCGTCACCACATTTTCATGTTCAAGGGCAAGCGCTACAGAAAGGGGGGTAAAGAAAAAAAAAAGATATTTCCACAAATGCACACATGCACAAAGAAATTTAATCGAACTTAAAAAGGAAACTGCAAAATTGGTGTTTACAAAGTAAGTTTTTTTATTTCTTTTTTTCCTTTTTTGATGCACTGAGCTCCATCTTCAAGTGGGGAATGTTTGAAACTGTACTGTAAGTGCGCTTAATTAAAGTGGGCTGTGAAAATGTGCACTAATCAGATATGGTTGGTAACAAAGTCCATGAAATTACTAATTAGAATTTCATTAAAAGGTACCGCTTTATCATCTGAGGAAATCGTAACCTTTAAAACGCTTTCAGGAAGGCAGTATGCCTCTTTAAATGGGCTAAAAGAGAGAAACGGCTGGCTTTTGATGTAATATCTCATTTAGGATTTGAGCTAAATTGGACCATTTAAACATGTCATTGTTTTGGACGTAATTTATCAGACTAATTAATGACAGTTATTGCCTGGGTTGGGCGACTGAAAGAACACCAGGCTCCTGCAGGAGGAGATCACACAGACAGACGTTAAAACACACCATTAGGAAGCATTTGGCCCCTTTTTTTTCTTCTTAATTTCTCGTGCTGTTAGGCTGCCTCACGTTGTGTCACATTTCAACTGTCATGGCAAGTACAGAAGACATAGAGTTGTTCGGTTTTGTAATTTCCTGTGTTTTTATTGTGGTTAAAAGTACAATTCAGTACAATACAGCTCACTGAGACTAAATATTCCTCCAGGATTTATGCAGCAAATGACCCATTTTGCATTCCAACCTGTTAAGTAGTTTAAAAATTGTATCATATACAGACAGTGTACTGTGTCATCCACATGACCACTTGCCTGATTACTGTTTCTTCCATCAGTTGGTCAGGATGTTAGCTGAAGGGATCATATGTCAGCACTCAGGCCTGTTTATCCAATGGACAGGCCCTGGAAGAACAGACAATCTGTTCTACAACTAATGACTGCTTGATTTAAGTGCCACAGAGTTCACTCTTTTCTACGCAGACCCAGAAGAACAGAGAATTACACGCAAACTGTCGACACTGAGAAGATATGTGTAGAAAGCTGATTAGTTGATAGTTCGCTCCGGTAACACCCATGAGTCAGAGGTGAGCGCGGGTGAAAAGTGAAAAGTAATACTGTAGGCTTCCCTTGTGTCATGCCCTCTGCAGAGGTGGAGGCCTGCTGCAGATGTTGAGGAGGAAAAGCCGGCAGAGCAGAGAGGTGGAATATGGGGGCAGGAATTGTCAGCTTTACTTGGACGTGGCTAGAATCTCTCCTCGCTTCTTGAACGAGTTTAAGCAAAATCCAAAAAGTGATCTGGTTCTAGCAGAAACCGGGAACTCGATTGAATGCGGGGTTTTCGTTAATTTAACTGCGAGTATGGTGCAAAACAAGGCATGCTGGGAATGCAGCTCTTTAATTTGCCCCTGCGGGCTTCATAAAACTTTGCTTTTCAAATACCAACGATGGTGGCAACATTCTGCCCTACTGTCAGCATGTGTACACATGTAACAAAGCAGCAGGCGTTTCCAGTGCAAGGTAAATTTTCTCCACGATGAGTTGCAACATTTTGAGAAAGGATATGTTAATAAAAACACAGGTCTTCCATTCTTTTTTAGTTGAAATTTTGTTTTCATTAAAAAAAAAAAATCATCAAATCTACTTAAAAAAATATAAAAAGATGAAAATGCTGCTAAAAAATGATGAGCACAGACAATATAATTGATTATACTTGATGCCTGAAGTGGGCTGTTGTTCTTAGGCTGATTTGTGGCATACCCTGGTTCCTCAAGTGGAGGCTAATTTGCACCTTTGCTTGGGTGACACTTAGGCATTAGCCTGTGAGTGTGTCAGTACCTGTAATTAAAGCAGATGGTCAAATAACCCCGCTAACAAAGTAGGGCCTCTGCACGGTCCTAATTCCCTGCCCGTTTGCAGAGGCGAGCTGTGCCACTTTCAATTCCCCCTGCACGTTGTTACAGAGAAGTTGTTGTTTTTTCACTCGGTTTGGGCCTCATTAAAGCTGTGGTTACAATTAAGGCGTACAGTCAATGGTGCTGGTTAAGAACAACAGAGAGGACGTTTCGGCGACAGGCTCCGTGACACGCCAGCTTTGACCTTAAACGACTTTAAATGAAGCTTGTTAATACTGAGCCGCCTAATCTCCACGGCACAGGTACTCCTGGTGAATGAGCTTCAATCAGCCCCCCAAAAGAAAGGGTCATTCGCCCGATCACTTCTTTTTTTAAAATTATTCAGTGAGAAAGAAAAAAAATTAAAATAACAAGTACACCATGGGAGGTCACTAAATTAAAGGCGTGACAGATCTGTAGTGTGTGGTTAAGCTTGTATTTGAAAATAACCCAGTAAGATTCCTATTAGGCTATTTTCTTTTTTCTCTTAACTACTTCCAAATTTGCGTTCCTTCCCCCTTAAATTGTGAGATGTCTTTAAAAGCACCACACTGAGATATGTGCTAAATACCAGCTGAGTAAAAAAAAAAATCCCCATATCTGTCTTAAAAGGGATCATGGAGTATAATCATCGTTTTACAATTGGAACACATGCTGTAATAGTGCATTCAGCAGTCCTGTGCAGTCTCTATACTTTCTGACATGATACTACAGCACGTAATGCAGCCTGTAATTATCTGTTTCCTGAAGGTGGAGGGCTGCGTAAAACTGCCATGAGCTCCAGTGTGCCTTTCATAAAACGCTTTTCTCCTCTTTGGCAGTCAGTCGCACAGACTGACTCACTGGGCTTCGACAGGGAACTTAAGCAGGTTCACACCAGGAGGGGCTGTAGTACAGCAGCCATCTGGTTACGAGAACAAAGACGGGTAAAACATACAGTGCACACCTACGAGCGAATGACTGTACAAACTGCTCTTTTTCTTTCTCGCTTAACTTATTCATTCATCTGAGACAGGCGGTGGTGTTTTGCGACTCCCGTCAAGGCAGCTTAACTTAGTTTAGCCCAGGTTTCTACACCAGACCTTAACTTGACCCCCCTCATCCCCACAGACAACCGTGGACAGCCCAGAACACATGATATGCATATCTTTGAGCAGCGTCAGATTAAAGTGGCTAAATAAACATAATCAGCACAGGCGATACTGCTGTTGTCCACTGCCTTATCTAAAAATACTCTGGTGAGACGTCATCATCCTGCTACAGAGATTTGTGGAGGTATTGAAGCGCTTTCTTAATGATACAGCAAATGAAGGCAGGGAGGAACTCTGTGCGTGTGTGTGTGTGTGAGTGCGGGCGCTTGTGGTGGTGGAGGTAGAGCAGGAGGAGAGAAAGAGAGGGTAAAAAACATTAATTATTAGCCCCAGTGGGATCTCTTATATTCTGTCTAGCCTGGACAACACCAATTAATACAGCAATTATTATCCTGGCCCGTAGCACAGGGTTGACTAAGCTGGCTTGCCTTCTGACGATTATGGCGTGAGGGGGAGCAGCAGAAGAGAGGCATGCTGGAGCGAGATTATTCATCTCACACTAAACCCCTGCTTTTATGATGCATGGTTGATGGGGGAGATAGAGCCAAAGAGTAATTTAGTCTGCAAATTTCAACTCAGCATTACCAGCAACACAATCTCCCTATAGATTAATTTCTGTTGGGTGTCATCTTTAGGGGTGTAGGGGAGCACCAGCACGATAAAGAACGAACTGCGCAGACATTTTTCTCGTCTTTCGCCCTCCTCCAGAGTAACAAGCAGGCCTAAAGCTGTACTTTAAAGTCTGAGACCCTCCAGATCCTGTGTGACAGGTGCACAGTTCACAGTGCTACTTCTCTTCTCATACCCCCGAGGTCTTATTCTAGGCTGTGACCCAGCCCTGCACTGCATTCATTTCCTAAACATTGTCTTCACCCCCCTCCCTCTCTCTCTCTCTCTCTTTCCTTCTTGGCCCCGATTCCTCACCAGTGGACACAGATGTAAGCAATAGCTCCACCTAGTTTCTGCAGCGCCGCTCTCGCCCGAGCACTCCTTTTGAGAGCGGCGCAGACAAGTGAATGAGGCTCGGCTGGGAGAGGATCTGCCGTTTCAAATAAAATACTGCTCCCATATTATCCCCCCTACTCGAGTCAAATTATCCACTGTGCTCTATTCTTCCTCATCATCTGTTTGGACAGGAGAGCTCTCTGTCTCTCTTGTTCTATTTTTGCGCCTCCTCATCCCCGTCCCCGCTCTCCTGCGGTGACAGCCCTTGCAGGAGCATCTTAAGCACATATACCCCTTTTCCCCACAGCCACTGTAAAATCTGTGCTGACAGCCAATGAAAACAACACGGATGCTTGCATGTTATCTTGACATGGCCATGTTAAGCTCCGCTCTCATGATGCTAAATGGTCGTCATAAACCTTTTAAGATGTGCGCGGCCTAATATGGACTTTTATAAAAAACATTATGCTGTGTAATATGTTTAGGTTCAGCGAGGACATACAGTAGGCAGCCGGCGCTCGGTGTCGCGGAGCTCAAAAGTCAGGCACGTTAACCAAACAATGAGCGCGCTGTATTCAGAAAGAACCAGCAAGGTGTTCACACAGATGCACATTCTCACCTCTGAATGTAGCATTTTTCATCTTTCTGCAGATTTTCATTTAGAAGCGTTTTGTATGTTTAAAGTAATCGAGTATTGATATGATTTTTTTCCTATGTTTCACTGTTTCCTCTCTAATCTATCTTTGCTTTTCTATGGCATCAATTGACAAAACAATTACAGTCTACAGGATCTTGTCTAACAAGCCCTTGGAGTACTAAGAATGATTAGATGGCGGGTATTACATGAGGAACCCATCTCTGGATTAGTGATGAACACAATAAATTCTGAAATAAGTGGAGGAATATGTACATCCCTTTCATGGAAGACGCTTAGGTGATTGCTGCCACGAGAGGATTTGTCAGCATAACACAGGATCTCAAACAATAACGTGTGTGTGATAGGACACCATGGAACACATTCACAGGCGAATTCGCTGCCTGTTGTGTAAATGGATTTCTCCTCCATGAAACCGAGCGAAGGGCCAGAAAGAATGCTGCTCAGTTTCATCATCATTTAGTTGAATACATTAAGCCATCCTCACCATCATCATCCTCAAAATTCAAGAGAAAACAGCACATAGGCTTTCAAAATGTTTTTTTTTTTTTAAAGGCATTAATGTTAGCCTCCAACAGATCACAGGTTTCAGCTAGCAATTCGGTTCTATGCTACATGTTCTCTCCAGTAGCGGCGTCATTTATTTACAGGGGTGTTGTGTCGCCTTTCAGTACAGAAAAGCAGCCAGGCCTCTAAGAGGAGGCGCTGTCATTGTCACTGCGAGGTGTAGGATAACAGCTCTTGAGCAGGTTGTAATTAGAGTGGCTGAGGTGTAATGAGGGTGCAAGATTCCTGCTCCTGAAGCCGATGCCAAACTGGACAGGGGTGCCAATGGCACATCACTGAATGGCATCCCAGCCAAACCGCGGTCACCACCTCACTGTCTCCTTGTGACTTAGAGCAGCGTGGTGGACACCTGACAGACGCCTGCAGCATATCAAAAGCGCTTTTTCACAACAGCTTCTCGGCTGAACTGGAGAGTTCGCCACAGGTGGTAGTGATAATAATAATAATAAGCCTACGGAATAATAATAGAGTTATTAAAGCGATTCTCAAGTGGGGAACAGAGGCAGCGCTTTGGCACCAAAGCTATGGAAGACGTGAAAGAATTTGTGGTTTACTGATTGACTCGTAATGAAAACGTTTGTTCTCCACGGGTGTTGTTTGAAAACACAACATTTCACGGCCAACTCCTCTCTTCCTATGGTCACATTTTAACTTATGTTCGCAAGACGTGTACAGTACACCTCCCCGCACACACGCGCGCGTGCTCACAGCACAGCACGCACAACCACACGCGCCTCTTTTTGCACTCTTGGCAAAATGAAAACTTCTGTCGGAGTCAGATTGAAATTTATATCAGTTTGTCAGGCGCAAGCCAAAAATGATCTTACTGCACATTATTTCGATAAGTTTGGTGCCAGAGATAGAGAAGAAATGGAGGAAAGAGGGAGGAAAGTACCCCACACTCCAAACAGCAGATAAGTGCAGAAGCCAAGATTCCTCTCACTGCTCCATCAGTAAGTGCTCAACCTGACCCTAGAAAAAAAAACCTTTTGGTGGAGATGCTTCTTTGCATAATATTCCACCCCTGGCTACACTCTGTAAAGTGCAGACACTGTTTTCAGGGAAGAAAAAGCATCAATCACTCTCAAATTTTTCAACAACAATCCAGCCGCACGGTGAGGTGTGTTTACTCAATGCTCAAACAGCACTGAGCTAATTCCCTACTGTACACACATATTTATTGTATGTGGGTGTGAGCCCATCTCTAGCTGTGATGTGCCAGGAGTTCGTCAAAGTACAAACTGCTACTACTGTACGTGATTGAACTTTTAAATTAGTTTGTGAGCAGTTCTCCATCTGACACTTTGGAGACAACATAGCTGAGGAATCGTAATGAGACAAAGGGAGGGGAGGGGAGGGGTGGAAAAAAGTGTTATGTCAATAATGTGTTGACATATCATTTTCCTCCTTTGTTTATTTATTTTTTTAATGAGGAAGGAGTCTTTATCTGTGGCTGAACCACCACCATGAAATTCTTTTCTTACTGTCTGCGGAGTCAAACACAGTGTAACACAGTTACACCGTGTCAGAGCTGCAGCGCCGAGCAATGGGACTCATTACTGCTCTGCTAGAGAACATAACCACAATAAAACCACCACTTTCCACGAGGGCAGGCAGCAGGGGCAGTTCCTTTATTTGCGTCCGGCTCCGAGGGCAAAGAAGTGGGCGAGCTGCGGTTTTGCTGACTGGGTCAAGCCATGGTTGACTTTTAGAGTACTCTATTGTTGTAGAATATGAAATACTATTACATAAAGATGACGCCAGGCTATTAATGAATGTATTCCTTGTTTTATTTCATTTTTAAGTAATGCATAATATTCGTGGGTATTGCTAGAACAGCACGTAACGACATCTGGAGTAAACTAGAGGCGAGAAGTCTGGGGAGCCAGTCGGGGACAGGCATTTATCCCAAAGTCCTGTTGGGCTAGTGGGAGCAGACCCCCACAGGCCATAAACTCCATAATGTAGGCCATCACAGCAGCTAGTCCATGTAAGTATGACTTCTGAGGGGCCTCCAAAATACCACGGCAGCGCTTTCATTTCCCCACCGCTCGCTAGGCAGCCGCAAGAATGTCAATACAAATGAAAGAATGTCTCAGGAAAATGTCCTGAGGATTAATCAACACCTGCACTTCTTGGATATGGATTCACAAATCGCTCTAGACTAACAGGCAGTGCAAGTGAAGAGTTTGTATTTATCATGTCATAAACAGAAACAGACAAAGATTGTTGGTTATATGATGACAAATACACAGAAAGTATGATTACTATGTGAAATACTCTACAATGGAATTTTACTATGGGTGAAAAAGTATTTTTGAACTAACACGTTGAGAAGAATATTTTGGATTATTGTCAGTGTTTCGTTTGTCTGCCTGTCAGTTTGGGGGTAAATCTAATAAATGGCAAGTGCACTTTGAAAGAAATTTGACAAATTAATGTAAAATTGGAAACAAAAGAGTAACTCCAAACCACAAGTGTGAAATATCAATTGTAGTGGAGGAAAAAACACTAAACTTTAAAATGTGGCAAAGTAGGACCATTAAATCATCATAAAACAAACATAAAACAATTTTTAATTTACTCATTCAAAAAATGAGAAAAAATACTGTCAAATGAACTTGCTGTTGCCCTGATATTCAATATAATTAAGCACAATCTGACATTTGTTGTCAACATAGCAATTTGAATTTTCATTCCTGTCTTTTTTTAATCATACCACCGTTTACCTTCTTCTTCCCGTGACCCTAAACGGCGATGGTTTTTGCACAATCCCCTCCAAAAAGTCTGCACACACACGGGAGAATGACAGGTATCACAAATGTGCTTATTAGCGCTTACATCTCTCACACTCACACTTCTTATAATGAACTCATTTTGCCGCATTAGTGCAGCGAACACTTAGCGACCTAACACTAACTAATACACAGCTATGTTTTCTGTGCCGATACGTGAGAGCAGATGATGTCTTGAGGTGATAATGACCAAGTCGGGGTAATTGCTCTGCCAGTAGGAGACCTGTAATCACTGGCGGTGTGATTATGTAATGGACCTCGCTGATACGGAACAGGTGAACAGAGAGCAAGTCGATTCACTGAAAGGATCCACAACAGGGATTTCATTTACATGCCTGCAACAATCAAGATTGCGATGCTATTAAGACAACAAAGTATGCACACCCAGATGAATGTTTACATCTCTGTTATTGCTATTAACAGACAGAAATATTAGAAATTCATATGATCACAGTATGCTGATGTTTATTATCATTAGAGGTAGTTAGACTGGTAAACACTTATTTACCTCAATCATCCTTCTTCATATAAAATCAATTAGGCCTCCGGGTTGTTCAAAATGACTGTGTTAGAATACATTTTAACTTGTGCAAATAGTTTTGAAGGCATAAACGGCACCGTGGAACTCAAACTCAACTGATCTTTTAAACGACTCCTGAAAATTGAATTCTGCTCTTAGGTTTCACAGCTATGAGTCTATGTAACTGGTGCCCTTTTGTATCAATGTTTTAGTATTCAGTCTAACAGCTATACATTTAAATGTATTATTATTATTGTTGTTGTTTTTATTAGTAGTGATAGATAGATAGATAGATAGATAGATAGATAGATAGATAGATAGATAGATAGATAGATAGATAGATAGATAGATAGATAGATAGATAGATAGATAGATAGATAGATAGATAGATAGATAGATAGATAGATAGATAGATAGATAGATAGATAGATAGATAGATAAAGATAGATTAACATATTCTATGGTTTTCAAAAACACAACTTAATTAAATCACTTAAAATCATGGAGTTCTACTGATTTCCACATTTGGGTAACCCTCACTGTTGCCATGTTCCTTCACTGTAATGACCAGAAGCACTGTGGTTTAATTTCAGGTCGTTTCACATTCACTGTCCTGTAAACACTGAATAAAAGACCAGATATGTTAATCTGCAGCTGCCAACAAATACTAAAAGCCATTAACATTGCTAAAAATAAAAAAAATAAAAAAATAAATTGGGGGTTTTGTTTTATGAGAACAGCCTTGGAAAAATTATTGACTTTTAGTCTCAAAGTCATTAGCAACCTGAAAACTTTATCTGTTTGGGTATTTCAATAAGTTTTTGATAATAATAGTAACATCCCTCTAAGCACCACAAATATATATATAGAGGCTCTACGTGTAGTATATATCTACATCACATCTAGCCTGTGTTTCAAAAATGCAAATGTGCGTCTGGTTTTTGTTATCCAATGTTGATTGGCATTTTATTTGGTTGTGGCTACATTTTAAAAAAAATATATAAAAACATATTTTTTTGCTTTTTATGATTCAATATATTAAAAGAAGATTGCTTCAGTTTCATTGTGTGTTGCGTGTTGAGCTTATTCGCATGAGCCCGTGGACAGCAAAACTTATTGTTCCCACATGGCGGTGCAGCACTTAGCACTACCGTCTCAAAGCAAAAAACTTCTAGGTTCGAATCTGTTGGTCATCTGAGGAGTTTGCAGGAGGCGTTGAATCTGTTTTCACTTTTCAACCACATTTAGACATAAAGGGACATCTTTTCATCGACCCGAGAAGAAGGCTTTTCACCCTTCACTTTTTAACCAAATCATCTTCTTTATTGTCTCCTCAGCCTCTTTTGTTGTTTTCTGGATGTTTGAGCAGACAATAACTAGTACATTTAACAGACTAAACTTTAGAAAAATGTTAATAATAATTTTAATAATCAATGCATAAATAATTTGTTTGCTGTTTAACTGTGTGCTACACAACCAAATCAGTTATGAAAGCTAGAAACAAGGCCTTCAGCAGAAGCCTTTGGGTATTCCCATTCTTGGTTTACCCTCCTGGCGTCAACCTCAGAATAATGTCGCTATTATTACCTTGCGCAATAAATCAGCAAAGTAAACCAAGAGATCTCAATCTCCAGCACCTCAGATACATCACTTGCACCCAATTGCCTTTCCACCTGTGTGTCAGAACAAGGTCACAGTGGCGAGAATATTGAGCAGAGCTCGACCTCCCTCAGAGCGCCAGACACCGTCTCACCCATCACTGATCGGACACTATCTGTCTCCCTAAACAGGAAGATCCACAATTCCCAAGCAAGGTGCAGCGCGTTGCTGTCACTGCCCACCTCTTCATTGTTTGCACCTGCTAAAACATTTGAGGTATTTGAGCAGCAGGGCAACACATTTGCTTTTCATTTAACCTGCCTTTGGAGACCTTTGAAGTACATAATAGAAGAGCAGCATAGGTCCCCCTCCCATCCCCCTTAATCATTTACCTAGTAAAGGCACATTCTCTGCAGCTAACCCATCAAGCGGAAAACGAGTTTGGCCCACTATTTCTCTCCCTCCCTCCTCCCCCTCCCACCCTTCCTCCCTTGCTCTCTCTCTCGGCCTGTTTTGCTCCGTATGAGTCACTCCCTCCCCTTCCCATTGTGAAGCCGTCATGCAGTTGCTCACTGACTCCACTGTATATGCACGAGGGAGGCACGGAGTCAATTTTTGGCCACGTCTGGGCGTGAAGGCTTTCAAGAGCCGTTGTGGCTGGCAGCCCATTGATACAACACGGCTAATTGTCTGATGGGTCCAATCGTGAGGAAATTTATTGGCATAGGGAACACGGCCTTTGTATTTTGGGCAAGTTAATGAGACTTGCATGCTGTAACAAGGCACATGAAAAAGATCTGGTTGTAAATTTGAGTTGGGACTGAAGCCAGATTTAGGCTAAATGTTTAATCATCTTCACTGATAATAGCATATGCTTTATTTTTGCTTGTGAATGTCCTTATTAGACAGATGGGACTGTCTGCGCGTGCAAGAGTGTGTATGTGTGACGTTCTGTGTGTCCAAGGGAGAGTAGAGATGCAATTAGAGTAATTCTCTTTCAACTGTAATTTGATTATTATGAATTAGATAAACCCAATGTCTCTTTACATGTATTTCTTATCTGAGCTGTGTGAACTTTCTGGGAAATAGAAATATTTCCTTACCAATGAAACAGCTGCGGATGTTTTACATTATCCATTAATGAGAACCACTGAAGTGAATAATCTGTTTCAGATGATTTGGGCAAATCACATAGCAACACAGAAGCATCAGCCAAATATATATCAAACACATACCGCAGAGGATGTTTATGGATCATTTCTTCACAGCCACATGCTAACTATCCTCACCTATGATGGCTCACCTGGACCTGGGAACCTTTAACAGACGTTATTAGTTACATTAAAGACACAGCCAAGAATCGGGAGATGCTTTGCTGTGGAATGTACTTAGGAAATGCCAACGGGCAATTTGCCCCACCAGCTGAGGCTATTTGTGCATTATAATGTGACTGTGCACAATAGCAGACTGTGAAAGGACATTCCTGTTAGAAATAGCTGTGGTTGCAGATACTGATTTTCATGCTATTTGCAGCAATCTGTTGCAAATATTGCTTAGCAGCCAATGTGTGCAGCACAGTTGCACATAATTAGCTCTCTCTCAACCACTTTATTTGAAAAGTTAAAAGTCAACAAAAGTATATGTATTAAAACTACTGTCATATTAGCACATACAAAGGTCCTGTGTGTACACTGTTCAGTGTTGTGCATTGAGAATTTAAGGTGCAGATGTTAACAGTGGGGTTAGAAACTACCACTTTATAAATATGTGAATGAGGGGCTGGTAACAATCATGGCGAATCAGGTCTGTCCCTACTATAATGTATAAGTTGCATTCTCCAAAGTTACTTTGGTGCATCAAAAATTCAGTAAAAAAGCAATGAGACAGAATGATTCTGCTGTCAGTCTGGTATCAATTTGCAGTTGAATAGGGTCAAGCTGGGAATTACATGTAATCTTTGGTAATGCAGTGATTAGCTGTGATAAATCAGCAAAAAATCACAAATCTGTTGTTGTTTGCTTACAGAGAAATTCATATTAAAGAGAAATGCAGACTCCAGCCAGACCCTCACAAATTTGAAGCAGGAATTCCTCCACAAATAGTGACATATTTGTTGCATGGTGGTGATTTAAATGCAAAATTGTAGGTGCTCAGCAAAACTGCTTTTATATAGGACTATAACCTAAATACAACCAATTGTCAACCAGTTTAGTTGCTATTGACTGCTTAGGCTGTGACTCTGTTTACTATAAAAAAGGAACAATGAGAGACCCAAGGTGTAAAATGCACACAATATTTCTAGCGACATGAGCATATATAATAACTCCTGAACAGGATTTTATTACAATGGTTCTAACTATAACACATAAAAAATACTGATGTGGGTTTAAAAGTGTCTTTGAACATTATTGGGTCAGCCAAGCTGCATGTTCTTTGTTTTTCCTGCAACCAGCCAAAGTGAATGTAACTTCATAAAATAATTCAAACAGCTTTGTACTTATCTTCTTGGACATATTGAGGAGGAAAAAAAGGCTTTTTAAGACAAGGTTCTGATTAAAAGTGACCATACTGACATCTGTGGTCATTAGTCTTTGTGGTCATCAAGTCTAAAAACTTCAAAATGCCCCTAAAAAACTGTTTTAAACAATGCCAAAGTTCTTTTACGGCATAAAGAAGTGTTTCACTTTTGCAAATGATCACTGAAAATCAAGGAGCACACTTGATGATCTAAATGTGGAAATATTTTAAATGGGTAAATTCATCACTCGAGATGAAAAACAAATAGCGAGCCTTTCTTTGGGCAGGAACATGAATCATCTTTGGTGGTTTAACGTCAACATTTATACAGGCTGTGCAGAAATCAGTAGAAGCACATGGTCGAGGCCTTACTTTATTTTTCCAATTCAAATCCATATAAAATCCATATCCATATTAAAATCCTCTTACCATTGTCTTCTTCCAAGTCACTTGGCTCTGATGCACTCTAAGAACTCTGTTAGCCATTCCAGCCAATGGCTGTAAACTATAAAGATCCACAATTATCTGAATTTGGAAAGCCAAATGGTAAATGTTCAATTACACTAAAATGAAATGGTTTTTCAGTGCTGCCATTTTTACAACCTTTCTGACTAATAAACTTCTGTGGGGGGAAACAAAAAGCTGAAAAATAAAAGTAGCAAGTGGGTAATTTAAGCCCACACATCATTAAAAACTTACAAGGCAAAACAAACATTAAGGGGTTGTAGGGTTTATGTACACATCACTGAGTATCAGCACACTCAGCTTTTATGGTGCTATCAATGTCAGTCACATCTCCTCACTCACATTTTACTAGGGCCCTTGAGTGGTTCCCTTTAATGCTCAATTTAACACAATCACCGTATGAAAGGACCACCTTAGCCACCTGGCTATTTCCTTCGGGAGAAAATCGGGCTGCAGATCAAACTCTTGACCCTGGTAACTGAAATTGTTACGCACCCTTCCAAATGAATCTGATACGCATGCTTACTTAACATATCTCCTGTCCTCTTACCATAGAGAGGGGTTTTTTTTGCAGTGTATAACAAACTTGTTAGCAATGCTAGCACACCTTTAGCCAGTTCTTATGACTGCACAGATTGCTGGGCGTGAACAGTGAAAAGAAAGTAAAAAGAGTTTTGAGTCACCATTGAATTAAGTGTTTAACCAACTTGTGTCTTCAATCTGCACCTGCAGTGGATCATAAATCTGGATAGTCTACTTAAAGGCACTTCAGTGAGCCCATGAGGAATTATAGATATATTCATAAACAGGTATTTCCCCTTTTGGTATTTATTCACGTTCATGTGCATGACTCTATCTTTCTTCACTATGTCAACCAGAACGAAAAGGCTTGTTAATAAGGAACAATTTTCATGTTATCTATAAATCCCAAATAATAAGAAAGGGGTTAAAAAAGATGGAGAAAAAAAAGGACACCGGGATTAAAATCAAATAAATCACACCTGGATTCTTGGTCAAAACTGAGCAGAGCGCTCCCTATATTGCACTCAAATTACTCCATTTGTTCCCTAAGATATTTTAATCCTGATTGACCTCAAACTTCCCATGAACCAGGGCCTGAACAAAAGGCCGCCCACTGTCCCCGCAGTAAATCTGTTGTCTCCCTTCTGGGCCCTCAACAGGGGATCATAGATCAGCACTGCTCTACAGCTTGCTTCAATTTACTCAATTAACTCTGGTAAAGCACTTGTAAGTTCTGCAGATGTTGGTTTATTATCAAGGCCTAAAATGTACAAGTGGGTTTAGGAGCCCGGGGTTGTGGCAAGGTTCACTAAAGGGAGGCAGGGCAAACTAATATCAACCAACGATATTGGAAGGTACTGTGTGCATGTATCTGCAAAGGTTGATCCAAGCTCATGTGCTTAATGAGCTTAAACCACCAAAGCATTTACCTTTATAGGTAGGCAATTCAGTTCTATGAGAAATCCAAAGATGGCAGTCACCAGGTCTAACTAAGCAACTGCACTGACAGAGAAGACTCCAAAAGATGATTACACACAATGTAAATTATTTCCACTGCTGCAGCTGTTAGGTTTCCAACTATCCTCTTTGAATAAATTTCTCTGAGGATTTTAGCCACATGAAGCTGCTTAGTCCCCTAGCCTGAATCATTTGCAGATGACTAACCTCAGGAGGCCAGCCATAAATCATGATCACAATATTATTTCAATCCTTTAGTTATCTCTCAGAAATAGCATTGCACTTAAATAACGTGTTAAATTCCGTTATCTCCTCCCAGTTATCAGAAAACTAGCGCTATTTCCTGAATCAAAGGAAAAACTGACTTGAGGTATGTAAAGTACACAGTAAGGAGAATGCTAATATTAACCAGGTGCAGTTACCATTACCATAAAGCATTCTGCCAACACCATCCATGTGTGCCCATATATTTCCTTGCTTAGCAAACTACATTTCAATTAAGAGCAGCAACACAGGATGACATTCATAGTGCTTTAAAATAAGGTTTTGACAAATTATCTCAGTCTGTCAGGCTAATATCCTAAGTGCAGGTTTGGCTCTATTGGGCGTGGGGCTTATCTCTATGCAGTTGGTGAGTCACAGGCCAAGTCAAAGTTGGAAGGCTCTACACCAGTTTAATGGCTTGCCGGTTGATGTTAATGTGAAAGGTACTGCTCGCATGCAGGTCCAGCGCATTTCTAATAACCTCACTCCTCATAAAAACACATCAACCATTAGGTCTGACTTCCCTTTAATGACGAACCATGTTATCAGTTTGACCAGGATCTTTAATGGATCACTGATTTTGATATCAGATTAAGAGCTTTGATAATTTTTTCATCTTGAGGTTGACTTTAATTATTATGTTCATCATTAATCTACTTTTACTTATTCAGTTTAGGCTTGTCAGTGGGCTGGAGGCTAACACAGCTGCAAGCGGAGGGGTACACTAAGGACGGGTCACCAGTCTGTCACACTGAGAGACAATTTAAAAGCACTAATTAACCTAACCCCATGCATGTCTTGGACTGTGGGAGGAAGCCGCAGTACCCACACAGACAACATGCACACAGAAAGGTTCCAGGCAGCTATGGGATTCAAACCCAAGACCTTCTTGCTATGAGCAGAACAGTGCGAACCACCACGACATCATGCCACCTGCAAATTATGATGCATGGATGACAAAAATCATTGCACTCTAATCATGGTCTTAGTTATGGTGGCTATGACGTGCTCTCAAATTGAATTTCTGCACAGTATTTAATGGAATATGTTTAGGAACTATTTGAGTTTTTGTGGTGACGCACTTTAGTGCTACTCATCAAATAGAAAATCATAAAGAAATACTGAAAATATACATAAATATTATAATAAACATGATTTAATTATAGCTGTGAAAGGTATTTGAGTGACCTTTGTGATATTTCATAGAAAATAGCTCCTGCAAAACAAGAGGTTATGCCTCCAGAGCATTTACTGTAAAACAGATTAGCGCTTTGCAAATGCGAACTGCGACATGCAGGGCGTTGTGAAAGAGAAGCACCCCACTGTAGACATTTCCTCCCCATTTAAAAAGATGAAAAGTAAGACAAAGTCTTTTGGGAGGCTATAAGAAGGAATTCCCCGCTAATGATATTCCCTGTGGGAAGAATGTAATTTATTCAAGTTAATGCGTCTTATTTTCTGTTCAAGGTGTATTCCATGGAATTACCAAACAAATTTAATTGTTAATCCATCTGCTTTGAAACAACCAAGATCTTGTTCAATAAGCTCTGAGTCAGCGTGATCCAATTATGCTAGAACGGAGACATTTGTAATCATCTGCCATCACACCACCCCTGCAACCTACACAGATACATGCACAAAAACCGGCTTATGCTATTTGGGAGAGAGCTTGAAACTTGTGTTTGGTAAGCACCAGAGTAACGCAAACTGTTTGAAATTAAGTAGTGACCCCAGAGAGTTTGAGGTCAAGGGTCTTGGGGTAGGAATTGTAAATGACATGTCCACCCTGGGGCTTTTCCTAATAACTTTTTGAGGAGAGGATGAGGCTCATTTCTCCACTGTCTTTGCTGACAGGTCTTTGGGGAGTGATATGCAAGTATGGAAGTGTAACGAACTTGTTTTCCTTCTCTAAACCCCTTCTCTGTCTCTTAAATCACTTGTACAGCAGATGAGCCACCATCTTCTCTCCCACAGCTGCACTTGCTCTGGAGATCTAAACTACACAAAGTGGTGTAGATTGTAAGCAGATACTGACCTCCTGTCAAGCCCGCAGTTGAATTATTGACCATGTGGACATTTTCCTTTAATTTGCGCTTTGTGAATTTAAAATTGTCTAAGTTAAACTTTCACAATATTAACGATGACAGAGTTCTTCAAACTTTTTATCAGCACTGCTCAATAAATACCAGACATAACTTGTCATGAACTCTTTTTTGTGTTGTAAACTCTAATTATGTTTGACATTTACCACCAAACTGTCTCATTCTGTATCTGTAATGGTTTGAATGCATTGTTTGCTTTTTTTCTAATTGCAGTTCATTTTTTCCAGCCATTTGGTCTGTGTACTTATGTTCCCAAGCCAAATCTTTCAATGGGGCTAACAGATGCCTTGTACACACTTCGAACCAAACTTTGTTACTAAAGCTTACATTTTTTGCTTTTTTGGGATCTGGTCTGAAATATAGCGCCAAGGTTGTTGCAATTTTTATTCATTCTTATGTTTTAAGCATGGTGTATCCCCACAGTTGCTTGCATGTGATAAGTGATTACCACTTCAGGCCTTCTAAATACCTCGGTCTGTGAAAGATCTGCAGTTGCCGTTGGTGTCATATCCCGGACAGGGTGCAGCAATAGGTTAGAACCAGGTCTGCACCTAGTTAGCTGGACAGATCGTAATCTTTTAGGGTAGGCCCAGCATCTGAAGTATTCAAAAAGGATTGATGGGCAGCATTCCTTGATTTTTTTTTTACCCCTGCCCTTCCCTGTGCCCCTCTCATGATGTAATGACATTATCAATTAGACCCCATTAATTTAGCAAAAACAAATAAGCACCTCAGTACACGTCCCTTCAAGCATGTGGTTTCGATTTCCTGAATGTTTGTCAGTGGCCGCTGTTTGGTTAATCCTTTGGCCAAGGTGGTGTGGCCAAGAGAGGTCATGTCTTTCTCCTCCCCTGAGTTTGTTTCCTTTCTGTCCTCTGAAGGACTTCTTTGAAAATGTGGCACACTGCTAAGTTTTCCTGATTTACTCTATTTGTCTATAATAACTTTAATCCATATCTAGAAAGTTTAAAGGCATAAAACATAAAACAGCTTTCATTTATATTTCTCAGTGCTGCCCACAATATGGAAATGATCTAAATAAATAATCTAGTTGGTTGAGCAAGACTGATCTGGTTTTTGGCATCCATCCATTTTTATAACCACTTGGCTCTTTCATAGCGATCTGGCTCACGGTCACAGGTTCTACATAAGGCACTATAAAAATAACACAATATTCAAATTTACAAATTTGAATATTGTTCAAATTTACAGCTGGCTAAAGTTCAAATTTAAAAGTGCCAACCTTTAATTAGAAAAAAGTATAAAGGTAGTACTCACGAAGGGCCTCTTAGTTAGCTAGTTTAGAGTTTTCTGTTAATTTATGTTGTAAATTTATGTTGCATGTAGCACCTTGGTTCCTGGAGGAACGTTGTTTCGCCTCACTGTGTACTGTTAAACTGTATATGGTTGAAGTGACAATAAAGCCAACTTGACTTGACTTGACTTGACTTGAAATATGCTATCAACACTATGTCCTTAGCCAGCTAGCTACAAACAACCACACTTAAAACGGATGTGTTAAAAAAAAGAAACATCAAAAGTTCATTTTTGACGCATGTGGTCATCTAGTTAACCTTAACACACTGTGTAACTCTCTTTGTTAAACATTTCTACACTTTGTTAAAAGTAAAAACACATGTTATCCTTCACTCTCACTCTTTATGGCATCACTCTTATAAAAAGCTTTTTGACCAATACTTCCTGGACTTTACTGAGCTAGCTAAATATCCAAGTTTCTGTTTCCTTGCTTGTTTTTAATGTTTTAATTTTCTTGTTTATTGAAACAATGAATGCAGGAAACAGCCCAGGAGCCTATAGCAGGGACTTTGGGTCTTACCCAGGTCACCTGTTCCTTCAGGTGAGCTATAGTGGCATCCAAACAAGTTAGCTTCTGATTTAGTGTCAGTGATTTTATATTTTCATGTTTCATGCATATTTTAACACAAGATATGTAATTACTGTGACATTATCATTATCAACTGAGTGATGTGGTTCATCCAGGATGTGAAGAGAATCATTATTTGCTGCTGAAAAGATGCTTTCCCTAGAATTGACTGAATTTGAATAAGAGAGTAGAGAGTTTTCAGACCTATACACGGTCAGCGATTTAGAATGATTTCCATGTTTCTTATTGCTCCTGAGGGAAAAGCAAAAGTTCTGAGTAGGCCTGCAAAGACGATCGCAACAAAATACAGCCCAATTATTAACGACTGAACCACTAAAGTAAGAGAAGAAACCAGTACAGGCCTGTGTTCACACTCTACACACACACTCCCCACAGCCACAAGCATGTAAAACTACACTCCACTTTACCTTCATGCTGGACATCTGGTAAAATTGCTTATACATTACATGTTACAGAAGCTAACTGACAAACTTGAATGGCAAAGAAAAAATAAGAAAAACATATGGCAATGTTTTTCTTGCCATCATTACCGGATATGGCTTCAGGGTCTACAGAGGTCCGTTCAAGCGGTTTAGCTACAACAAACCTACAGTAGCTTATCGAAAAGCTAAAGTTGCCAACTTACATCAAAGTCTAGAAATATAACTTTAATAACTTATTTTTAGACTCTTTGGTAGACAAAGAAACTGTGTTTCCTTTGCTCCACCCATTGTGGTCTAACACAAAAATTGAAATCTGCCCCCAGAAACCAACGTAAGCACTGCTTAAAAGGCCATTGTACTCTTTATAATTGGATAATAGTCTCTGAAAATAGTTATACCCATATTC
This sequence comes from Haplochromis burtoni, assembly GCF_018398535.1. Classification (NCBI taxonomy): domain Eukaryota; kingdom Metazoa; phylum Chordata; class Actinopteri; order Cichliformes; family Cichlidae; genus Haplochromis; species Haplochromis burtoni. The sequence goes on from NW_024582457.1 coordinate 296,622, forward strand.
AAAGCTAACACTGGGAAAAAACACACATTCATAAATACGCAAGCAAACAATTAGAAACATATAAATATACACCAAACAATATCAATCTGCATAATATGGATTTTATGTTAGTTAAATGGAATTAAAGCTAAGTGGAAATGCATCTAAAATGAGCCAGAGGAGAAGTTGACAACCTCTGCTGCGAGCCACGCCGTCCCAGAGGAGCAGTTCATACATTAATACTCGACCCCTGCAGGAAATTGGGGCTTTCCCCCCCCCCCTGTATCTCTGTAAAACATATTCCACTGCAACAAAGGCTTTGGAAAGAAGCTCGATTTTTTATACTAATAATGAGGTTAAGACTGACGCTCATAGATTAGAACACAATGTCTAGCTGCATGGCTGCGCAAAGATGAGAAGTTGACCCCCTTTTTCTTTCTGGCTATGAAGTAGCCAAGAAAAAACACAAACAAAGTCGGAGATCATACAGTTATGGCTGTGGCTAAAATAACCACTTTGGCATGTTTGACCACTGTTTAAAGTCTGTTACTTGCAAATTAGAACATTTTTTTAATTAAAGCTTTAAAAAAAAGTAACAGAAAGCTGACATAAATAAACAGCGGCTCTAATGATTTGGTTTCTTCGAACGGGTTTACTGAACACAAACTCACTTATTTATAAACTTCTTTTTTTTTTTTTACAGGAGTCCTTTTAACCGTGCAAATATTCTGTTATTCAATGATGACTAAATAAGTTATTATTCTTTCCATCTGATCATTCAAAATTTCGTAACTTAAGTGCGGCTCTAAGTGTATCAAGTTCATCAGAGGTCTGTTTTTTCCCCTTCTCTTGTTCTAAACCTTTGCCGTCTGGTTTTAACTGCGAAAAAGATTTCCAATTGTACACACAAGGTAATTCAGGCACACTCTATGGTGAGTGTTTTGTTTGAAATAAAATAAATTCAGCATTTGGCGAAAGGAGCAAAATCCACAATATATAGACAGACAAATAAATGGCAACGGTTTTAATCGAAGGAAAGGCATCACAGACTGCTGACCACAGCTTCTCAGGTGATTGCAGTTCAAGTAAACAAATCAAACAAGCATGTAGGAAACCATCAAGATTGTCACTTTAAGTAAACAAGAAACATTAAAGAGAAACACTAAGATGACTAAAGAGACCGCGTGCTACTCAGTGAATCTGGATTAGCTATAGGGGTCTGTTCCCTTTTCTTTCAGCAAAGCTGCTGTGTGAATGGTGTCATGCTGCCTTTGCCCAGGCCACACTGGCACTTCAATCCTCATGGCTCATTTACTAACCACTGCAGATTTTATTGTTTCCGAGGACCACTTTTCAGAAGCGGCGAGACGCTCAAAACACTGTGAACTTTCCCTTATCGCTGGGAAACCATCAGAGGATGGGAAATGTTAAAGAGTTTATCTGCTTGCAGATTAATTTAAACGGCAATGATTTTGATTATGACGAAATCTTAATCTAGACTGCTGTGTTTTCTTGATAGCAAAGCAAGTGTTGCTTATGTGATTGCCTCCCTCTGCCTATCCTATTTACTTTAGACTGAAGGGAACAAATCTCCTGCTTCTCCTCCAGGTTGCCACACAGTAATTCCTGAAGAGGAATCAAGGACCTTGAAGCGTGTTAATGCTCACATATTGAAGTCTTACAGCATGGTTAAGATACAGTACCTATGAGGGAGCACAGATAAGAAGGTGTGGACAGTGATGCGAAGTTTCTGTGCAGCATGTTTTTTGTAATATTGCATCTAAACACTTGGACTTTTCACCTGACTTGTGCTTAGCCAATCAGTAATGCACATATTTATGCCAAAATCAACTCTGGATTAGGAGCCTTCTTTTTTTCCCCCATTAGGTTTTAAAAGTTTAGTTCTACATATCCCACTAAATAATGTTTTACAGAGGAGATTTCTTTATGAAGTTACTCATTATTCTTTAGATCAGACACGATGTTAAGACAGCTTAGTTTTGTAACTGCTGGACATCTTGAGCATTGTGCTTCCTGTGAGGACTAATGTTTACGAGTGGCATAAAAATAGCTTTGTCAACTTAAAAGAAATGGTACGATATATCAATAACCCTTTTGTTCATTGGAAATAATTAACATTAAAACAAGAAAACGAATGATTAACTGAAAAAGAGGGTACTACACAAAAGGTATGGAATACGTATTGATCTATAATTATTGTGGTGAGGCAAACGGCAAGAGCAAACCAAAGGGGAGGCTTTTATTGTGAAGACACAGGAACTGTGGTACAACCTGTGCTTCGGCCTCCTCATGCTATAGAAAAATTTAAAGGAGGAGGAAATATTTGATATGTAGTCGAAAATTGACATTTAGATGTTTTGTATAAACAGGGTTAAATAATTGTATGAACATCCGCATGCCTTCTAATTTGTTGTGACTTTGTGGGCTCGTCCTCGGAGACTATACATTACAATCCACCAACTGTGCGCGTATACATCGGCCTTCAAGCAGTCGTCAAGGAAGTATTGATGACCACTCAGCCGTTGTGTCTCCAATCCATGTCCACGTACGTAACACAATATAATCACGAGTCTGGTCGTTACACATCCACGACAATCGTATACTCTGTTCTTCTTTGTTTGCGTTACTTTGTTTTGTATTACTCGAGGAAGTAAAGCAATACACTCGCATTTCTAAAGTCTCGCTGATCACTCAAAACGCTTTAGACTACAAGTCGTGTTTTAATCACAGAGTGATAGTGCTTTATTCTATACACACGCAGTTCGTCTACCTCGCCCCTATGGCCAGTTTAGAATTAACCTAACATGCCCGTCTCTGGCCTCTCACACTGTGGCAGTTGGGATTTTTCAAAAATACAAACACAGTCTTATTTATTTTGTTCTATTTGATTTTTTTAGTGGATATTTATTATTGATTTACTGACTGTTTTGTATAGTTTATATTTTGTATAACCTGTACAGCGCTTTGGTCCACTGAGGTTGTTTAACATGTGCTGTACAAATAAACGTGATTGAAGACTGAAGACTTGATTTGATTCGACTTGACTTGACTGTGGGAGGAAGCCAGAGTACCTGTAGGAAACCCACACAGGCACAGGGAGAGCATGCATATTCCACAGAGAAGGGTCCCAGCTAGGTTTTGAACTAGGGACCTTTTTGCTGTGAGAGTGCTAACCACTGAAAAGTGCACTACAATAAAATTGTTTGAAAATATATACAGTATGTGTAATATAAACATAATCTCCTTCAGCAATTATGCTGCGTTGTTGTTGATTTTGCACATGCTTTATCTACTCTGCTCTAAATCAGTTGCTGAGTCTGTAAAGCATTCCCCCCACCACCCTTTTTTTCAGAGAAAACTCCAAGCAAACCAAAATGTGTCACTAAAATCCTGTGAGAACATTGAATCCACTTATTGGACAGATGTGCCTGAGGCAGGGGCAACAAAAGTAAATACTGGAAGAAGGTGCTGCGTTCTGGACTTGTGCAAAACAAATGAGCACTTGGTTCATTTTATGGCTTGAGGATTGAGGATGGATTACATTCTCACCATAAACGAACCGCTCCGGAGTTCATTTGGAACCGCATCGTGACCACCTGCCCCAGAGGGTCTCGTGCGGTTGTTTTGGTCTGCACTCGAACACATCTGCATGAACACACTGCACCAAGGATTAATTTAAAATTTTAAAAACCACACGGGTGAAAACCCACTTTGTAAAACTGCATTCTGATTGGTCAGATGAGCGCTCAAATTCAAATTATGAAAAAGATCTTAAATTCCATGCATGTCGTGTTTAATTCCACAGGCTCCTTCCCCTACCATGCATAAAGGAATTTGCTGATTGCCTATTGATTATTAGTGTTAGCTGGTTGCTAGTGGACGTCACAAGCTTGGCTGCATTTAAATCTGTTTCTCTCACATGCATCCTTTTTTGGCAGTTGCTTCAGTTGTTCAAAGCTGAAATAGGTTTAAATACTGGATACTCAGTCCAGATGTATCCCTCTCATATATTTCCAAACCATCATTTCTCAGTCAACAGTTTTCTTTGATCCCATTGGTGGCCACTTTAATTGCTCACCTCTGAGTTAAGAGTAGTTTCTCTCGGTACTCGCCCACTTCTCATCACCACATTTTGTTTGCATCTCATGGTCTCTGATTGGCAAATAACCTGTCTGATCCTGTGTGTGCACCCGTTAAGGCCACACATATATAAATGCCAGTCCATTTCCCATTGGCTCTAGAGGCTATTACAAAACCAGTAACAGATTAAATAATTACATTATATATGTACACAATTTAGTGTGGCGATGATGCTAAAACAACGTCATCAACATCTGACCTGTAATTACAGCAGGGATCGGTCTCTTTGGTATTACTGCAATAATAAAGCAACAACTTCCTTTTTCTCTTAACCTCACATATCCACAGCTGCATGTATGCATTGGCTGGGGGAAAAAAGAGAGAATGGAATTTCTTCTTTGATTTATATGATGGACCTGCTTTTGACCCAGCCGTGCGGCTGGAAGCTTGCCATCACCTCATGCAGTTATCAGTAAGCACTTGAAAGTGACCAGTCAACTATTTATGCTACGCTTGGGTCATTTTGGGCAGGCTGGGCATTTAAGGAGTGGAGTGTTTAGTCAGGTGTATGAGTAAATATTTCACGCACGCATGTACTTCATTTATTAAGTCAGAGCACAATGGCTGCAGAAGTGAATTGATGAAAAGCTGTCTCCCAGTGGAGTAGTTGGAATAGCTGAAGTTGATGAAGACTCAGGGAAAGTAAAGAGTACAGTAGCTCCTTCCTCTTTTATCTCCTGAGGAGAGATGGTAAAACCTTCCAATGAGCACTTGTAAAATGTCTGTTGGTAAGCTGTGTAGTAGTTAGATAAGCAGAAAGGAAATCTAGAAATAAATAAAGTGGATTACGTCCTCTGAAAGCTCCATCTTTGCCCTACAGCCGACTGGGTAACTCTCCTGTCTGCATGATAATGGTTTTGTCAAGGCTTGTGACCCAGTTGGTACAAAGCGGGAAATTACGTCATTTGCAAATATGCTTTTATTCCATGATAGTGTATAATTGTACAAATGAAATGAGATTATCTCTCTAGTCCTCCACAAACAGCCATGCAACTCCATAGGGGGGGATTGGAAAAGACTGATAATTTGCCCAAAAAAAAACCCATGGGGTGGAAGCATGTACTCAACCTTGGGCCCAGGTTATTTTAAGGAAAGCCAATCTTTGATCAGTCAAGCTGAAATGGCTAAGATAAGTGGGAGCTACATCTCGCGGCAGGACCGCGCACCAGTCTGATATTGCTATTTCCTCCCTGGTTTCTCAAGAGCGGTAAATAGCTCCTGCCCCCGCCAATCCACCCCCCCATCCGCACCACCATCCACACTCCCTCCCTGCATCTCCTCCCCTCCCCCTTATCTGCTCCCCACTTTCTTCTGGAGATCTCTGTCACTTTAATCCACAGAGTCTGCCGCTGGTTAACAAGGAAATCCTGTGTCAATTATCACCAACCACTTCCTGCTGGGAGAGCAGCAGGGAATCAAAGGGGCCTGAGAGTCTTTCACACCAGAGAGGAGCAGTAGGCCTAATTAAATGGCCCTTGTGTCCCGCTGGCTGCTGGTGGCCGGGTGACAGATAGCCCAGCCCAACGATAACCTCCTTCAGCAGATGATTGTTTAGATAGGGGAGCTAGTAGGCACTTTGGGTGCCCTAAGGTTGGCTGATTGCGATCCAGGAGTCCAAATGAAGTCCCATCGAGGACGTAAAGGTTTATGGAGGAAAATGATAGATAAATTCTTTGAAATGTAGGTAATTATAATGTAATGTGGGTATAACGGATATAAGAGATTCAAGCTTGAAATGAGCTCCAAGCGGTTAAAGCTTAACAGTGCAGCGTATTTTTCTGAGAGTCACCATAAGGTTTCCACAAAAAAATAAAGTGAAATTTTTTTTCAAACTATATGTAAAAAAGTCATTAAAATTCTGGTTTCATAAATCTGGGAATGTGAACCCACGATGCATCATTTGCACACTAGTGGGTGAAGCGTGCATATTAAGATTTGATATGCCACATTTTATCTCAATTCTCAAAACCTTGCGTTTGGGGGGGGGGGGGAGTTACTTGAAGCTCAAATATGCAACGCTCAAAGTGACAATTCCCCAGACCACTTTCAGGTAGAGGTCTGTGAAAGCACAACTTAAGGTTCAAACTGCTTTATATCATCTCTAAGCATCATATGGGGTCAGCAAATCACCAGCCCGCCCGCCTTGTAGTTGTCATTTCACTCTTAACTGTCACTTACAGGTATCTTGTGTCGCCTGCATAATGTCAGATTAAGCTATCACCCACAGTCACTGGTGAAAGTAGCTTTTTCTCTTCATTAAAAAAAGAAAAAAAGTTACCTTCTAAAAACTCACCAGAATTATCATTTCAAATAGTGCCTGTATGAAATATGCTTCCTGGGGATTGGTTATGGATTGCGCATGATTGATAGAATAGGTAATTTAAGGGATGGGGTGAAGTGAATGTGAATGAACGCGCACAGTAAAAACTTTGCAGAATATTTAAACATTTAAACAGTCTAAATATAGAGCTGGAATTTTACATCGCTACCAAACAGTGAAAACAGAAAACCTGCAGCTGGATGAAGTTCATCACAGTGTCCCCTGGCGCCCCCACCCCTCCTACTTCTCTAAGCCTCCACTCCTGTTGGAGACAGCTTCAACCCCCTGTGCCTTGTCCACCTTTAAATTTTCATATGGAGGAAAAGGGCTGCAGAAAAACCAATTTACTAACAGAGCGACATCATCTGTTTGGCCGTTTATCTCTGACACACCACCCCTCAGTCCAGTGTTGACAGTACATGATATTCCATTAATCTGCCTAATGAAAATTTAACCAGTGTTATAAACAAATAATTGGCCATTATCCTCTCAAAGATCCCGAATAAATTACTTGGGCGTTTTTCATGGCTTCTGAAAGTAGAAGAAGCCGGCCCCTCCTGATTGATGTTGGAATAAATGCGGGGCCGGCTCCGACGCTGCGAGTGGGTCTCGGCTAAGCCTGTGATTGACTTAATGAGAGTCTTTGGGGTGAGTAAATGTTCCAAATTGCTCAGTCATTAGCTTTTGCTCGGCTGTCTGAAGATACCCCCGGATCTGCAGCGCGGGTCTCTCCTCTTGTACCATTCCGCCTGCAATTACATTTTCATTTAGAGCAAACCTCTGAAGTCCGATAGGCAGGCCCCTTTTCATTATGCTGGCCTCCTTTTTCTTTTTTATCTAAATGGTGTGAAATGTCTCTTCATTTAGACCAATTAAAGTTGAAAAAGACTGCGCTGTAATGAATTATCATACAAATTATTTACTTAATGCCACAATCTCTCTCCTTTTCTCCCTCTCCTCCTCTCTCATCCTCCTCTCTCTGGCACCGGGGATGCACCGAGTCAGGCAGACAGGGAATTCAGTGCGAGGGAAGACGTGGTGGGAGTCCACAATGGATCTACTTTGAAACTGAAACTCCTCTCAAAAAAACGATTTTGCTGAGGTTATGTCTCTCTTAAGCATTTATCTGTGTCTTGCACGAACTGAGCTCTGCATATCATATGGACAGTTTCCACTAAATGGAAGAGGATGGGGAACCCGGCATCGGAACAAAAGGGAATAGTATGTCGTCAATATAGCTCATTTCAGATATTTCATTTCAGGAGATGTCTAAGCTCTTCTTAATTAAGGACAAGCTTATGGTTTCAAATTAACTCATTTAATTGAGGGGACCAGTTCTTGTCTGGAAGACGGTGTGGAGAATGTCTCCAGTCTCTGTCTGGAGGCTGTTGGCTCACGCATAAACACTGGAAGAGTTCACAACTATCACAGCAGCACCATCCATACCTCTGGGACTGACGCTCTCCCTCTCTTTCCTCAGCGAGAGACACGCTGCCAAGACTCCCTCCATTAGCTTTTCACCAGCAGAGCAGCTATTCAGCGCATATTCTCCAGCTATTATTCGTGTTAGCAGCCAATGCGCCATATTAGGGTTGTTTTTCACCAGACGACATAATAGGGGGAGAGGAATGAAACGGTATATTTTCACTCTTTTTTTTTTAAAGTCAGTCAATTCACAGGCTGATCGTGCTGGTTGAAGCTGGTGGAGCTGGAGTGACTTGTCACCATGGAGACGGCAGCCTCTACTTCATGCCAGAGCAGTTCTGCTAAAGCCCCAAGATGAGCGGGGCAGCAAAAAGGCACTGGTAGTTTGTCCCCTTGCCTTACTACAAATGAGGGAGACTTCGCTGACCTTAGATGGAAGCCAGATTTGTAACCAGAGGCCATATTTCAAAAAAAAAAAAAAAAAAGTAGAACTGGTGAAATGAAAAGTCCCAGCCTGCTGGATAAATTAGTTTTACGTTCTGCAGAGAAGTCTGAAACCTTTGGGGAAAAATAAACTTAAGAGGGGTCAGTTTCGGAGGAGGTGCCAAACTGTTGCTAAACTCACTAGGCAATAATCTTAAGTACTCTGCGATTTGCACTAATTGGTATGAAATCACCCACAGTGCTTAAGTGCAGCTACCGCTTTGGTTTGCTGCATCTGCACCGTGTCAGGGCAGATTCCTTTTGACAGCCTGGAAATACAAATACGAAATTGCCATATGGATCGCCCACCTTTGAGCTTAAGTCACAGGTACAAAGCGGGAATGGATTTGCACCAGAAAATCTTCTCTATTGCTTTATTTTTTTCCCCCTTCCTTATCAGCAGCTGAAGAATATAAGTGCTATTTGCTGTCATTATCAAGAAACACATAAAAGCTGCAGATATTCTCTCACGCAAAGGGAGCCATTCTAAATATTATGACAAGAAATGATTTACACACAATGACAGGATTGCCATTTGGCAACTTAGACAAGCAGTTAAAAGTGGAGGGGCGACAGAATGTCACAATATTTCCAGATATGTTCATTATACAAAGAAATATTTTGCCTTTCAGCAGGAGACAAGTGATTATGACAGTAATAAATTGCAGCTGTGAGAGGATACGGAGTGGGTTTGATGTCAAAGCCTCCACACTTAGATGTGTCTGGGGATAGTAATAACCGCATATGGCGAGATGAAACCATTTGTCTCTGAAATATCAAGCTGTCTGAGTACCCAAGTATGTGTGGCATGCACCTTAATGCATGCTAATTGCTTGTTATTAACCTAATATGTACTTCCATTAATAGAGCGAGCTCATGTTTAAGTAACATATAAACACAAGGAAAGCCGTTTATAATTCTGGATAGCAATTAAGGGAGGTTATGAATCCATTCACCTGATGCAGACTCAGATCCACTCTGATTAATACCTGTTCTTGCGCTGGTTTGAATGTGAATGAATCTCTGGTGCTTATATGTTTTGTTCCCCTGCGCCTCACTGACCAAATGTGCTGACTTCAAGTGAAATAGCCACCTGTCATGAAACGCCTTAGTCTCAGAGCAGTGTCGTAAGTTGCGTTAAGCAGTTCGGTGACATGAGAGGAATTTCTTTACAAACCTGCAGGCTAACATTACCTCCCTGTTACTCTAGCACAAAAGGGCTTGTTTCTACAGTATTAATAACCAAACCTCACCTAAAAATTAATTTGAAACTATGCATACAGTCCTGAATAGGAGAGGGTAAAACTATTAATTAAAAGTGGAACAGGTTCTTATTTTAGTGGAAAGTGGAAAAATTACGAGCCTTTGTTAAGGAGGGCCCAGGAGCAAAGCTTTCATTAGCCTACATGCATGGCAAAAGCAATTCATCAACTGTAATTTTGCCTCAATGGGCAAAAAAGAGGGATCAACCTCAGCATGCTATTTATGGAGATTTACGGAAGTCTGGGAAATGCTAATGTGATTAACATTTATCTACAACATGTTTCGAAATGGCCCTCATGTCCACGTTTTGCCTTTAAGATTAAGTTATTGCACTTGCTCAAGAAAAAAAGAGAAAATTGTGGAGTGATACAGAATCTGCTTTGCAGTGCAAGAGCACACAATGATGATTTTTTTTTTTTTTTGAAAATTCTCTGTCACATTAGTGGAGGATTTCTACCCCCCCTCCCCAGAAAAAAATCCCTCCCCTCTCTCTCTAAATATCTCTCTTTATGTGTGTCTGTCCCCAGATGAAGGCGCGGCGAGCAGAGCGGTGCTTTTGTCCTACCGGAGTGTCTCTCTCAAAAAATGTGAACTGTTCCACGGATTAGCTGAGCAGAGATTTATTTAATGCATCCTCATAGAGTATTGTTGAAATCTATTTTGGGATATGGAGCTTGCCAAGCTCTAAGCCTGGTAATATATGCCTGCTACAGTTTAAGAGAGAGGGTTCACAGACCCTCTTTATGTCGGGATCATATGGATCATACAAAAGTCATTGAATATGAAAATATTGAGGGTTGGTTGTGCATTTAGTGTTTTTTTCGTGTGTTTTTTTGTTTTTTTTGCATGGGGCACACAAAGGCTTGTTTCCATGCCCTCCCTCCTGTCTCTTGTTTGCATGGACTGTTTAAATATTTGATGTCCTAGAGAATGATTGTGATATTCACCAGATAAGATACTGCACATGCATATGCCATGAGAGGCCCCTATTTAAGATACCGGCTTAAGGTTTCTGAGAGGCCAACAAAGCCATGGATGGAAAAGACTGCAGTGCATTTGCATTTAAGCTGTGGATTTAGGAAGAGCTAGAGCAGAATGAATACTAATAATGTATCTAATTTAAAATGCTAAGTATTTACCTTAGAATTTATTCAACCCTAAAACCTTATAAATAAAACGAAAAGACACATTTATTCAATATTTACAGAAAACGATAGTCCTTTTTTTTGTGGAGCGTTTCTTATTAAAAAAGTAACAAATTCAACATAGCATTCATGATTTTTAATTTTGACTTGCAATATAAACTGCACTGGACCACTTATGGTCTAGAAAAACACCCCCCAAAATCCAGAGACTACACTTCCCAGCATGCCTGGGGGTGTGTGGGGGGGATAAGGTTTGGACCGGTTCTCCACACAGTGAATGGGTAGCAATGTAACAGAGAGTGACACAAAAGAGGAAAGCCAGGGGGTGTGCAGGAGTGGGGGAGCGGGAGCCGGACAAAAGAGAAGACATGGGCTTTGCACGGAGGACATGATAAAGCCAGGAGCATTATCGTCACTGTGAAAGACGGGGGCCATACTTCAAACGGGATTTTCTCTCCATGACAGGATACTCCGCTGACGCAGAGCAAATAGCTCTCTGTAGCAGTATATACCTTCAGGGCTTCTAGGCTTCTTTGTGAATTCAACAAACTACAATGCAATGATAGGATCTCATGCAGAGAAACCAGAGTCCTTGGTACCAAATTATAGATAAGGTAAATACAATGGTAGTTAGGACAAAGTGAAAATTCAACTCCAGCATTTGACAAATACTTTATTCCAGTATATTTTATTTTATAGCTGAAAAAAATTGTAGTAATAAGACCAACTTGAAAGCAGTTCAAGCAACTGATGCATTACTTTAGCTGCCATAGTGGAGGCATTAAGCTTTGCAAAAATGACTCTTGCAAGGAAGCCGCGGGGTTCAATCAATTAGTCTGTGATTATTATTACTTCTGTTGTTATTACTAGTCCCAGCAGCAAGGCTGTTATGGTAACCCTAGATGCAGTCCATACTACTAATCCTTGCCCCTTCGCTAACCTTAACCTTTACTCTCTTAATCAACATCATATTTTAAGCAAGTGGGCAAAATATTTACATGTTATCTCTCGCACCGTTCAGTGAGAATTTGCTTTCACTCTGGGAATTCTGAGCTGAAGTTGTTTGCATGTTCGCATGCATTGCTGTGTGTACAAGAGTGCGCGCCCGTGTGTGTGTGTACAGTATGTGCACGTGTGTGCGTGCGTGTGTTATTCTGTCCGGGCTCCACTGTTGGTTTTTCATCTTTTGTCTGAGTTAAAAGTCACAAGGACATTAGGGTCCCAATAAATTAGAGGAAGAAAGGCTCGCATTGTGGATGGGCTGTAGTGGGTGGTGTTGCTCTGACTTTATAAAACTCTGTCTTGCACATTATGGTGTCCCTGACAAATACGAGTTTAGGCTTGGCCTTAGAAGTTTGTTGTAAAATAGAAGATATTTTGAGTTAATAAAAGACAAAAATACAGCAGGAGAGCAACCACAAGTAGACAAGTTTATATCCCAGACTGGTGGAAAAGCTCCTTTTTGGGGATTTATTTATTTATTTATTGAAATTTTGTTCAATATTCAACCCATCTGTCCTAAATTCTGAAAATTACTATTGAGAAGTTTGATCCAATAGCAAACAGAAACTGGACAGCAAGATAAAGGAAAAGCACGAAAACACCGAAGCAAGCAAACATCACACTGAGACAAAGATATTTCCTATGCAAAGCTTGCACACAATGTCATGTGTGATAGCGGCGAATCCCGTCCAAGTCACACGCAGGGGGGTTGGTGGGGAGACAGAAACGAGGTCGACTGCCTGCATCTTCCAATGATTCCCCCCTCTTAGCTTTGATTCTTCTGATCCACTATCTTGCCATATAGCAAGGGGACACAAAGCAGATTTCAGCTTTGGGCTAATCTCATTAAGAAACTCTAACCACCCCTATGAGTAGTGGGGAGGAAAAAAAACAGCAACTCATTCTGTACTATGCCAGAGCCAAGGCTCAGGAAGGCAGGTGTAATGTTACATAATTAGCCTCTAAACGGTAAAAAGGAGATTATTGCAAATGGCCTACTAGCCAGCACATGCAGTGGACCTGGTCCCTGAAGACACGCCAGTCTAGTGAAGCTGAAAACATCCCAAGGGAATTGATGTGTGAAAAACGAAAAACAGGTTATTTGCACAAAGGGTGGTCGAAACCCTCTGCAATTTCCCTCACTTTAACAAATGAACATGGGTTTGATTACCGTCTAAGCAGCAGATAGCCAGTTCGGAGCTGTTGTTAGTGCCGCAGAATTAGACCAGGAAGCTCAATTGACATGTAGCTTATCTTTCCACCGTCTTTCATAAGTGGAAATATTACTTTAAACTGCAAGCAGGGAATTCGCTGAGGCCAGAGTTTGTTCTCCTGCTGAGATATCCTGTCAGCCACCAGCGGTGAATCTGCAGCCGACTCCTGCATAGAAATGGCTAACAGAAGAATTGATAGAGTCGGTTTGATCCGCGGGCCCACACCTAGTCACACATAACCTCAACTGGACTACCATGTCAGATTGTTGCCATATGCGGCACGGTGCACCGCTCTGCCAGTGACAGTGATCAACTACTACCGTTCACCACAGCCATCCAACAAACATTACTGTCAGAGTTCAAACGCTCAAGCGGGCTCAAATAAAGGATTTCTGCGGCACGTTGCGGCACAATAGCCCATACTGTCCACCAAACATGCTAATTAGAAAAACAGATGATATGAAAGTCTCTCTGGGCAGAACCAGTTAGGACAAAGAAAGAGAGAAGGGCGGCATTCCTTTGTTGCCTCTTCAGACACGCTGAAGCATCGGCTTGTTGTTACATAAAGTTGTATAACAAATGAGCCTGGGCTCTTTGAACTGGCTGACCACACAAGCCTGGAAGAGTCACTAGGAGCCTAACATGTGGCAGCAATAAGAAGGCCCCGCCCTCCGCAAGACATGTGGGAGACACTGCATTCCAGAGGAGCTCATTAAAGTTAAAAAACAAATCCGACAAACACTGGCGCAGTCTCAGAGGACCGCGAAATATCTAGGACAGGCCAGGGCATATGACGCCTGCCTTTACTGCTCGATTTTTTATTTTCAATATTTGAATACGTATAATATATTTTTCAGAATTTGAATATGTCCATTGTAACACCAGAAAGACACAAATCCCCCCCTCCAAAAAAAATTCTCATAACCCTTAATTCCATTTGTTCATCATCTTCGCAGCTTTAATGAATCGGTGTGAGCGGCAGCTGATTTTTCAGACACATTTCAAAGACAGTGACATTTACCATGCCTTTTTATAAAGTGTACAGATGTGGTTTAGTGTTTAAACCTGTCATTGAATTTGGCTTATTTATAATGCTGTTTGTTCCACCAGTCTGCCCAGTTAAGCTATGTGCTGTCTGTTTAACTTGGCTATAAACAGATCGTTGCTGACTGTTTGAACTCCTCCTCATGCATTCACATGAGCAAAGGGCGTGTTTGAGTTTTGTTTTTGTTTTTTTTACTGTTATTGTAAAAATGTGACATGATATTCAGTTTGCGTACATGACTTCACAACATGAGGCCGTGCATTACGAGGATCCCAGAGTGTATTCACTTAAGATTCGATAAAAACTCAATAAAATCAAATGCCCACCGGGGAGGTAGTCTGCAGCAGACATCTGGCATGATTATTTTCAGCTCTTCAGCTAATCCTCTCTAAATGTAAACTGAAGAAAAATGTGCCAAATGGCTTTAGAGCAAGACTGAATTTTGGACTTGTGGAAGATTTAAATGAGTTTTATAGAAATGTTAGAGGCATTATTGGAAAACACAGTGAGACAATTGTAATTAGTTTTCAGCCTGTCACATTTATAATCATTATCCCACTTTTTAGACATGCCAATTTTTGACTCCTGTTAACCATTGCAGCTGTGGAGAAGCCACAAAACATAGAGCAGGTTTTTTTGTTTTTTTAGGTTTTTTTCCCCGTGTTTTGATGTGCTTTCATCTGTGTTGCTGGGCGTTAGATGTTTGATATGTAGCGCCATGACTGGAAACGCTTGAGTCGTGTGCATGCCATTCAGAGGTGGCCCAGTAAGAGCTAATCTACTTGTCAGGGTTGACTGCCAAGCATATCAGCCCACACACTTCACAATATGACTTTATTCATACTGTAGATCTGGGACATTAACTGTCTCTGCCCACCAGAACACAACACTTACGCCCACCGCTCCCAATCAAAGGAACCAACATTATAAGCCTGTGCAAGTCATAAAAAAAAACAACTGATCCACATCCTTTGCACCACTCATCTTCAACCCCCGTCACCTTAAGACTACAACCTGAACCTATCTAAGACATACGCCTCACAAGGATCTCCACTTAATTTGTGCTACTTTGGGTTTCATGTGAGGAAGTGCAACACTTCTCTTACATTTTGGATGTTTCTATTCAGCAGTGTTTAGGAAAACTGCCAGCAGGATGTTTGGACAATGCTCCACTTTACAATGGACGAGTTCTTATGTTGCCACATTTGAAATAAAAAGGCTTTGGGGCCTACGGGGATTACAGCAGCTGTATCATTAGGGACTTCTCATATGGCTACCACCATAGTGACTACAAAAGATATGGAAACATAAATGCTTTGTGATTAAACGAGTCAAGCCCAAAATGAACATCATCTCTGCTCTGACAAATGCGGTGCTGCCTTCCAAGCAGATGCCCTGGAATCATCTTAAATAAAAAACACTCCATATCGCATAGATGCATTTGATCGGGCTTATAGCACATTCTAGTAAAATAAAATAAAAATGGCTGGCATGATTTATTGAGCTCGAATAATAGTGCCTGGTGGGCATTTCATAAATCTCTAATAGGGCAGTGACCTCAGCCGCTGACACGTCATAAATCTTGGAACATCAAAACGCACAAAATGCAGCAAATCTGTTTGCTTCAATTAAAGAAACTGAGCACAGGTCAGAAAGGCAGCTTTCATAAATGCATTAAGGGCAGCCCATTGAGCTATTATTTAGAAAGTAATAACTCCCTGATAAAGAAGAGGCGACGCACACACATCTGCAGTCGATTAAAGCCTCACAAATTTACAATGAGGTGGAAAAGGGATGTCAGGTTTTTACACTAATTTAATACGGGGTCTTACTGACCCGGCTATTATGAGAGGGATTCTTTTGCATAACATATTGTAAAGATAATTTTAACTCTAACCCATAAAGCAGGGAAAGCTGTCACAGAAACGGCCATTGCCAGATGGAAGAAATATCACTCTGGACTGTATTGTAGCAAGACAAAATGAAAATAAAAACGTATCCAAAGTTCACAATAGCAAAGCTATTCAAATAAAC
This sequence comes from Haplochromis burtoni, assembly GCF_018398535.1. Taxonomy (NCBI): domain Eukaryota; kingdom Metazoa; phylum Chordata; class Actinopteri; order Cichliformes; family Cichlidae; genus Haplochromis; species Haplochromis burtoni. Next base: position 312,693 of record NW_024582457.1, read on the forward strand.
CAATAAATAAATGAGTGTACAAATGTGTAAGCCTCAGGGCAAAGAGAGGATCTTGCTGCCAAGTCACAATCTCCATCTCAGTTTGTAGTACACCACAAGGGGCAGTGTGCAGTACATGACAAATAAGGGCTGCAGTGCTGTTTCACATTTGATTCACTGCAGGGGTGGGCTCACACAAGTCACTTAAGGTTATCAGCTGTTTGTGGTTCTTTTTCTTCTTTTCAGTACAAGTGTACAAGATGAAGCAAAACAAACGAGTAAAAATGTAACATAGCGCTGTTATAATTTATTACATCTAACTCATGGGATATGTCAAAGTAAACTTTATTGTCATCTCTGCTATATACAGTACAGTATATAGAGAGACGAGACAACAAGGCTCCAGTTCCATTCAGTGCAAAAAACCCCAACAATAAATATAGGAAGAGTAAGAAATAAATATACACTTTAAGACCGAGGTAAGGGGAGTAAATATACACTTTAATCTAAAAAAGGATCGATAACAGTCCAAATGTACAATTTATAATTGAGATTTAAAGGTGCGTGGTTCTTTTTGAGGATTCAATCAAAGTTTTTATGCAGTGCATGAGGCTGAAAGTGTGCTAACACCTAAAACTGCTGCGGATCACTGTTAAAATAATGCTCCTAGGGCAATACAATACTGAGCTAATAATAATAATAATAATAATAATAATAATAATAATAATAATAATAATACATTTTATTTATAGGCGCCTTTAAGACCTTCAAGGTCACCTTACAATAACACAAGAACAATAGCAGCAATAAAATATAATAAACATGGCAAAATAAAATTTAGACATAGGGTTAAAAAGAAAAAATAATTATTTAATATTTAAAAAGGCACTCGAATAATTCCAAAAATGGCTGTTCATTATCAATACACCATTAAAATGGGGTGAGAGGAATGCTGAATGTTTTTCAGGATCATTTTTATTTGAGCTAAGAGACTGTTTACTCTCCTTTCTATGTCTTACATGTAGATTTGAAAGTGCAGTACTGATGATTATGTATTGGGTGGTGTGTTGGTATATATGCATTTTATTATGTACATATTTTTAAGACATATACTGCACAATGCACATACATCTTACAACATTACAGGATGTATGTGTATTTATATATTCATATATAGTACAGTTATCATTTCATTATTATTACTATTATTATTTTCCTTCTTTCTTTTATTATTATTATTATTTTTATTTCATGTTTAATATTTAATATTGGTTTTGTTATGTAATTGCAAACGAATATCATTTTTCTACAACACACTGGATTATTCACATAGTTACTAAAGTATATATTGTGTTTGGCTTTTTTTTTTTTAAATTTATTTTTACATTTAAAGCATCGTTCTTAAATGTAAAGAAAAAGTCTGGCTGACCTTTTGAGGAAGGGAGGTGGAGAGACTGAGCGTGTGGAACTTGAGAGCGCAGCCTGATTCACTTTCAATCTGTGTACTAAATTGATGGCGATGAAAATAAGACTCCGAGACACAAAAAAGACACTTGTCTGCAGATTAATGTCTTGAATGGAGGCCTGTGAGGGCACTCTTTGTCGCAAGCCTCACATTGTGCCTCAGCCTTCATCTGAGACTAATGCTCAAAAGACCCTAAAATCACACTAGGCTGAACAGCACGAACGGGACACATAAAGTAATAGTTTACCTCACAGGAGCTGTTCCTCTAAGTCCTCATGGGTACATCAAGCAAACTCACTGAAGGAATTATTACTTTCTGCGTGTGTGTGTGTTTTTATTTATATTTTTTTTAGAATGTCACATTTAGGCTCTAATATTCTCCAGGAAAATGAATATATTTGTTGACTAACAGCATGGATAAAACTCTTAAATATTCTGAATTTTTAATCTGGTTTAATATTTCCACCCGTTTTATGCAAATTACAGTCTATTAACATAATCTCATTTGAGAATACATCCTTTTAAAGTAAAAGATTATAACCTATTTTTTTAAGCACATATAAATCAAGTGTTATATTGAAATGGTAATGTTTTAAAGTCTGTGAGCTCTGCAGAAAAGACGAGCATTTACATACACACTTATTTTTTCTCCTGCATTAGTGGCTCAACACTACATGAAAAGATACAAACGGAGCTAAAACCTCCATGAGGGAAATCATCCAACAGCTTAAATGTCTTGGCAAACACGAAACATCCATTTAAAGAGCCACAATAAACAACTGCAAATATTCGCTTTGTGATATTTTGTCTAAAAAAAATATATATATATATATGCACGCAGAGTGTCTGATACGGGTACTGTCGTTGACTAGATTAAATCAATTTTCCTGGCACGGAGAGGACAGCAGAGGGAAAGGTAGGACATTACCTTCAGGCATTTAAGTGGAAACGGGGTCTGTAAAAGCTTCAGCGAGATATTGAAGTGGATAAAGATGTAAGAAAGAGCCATTATGCTGCTGAGGTAAGAAGAGGGGGGGTGCTCTATCTGTCTCCATCCCCTCCTCCTTCGCTCTTTACGTCTGCCTTGAACTTGTAAGGAGTTCAGCAGGACTGAGCCTACAGTCCAGACAGGGCTCTGGAATGCGAGTGCAGCTACTCAAGCCCGTCTGACCTGCCACCACACCAGCTCCATTTCACCGGGCTAACTTACCTATTCATTTACAATGGGACTTCAACTTTATCTCCCCTTGTAACACAACATTAACTGCCAAAGAGCTGGAAATGCATTATCAGCCTGCCTCAAAGCTTGGATTGCTTCCCTCATAAATAAGATCATTATACGAGTGGTAATCCCATTAAATAGATCATTTTGCAAATATCTAAATCCAATTAATAAAGTGTTTTCAGAGGGGGTGCAGCAAACAGCGCCTTTTAGAGAGCTGACATGCTGTGACTCCAGCTCTTTGTTCCGCACTCCCTTAGTACCAAGGGTGATATTAATAAATACAACCCAGAGTCTTACATACACTTTGACAACAACAACTCACAAAAAAAAAATGGGATTCAGTTTTAGCATGTTCTGGTTTATCAGTAGGAAGGATATATTTACTTAAAGTTAATTTGACTACAAAGTCACATAAAAAAATGACCTCTTCCCTTACCTCTCACTCTGCCATGCACTGCAGTTGCTTGCATAATATGCTTATAGGATGTCCTTATGCCGTAATCCTATAAAAATCCCAAGCTGGACTGAGCTAAAAGCTTTAAAATGATTGCCAGATGGTTTAACAAATTAGCCATTTATGGAATTAATTCAAACTTGTTTCCTAAATCATTACCATAACTCATCCGTGGAAGTGACCTCTAAGTGCCCTTTAACTTTTAGGCGTGTGCTCCTGCGCTGACCGCGTCACTTTCTCTGAACAATTAGTCAGAAAATAAGAAAGACAGAAAACAGTTCGACTAATTAATTGCTCTTGTACAAACTAACCATCTGCGAGTAAAGGAGGCATTAAAATCCTAAAGTAGATGCCCCTCAAGTGCTCGTGTTTGTTCCACTGAACTAATAAAGTGCATAATCCGATAAAGGGTGATATCCTAAGCTTTGATTGTGCCTGAAGTGGTTGTTTTACCTTTGTGGAGCGCATCTGGCATGGTAAGAATGTTTTCGTATCTTTTCATGGTTTTTAATTGCCAGCTGAAGCTTTTAGGAAAACACTGGTGTGGTTAAATGAATTAGAAAACAGTGCCCCTGGGTGATGTTAACACATTGCACTCTCTCATCCAGCAAGTATGTAAGGCAGCCGCCAGTGAATGATCTACGTGTCTTTTTATATAGCTGTTTATGGTACAGAGAGAAGAAGACCACAGCTCTAATTATGGTTTTAAATATGTCTTTCACTATCTAGATAACATCTTTGTCTTAGAGGTTTGCTTTCATAAATCTGAGATTGTTTAAATCACACTTGTGACAGTTTCTATTGCACCTCAATTCTTGACATAAATCATCAAGCGTAATATACACCATATATACCACAAAAGCGATAAGCACACCTCAGTACCCTAATGACACTAGAAATATCATAGCGGTAATTTATTTCCTCATCTGAGTGCGAGTCCACAAATAGGGGCTGCTAAAAAAGAACACCAAAAAAAATGGAGGCTGAGGTTGGGGCCAGTCTCCCCCTCTTCTACTTTGCCTTTCCCCTGTCTAATCTGCCTTTTTCTAATGAAGAGAAGGAAAGCGAGAACAGTGGAAAGAAAGATGTCAAGAGTGAGGTCGGCCGCCCCCCTCACAGGGTCAAACTCGAGGGGTTAATACCTGGTGTCCGACACTGCACATAAACTCCGCTGAGCTCATCACACTAATTAAACAGACACACATCCTCTCGGAGCTCCGATGGCCAATCGCTGCCAGCTAAAAAAGCAGTCCATTCATGGAGGTTGGCAGGGTGTACATGTAGGGTGGGCTGGGGAAATGCTACCTGCCCTTCCTCAGTTTGATTAATGTGAAGAACAATGGTGCTCTTGTGGCCTGCCAGCCTCACTCCACTTGGTTCTGGTTCACCGCTCGAAGAGAGGGAACTGCATGTTCCAACTTCATACCCCCAGACGAACCACCACCTAGCCTAACTTCTCTACCACTGCTGTCTCCTCAAAACACCGCCATGCCATGATAATCATGCTGAATACAATCGCTTCAAATGCGGGATGCTGTTAAAATAGTCTTAAAGCAAAACATTGATGGACTGACGACGCGATGTATATTACAGTATAATTATTTTCCATGTGCCCTGAATAGAGGATTTTTTCTTACCTGCTCTATGGCTCGCGTGACTTTGGGAATGCTGCTGTATTTAGGAGTGTTAACAAACGCTCTGAAGAAGAACCTGTCATCAAGGGAATCCTGGTCCTGGAGAAACCTTATCATTGTTCTCAGCTACAGAAATAATGGAAACAGCTTCAAAATTCAACAACAGTCAAAATCTAAACACAGTGTAACTGAAACGACCACGATAATTTCATTTAAACTTCTTTGCAATCTGAGCAACATCATCATGGGGTTGCTAAGGCCTACAGAAAGCTGTTGCACAGAGTTATTCAAGTCTAACTTAAACGTCAAATACTTTGTTATTCAAAGGCAGTGAAATTGAAACACTATACGGCAGCAGCTTTCCTCCATTCTTACGTAGATCTTTAAAGTTGGCATTAAACTTAAGGTTTCCTGCAAACTAGTGTGACAGTTAATAATAATGATTATTTTCTTAATGCAACAATGACCAAATATGGGCAAAACCTAATTCCTCCAGTCAAATTAATATTTTCACCAACAAACAGTTGGACAATTTTTCATTTTTATCTTTTTTGCTTTCATAAACTGACTTTGATACTCTAAATCTACACTAAAACCTGACAACATCTCATTTCCTGTGCACCTTTAGACTCAAGCCGTACCAAGGCTCCACTCTGATTCATGGTTTTCTTGTAGTAGTTCTGCCTGGAAACGACTAAACCGACATTTATTTATATAAAAATGTCACAGAGTATTACGTTAATATCTCACTTGTTTGTCTTTCCTCAGACGCAACAAGTGTTAAGTGAATGCATCACACAGTTAAGAGAAGTCAAGCCCTTGGTTTTGATGTTTCCACAATGCATTAGCTAGTGTTTTATGTGAGCCAGATCAAAGTTTTATCAAACATGTCAGCCCATTTTTTTTCCTCGGGTTGCTGTGGAGAGTAAAAGACATCCGGCAATTACATTCATGGGATAAAGACATCAGCGTCATCTCTCCGAGGGAGTGACAGCATAATGTTATGGGTGTCAAAACTTGGGCGACATAATTAATTGCAGCAACTCCTGAACCCAAGACTTGTAGTTTTTTACCAGCGCTTTGCCAATCCTCTGAGTTTCAGCAATATCAAAACAGGGAGACAAATTGAGCCACCTGCATGTCTCCAAAGCTTGACAACTCATCTCACTTGCAAATTGCGAGCGTTTTACCCCCCTACAAAGGAGTCCATAGAGGCTAGCGGGCTTCTCACCAGCCAAGGTTTGATAGGTCTTCATGCAGCTATGTGACACTTTGAAAACAGTGGAGACATTCCATAATACTGGAGGCTGGAAAAAGAACATGCACAGTCCTAATGATGATAGTCCATATGGCTGAGGCTGCACTGTTGGTCACACACTCTGGGCTGTTTGGAGAAGTGCTTCACAATTATCTGCAGTGAAGTTATATTTGAAAAACAAACCGTGATTAGTGTGCTCGAAGGCATGCAGCGAGGATTACGAAACACTGACATGTTGGTTTTGTGTTGCATAAAGTTTATGTGAGACTCGACTTTTACAGCAAATCTGACTGGTTACAAGTCAGCTGAAAAGCTGCGTTTTAGGATTATCTATTTTAGAGGTGAAGCCAGTTATTAGAAAAAGAAGTGTCAGTAACCTGTAACTATGGAGGGGTCATGTGGTAGGAAAGAGGAACATCTTGCCAAACTGAGCACACGGAGTTGTAAACCATGCTCTCATTGGTTTATTCTAAAGACACGTTAAAAGATTCCCCCCAACATGTACTATATGCTAGCGATATACTTTATCTGGTGACTGATGGTGCCATCTTTAAGGCTTACATCCAGTGCTAGGGAGCTAATGTGAGGAACTTGAATCAGTGGACGCACATTTTGCTCAACAGTTTCCAAAGAGCCTCGGAAGTAACACCCTTCTATATTTAAGGATTAATATCGTCTTATCAGCCACTAAACTCACATGTAAATAGGCACATATTAACTGAAAATAAATGCTAAAATGAGGTTGTGTGTGTATACATGAGTGTGCAAGGTAAATGCTCGCAGTTACTGAGCGAAGACCCAACAGAGAGAATGAGGCTGGAGACAGACATTTCAACGCCTTTCATTAAAACTTATTACTTTGCATGTTATGGTATTGTAATCCTCTCTATGAGCAATTTTGTAACGACATAAACCATTATTTATCTCAGATTAATTAGATTTAAGACCTTTTAAATCTCGTTTGGTGCAGAACGCCCATGGAGCTTCTCTTTTCACAGCAAAAAGAAACATCAATAGATCTTTCCTGATGATCACTTTTTGTAGATTAGAGGATTGTTATTAATTGGTCAATTGGTTAATTGTTATTTTTTTCCTAATTAGTCACCATGGAGGAATAACAGGCTTTCTTCAGTGACCCTCATTTATAGAACTGTCCTTATCAAACATGTTGTATAGAGAGGTTTCAGTAAAATGCAAGCCAAAATCTGAATTATTAGGGCAGAACTACATGACTTGGTTTGGAGTGCTCAAGTCTGGTTAAAAATAAATAAAAGATCATGGATAATACACCTAACTCGTTTAGAAAAAACCTTATCACCCACTGGATAATGTAAAATATTCATCTCAGCAGCCAAACTTTGAGAATATGTCACAGAGCCGTCTGTGGTATGTGTAGGATGAAGAGAGGTTACATTGCACGCACAAGTGGAAGCTCCCTGGATGTCTGCAAAAACACATTTGCAAATATGTGTAAAAGGAGAACCCCAGGAGACACTGGCACCAACAATGGGAAGCCACACAGAATTAAATCCAGAGGGTATGCTTTTTGTTCTGACTTTAAAAGTTCATTATTAGTCATATACTGCACATCTTAAAAAAGAAGTCAAAAGACAAAAGAACCAGTAGAAAAATCAGGTGACCAGTCCAGTTCTGATGCCTGCTCTTCCCTGGTGTCTCCTGGTACAAAAATGTATCGCAAACCTGATTCTTTCCTTTCCAAGAAAGCAGAGGGGTTGGCAAATGGCTCACTTGCGACCAAAACCAAACGCTTTCTTTCTTTTCCCATGAGGTCAAGCAGGAAGAAGGTTTGTGAGCAAGATTTAGCAAGGTGTTGCTCCCTTTTTTTTAAAGTTATAAACTATTTGTCATCTTTGTGTATAAAAGATTGAGGTCACATTTGTGTCACAGCACAAAGAATTGTGGCAAACAGCCACGTATGGACTCAATTTGAGTCTTTTGACTGTCGCCATCTTGTTTTTTGGTGCCAGTAGAGACTACCTACATAACCTAACACTTTGCTAGTTGTCTCTTTATAATCACATGGGTCACCTTTTTGGTCAAAGCTGTAAGTACTTATATATACAAGAGCTGGTGCTAATTAATCTGGTGCTAATTAATCTAAACTGGGCAGGGATAGCTCAGTAGGTAGAGTGGTGGCCCCATGATCGGCAGGTCGGGGGTTCGAATCCCCTGAACAGCCACCCTGAGGTACCCCTGAGCAAGGTACCATCCTCACACACTGCTCCCCGGGCACACAATGGCTGCCCACTGAGTGAATGGGTTAAATGGAGAGAGGAATTTCCCCACAGGGATCAATAAAAGTACACTTTCTTTCTAATTAGAAGCCATGAAGGTCCCATCTTATACTGATTTTGTTTTGCTTTTTATCACAATTAATCACTGTGTATGAACTAACAAATATTCATGGTATTCTGGAAAGCATTCTAACCTAGATCCTGAAACTATTCCAAAATACTACTGTTGACAAACCTTAAAAATGTGTTGCTTTACATAGCAATGAAATTTAGAGAAATTTAGAAATAATTATTGAAAGCGATGACAGGCAAACCAGTGTTAAATCTCTAAAATGTCTAAGCAAGCCTCAAATCAATAAGCAGACTGAGTTGTGGTTTATTAAAGTAACAGGTTAGAACTCACTATCACGCTGGTGTGCTGTGATGTCACCTGCTCCCGGCCATGCCTCCTCCTGTAAACAGTCCACTGCCATCATCTGTAAGAAGACCGGGCAACGCGTCTCAACAAGGTGCTCTGTGTGAGGCACCGTGAAGCCAGACTCTCTAAGACATTGGCAGACTTTGCTTAGCTCAGCCTAAAATGTGCAACACTCTCCCCTCAAACCAGGGCTTGTTTAGCTGCTGGCACATGAAGGCATCAGTCAGATGTATGCCAGCTGAGCTGAAGTGTGCCCACAGAGTACACACTGCAACATCACTACCAGTACTCGTGCCCTCACCTTGTCTACCTTGGCACTTTTTGAGTTTGATGGAAAGTGCCAGACAGCATATTTATACATCTTAATTAGCAATAATGAAGCCCGGTACCTGCCAACAATCTGTTGCCAGTAGTTACTGTGTGGTGTTGACTAGACTGTATGCCTGTTGTTTGCCTGCTACTCACATGAGAACTGCACAATTGAAATAGGTGAAAGGATCATGTGTTTTTCCTAAAGCCAATTAGATTCACTAACAAACACGTAACGATGATGGATATTTAACACTTGAGGATGGAGATGTTTAGTCTGAAAGGGCCTTTTACAACACGTAATAACTAAGCCTGTATCTACAGGACCCCAGATTTATAGCAGATTATGAATGAGCAGGAGATGGTTATTAGCTGTTCTAACTGTTTGTCACGCTGCAGATCATTCACTTTAAAGGGCCTGTCAGGACATGGTGAACGACAGCAGATTCTGAGGATGTTTAAAGTCCCTGTGATCTGAAGCCATGTTTGGATGCAAACATGTTTAGATCTGTTGGCCAAGATAAGTTTGAGCTCTGCACAGCCAGACGTTTTTATGGAGTTGTGAAAACAAGTTGCATGATTTTTTTTTTTTAAACCGTGAAATAGGCTACAACCATCCTCCTGACGTCTGGATTTATGGCCTGGTAATTCCCCTCTGGAGTAATTTGGCTGGTACATCTGCAGCTTAGCCGCATTCCAGCAGAGCTCTCCTGTGCTGTGAAGTCAGGAGATGACTGATTGATTGATTGTATTACTCCAGTTTTAGCATGGCTTTGCAGAGCTATAGCAGTGAAGTTCTAATGTGATCTATCCAGCGAGCAGCCTGCCTGCTTTTGGGTTAGCCTGCTGTGATGATCGCAAATCATGGTTAGAAAGTGAACTTTGCAAAATACCACACAGTAATAACAGGAAACTGATAGACACTGTTTCAGATTAAAAGATGTTTAACTTAATTCCAAGCAGAATTATATGTAAGATTTAATGGTTACAAATTATAAACACAACAACTGAATGCAACACAGCGTTTATGGTGTGTTTTCCCTGGTAACAACACGAAAATTCAATTATCAAGTTCCTCATCACTGACTTGATGCTTCCACATGTTATTTCGGATGCCAACTGCAGGCTAAAAATGATTACATGCAAACATGTAGTGTGCTGATGGAAGTCTGCAGTTTCCAAGTGCCACTTACTGCTGAGGCAGTGAAGAGACCAGTTGCTTTCATAGCCTACAAAATGGTAAGTCTAACGTAAATAAATAAATAACATAAAAAAAATTAAAATGTAATAAAAGGATTCCAAGTGGTCCTCACAAGGCACAGGTAAAATTAAAGTTTACCTGCTAAACTAAATTAGCTGATGCTAATCGGGAAATTAGCTAAATTAACAAGCTATCAATTAGTTATCTGGCAGCTAGTTATATTTACAGAATAATTTCACCAGATACTATCCGGTCGTTAAGTGATGACGTGACGAATCCTACTTCCGGGCCTAAAGTAGTCTGCGTTTAATATGGCTTTTGTGTTGTTAACATGTTTAATGTTTTGTATTTTCTTCTATTTAATCTCAAAAAGCTCCTAAAACAGTCAGTGATCACTGTTGACCTCCCTCGGCTTTTATTACCACTAATCATTTATTTAAGCTCAGTTTTTAAAACCTTAGGATGTAACTACAGCCCAGCCCATGCAGCAGTATATGAATGACTAACCTCGTATTGTGGATGGATTATCTCAGTTGTTCTCCTGGCTGAAGTTTGGTCCTTTTACAGCATCCTGCCATGCGATTACATTTGTTCCTGACCACCGAGAACACTCACGTTAACTTTTATCGAGTGGAAAAAAAGTTAGCTTGTTTATATTATGCTAACATAGCTGTGTCGCTAGCGGTCACGTAGCACATCATTATATACCAGCTAGCCCAACTTCAGTAACCCTACAAACGTCACTGCTGTTTAGTTTTCTGTCTTCATTTATGCTGGAAGTGATAGCAGAGCTGTACGTTTTAATTTGTTTCCAAAACCCCGCAGTCAGGACATGCTATATTGTATTTAGATAGAAGCTAGCGAGCTAACTCCCTGCTAACTTCTAACTCCGTTAAATGTCATAAATTCCGTTTTCATGGATGCCTGGATGTTAAACTCAATTGTTACACCTGGTAGAGCAGAACGCTGATCATTTTATTAAAGATGAAAGACTTTAGACAGTTTTTCAACTCTCAGTAATGCCATAGTGATCGTTTGATATGTGGACCTGCAGCGGAGTTTAGGCCCAGACATGACTAGTGACGTCAGACTTAACAACCGGATACCATCTGGTGCATATGTTATGACGCAGAGCTTGGTTGTATAAGTAAATGATAATGAAATTAGATGAAATAAACTGTAAGGTTAGCTAAATCTGAGAGGAAGCACTTGAAAACTGAAGTACACGAATTCATTCAACTGTTAGAAATACAAACTTAAATACCTGATGGAGAAGCAAAAGAGAGACATGCTTGAAAACATGGCGTGGGGGGTAAACTCGCCGGCCACCTTTTTAGGTCCACCTGTTCAACCGCTCATAAACGCAAGTATCTTATGAGCAGACATGTAGACATGATCAAGTCGACCTGCTGACGTTAAAATCGAGCATCAGAATGGGGAGGAAAGGTAATATAATTAGCTTTGAACATGGCATGATTGTCAGTGGCCTGTATGAGTATTTCATAAACTGTTCTCTGCTGGGATTTCCCCCCACACATCCATCTCTGAGGTTTGCACAGAAAGGGTCTGAAAAAGACAAAATAAGACCTGAGCAGCAGTTCTATGTTGATGTCAGAGGACAATGGCCAAACTTCTTCCAGCTGATAGGAGGGCAACAGTAACTCAAATAACGACTCTTTTCAACCGAGGTATGCAGAAGAGCATCTCTGAATGCACAGCACATCAAAGCTTGAAGCAGATGGCTACAGTAGAAGAAGACCTGGGTGCCACTCCTTTCAGGTAAAAACACTACAACGACAATACAGACGCCAAAACTGTACAACAGAACACTGGAACTACATTGTCAGGTCTGAATACTTTAATGGTAAAGGCAGAATTTGTCATAAACAACATAATAATATGGATCCATCCTGCCTTGTATTGACAGTTGATGTTTTCTTGGGGATGCTTCATTGCCATGCTTTGGAGCCTTTATTACCAACTGAGCATCATTTAAACTCCACAGCCTACCTGAGTATTGTTGCTGACCATGTCTGTCCCTTTATATAGACCAAAATCCTCTGAGGGATGTCTCCAACACTTTGTTGAACCTGTGCACAAAAAATGTATGCAGTTCTGAAGGAAAAAGAGGATCCAACCTGGTACTAGCAAAGCATACCTGATAAAGTGTCCAGTGAGCGTATATATTCAGAATGACCTAATCCCAAAAAGGGGGAATTTATTTCTAGCTTACCCACACAACTTAGTCTTTAAAAGCAAACAACAATAAATCATAACAATTATAAAAATATTAACCTAAATTAGAATGGTTAGTGTTAACTGACCTAATAGCTGTGGGAATGAAGGATTTTAAAGTTTCTGTTGATTCTTCTTTGGGAAGTTCATTTTAAACGTGTCTATTATATTAGAGGTTAATATATGTTTATTTAATGTCACTGCATCACTTTTGCAGTTAAATGAGTTCTCTTCCTTCACCTTCACACTTGCTTGCGCTTCACTCTTGATAGGTTTCTCTTTGCTCTGGTTGTCATCTGGCTTTGTTCACCTGATACCAGACGCGTGGCAGCTATCAGAGGAAGACAATGCCATCAACACAATGCTCAACACAGGGATCCACAGCGTGTTTGACACCTGATTTATCTCAAGCACCTATGCAAATTGTTAACTATCCAGCAACAAAGGGTCCTACGCTTGATGAGCGGGTGGGGTCTGATTCTCTTGGGAGCTGGAGGGGGTTGACCTTGACATCTGGCCCCCGATCACGCAGCTAGTTCGAGCCAGCTGCCCAAATAGGTCTGGTTTTTCCCCTAAAACACCTCATCCATCTGCTGAATTTCTTGTCATATAAGTTTCTCCATGATTGCCTGAGGCACTTCCATTCACAGACACGTGCAGGTTGACACTGATCCCCGCTTTGACGCCCATCCATATTTAAAGGGGTGCGCAGGTGACCTGTGGGTGGCCCTTTCTGGCACGCTGAGGGCACTCCTGCGCCCACAGAATCTTGCATAACACGTTTGTTAGATATTTCCTCAAATTACAGCCATATGATATAACGCACAATGAACTAATGGGGCTTCAGTCTAGTAGGCACTCAGATGACACGTGCCACCACCGCACAAAAGATGGGATCAGGGAAATTCAATCTGTTGATGAATGTGTAAGGATGACAATGAGCATGCCAATTAGCTTATAAATACAACAGGTGACACCTACATAAAGCCCCAATTACATGCTTTTTTATGTCCAGTGTCTGTCAAGGCAGACTACAAGTTAATAAACATTAAAGAAAAAAATAGATTTATTATGTATGATGCAACTTCTGTTACCTATAATTTAACATTATGACATTATGGTGGTGTCTAAATGACAAGAGCCAGCTTAAATTTAGTCTCAAAATTCAGTGACTAAGCCAACACAGGTGACTGTGCTGCCATTTCACCTGTAACGTTTATTATATTACTGGTGTCTGTCATTTTCACTGTATGCAGCTTCTATTGTCAGCTCCAAGGTGGTGCTGTGGACTGGCACCTGGTGCACTGCTGGAGATGCACCGTCAGGCTGAGGTGACGAGGGAGAGGTTGCGTTTTAACCAGCTACGTGGCGGGGAGACAGGGAAGCGAACCGCCTCTTACAAAAGCCATCGGCTGGTAAACACCACAAGTGTTTTTCCCAAAAGATTTCACACAGCGCTGTTGCACACATAGGCAAATGAAAGTGCAGTTTTTAAAAGCAATCTCGCTACTCAGTTGTCAGATGATGCCACTTCTCTCTTTCGCCTGGAGGGCATGGGAATTTCTCCAGAACAAAGGGAAGCGACGCTTTGAGCAGGAAGAAAACAAAAGCTCTGACACAAATCAGCGCAATTAGAAACACTAATTGTAGTTCAACTGCCAGCGAGATCAGTTAATTGAGAGTGGCTTGTATTTTATCCACAGGACAGGTGTCAAATGGAAGAGACAGTGATCCACTTTATGGAAGATTTGCATCAGATTTGAGCTGCACTGATGGATTAAACAGATCTACTGCAAAAGAGACTCACAACACATAAAATCCTAATTTATTCACCATTACGGGCTTTTGATGAGACTCAAAAAAATAAATAAATAAATTAAGCAAGTCACCAGTTTTCCTTACTGTAACTTTATTGAAAAGGACTAAAACAATCGTACCTGTGCCTTTCAAGCTACATCCAGTGAAACCTTGGGATTTAATTATAATAGTCATGGTAATATCTAAAAGTTCGTGTTACAAACTGTAGCACATGGAGAATTGGTGCACATTAAACTGCATCACCGAATTCTTATGAAGTGCTTTTGTTGGCACTTTACATACAGTCACCATTAACAGCATTACACTGTTATAATACATACATTTTCTACACCACAATGTATAACTACAATAATTATAAGAATAATAATAGAAAAAAACAACAACATACATTCGTATCCCCAAACATCCAAGAAAGTTTTGCATATTTGCTAAAGTGTAAAGATTAAACACAAAAAGTTGATCTACCGTCACATTTGTTAACTATACAGTTTTGACTTAAATAGATTACAACATGGTCATGTGATGAGGTTTGATCAAAATGAACCCACTAGAACCCGATCAAGTGGATCAAAGGTTTCTAGATGAGTAAAAGCTATACAAGTTGGCTTGTGTGTAGGGCTGCCACAAACGATTATTTTGATAGTCGACTAGTCACCTTAGTCGACTAATCAGATCATGCATCCATTGGACGTAAAACGTACAGCTTATTGCACCAGCATGCGTCTGCTCTTATATAACTATCATTAGCTTACAGCTTTAAGTGTTTAAGGTATGTGCTAACTAAAAATAAAGACAAGATGGTAGTTTATTAAATTTCAATGAAATTTGCAGATTGTTTCGGTGAAGTTTAATAAACTCCTTGCTATCGAAAATATAACAGGACACCGGAGTATATTCTCGAGCATCTCACACTTCTGATAATCAGCTGTCGTCTTGATGTTTATTCAGCTGTGTAAAAACTATAACTAATCTCAGCCAAACCGATTTACTCAGGAACAAATAAAATACTAAAAAAGCCAAACAATAACATTTTGAAGTTATCGAAGTGACTCATATATATTTAACCTGAGTAGCGAAAGACAGCAGTTGGTTTGAAAACGATTTGCAGGGAGTCCGGTGTTCTCACGGCCCTAGTTAGCCTAGCCCCCAGCTAGCTATCGAGCTAGTGGGTATCAGACGTCTCCGAAAACGTCGGAGCGCTTTTGAAAATATGTGGTGTCCTGATAAACTGAGCAGATATTTGAGGTTTACACAGCTACATTCTCGCCTGAAAATATATTAAACATTTATTTTGTGACCCAGAAAGAATAATATTAAAACGAACTAGCTGCCGCCATTGTTGTAAACTGAGCTGGGCTGCGCTATGAATTCTGGGACACAGCTTCTTCTTCTTCGGGGTTTAACGGCAGCTGGCATCCTTGTACATGCAGTGCTGCCATCTTCTGTTTCAGTCCGTTATTGCACTCTTAAATCCTACTACTCATTCCTGCATCTTTTGTGACCTTACAAAGCTTCAAACGACGCGTCGGCTATTAAAACAGTCATCAACGATTTTGATAGTCGATGTAATCGTGACTAGTCGACTAATCGTGGCAGCCCTACTTGTGTGTGTAAGTGAGACATAATCAAAACATGTGGTCGACATGCAGGAATGACAAGAATTCAAACATCCATTTCATTGATTCGTAACATTAGAAAGTCTGAATGAACTGTGAGACCAATCACACACACATACACACAGACAGAAGTAGACCCAACATGTTTACATCAAAAAAGTAATTTTAGGTCTCCATCATGTTGGAGCCACTCATGTTTCATTGTGTTGGCCCCTGTGCAGGCGACGCCATTCACTCCTCTAAACTCGATGACGCTTTGCTAAATAGCGAGATCTTTTATAAACGCAGTCATCATTTCCTTCAAAACTGTGTGCCACATTACAAGCACCGTCAGGGGATTTAGCTGCAGCTTAAGTCTTAGTGTCTGGCAGCTGTATGTGGCCTATGGCAAGCAGCATCATATTATCAGTAAAAGACTACCAGGAGGAGGATTGTCAGATCCCCAACTGGAGCTTTATGTCATTTTCATCAAAAAGGAAAAAAAAAAAAATCCCAGTGTATTTGCACTATTTGTTGGAACAGTGCGGGGATTTACCTTCAACACATTTAAGGTGTACACTGATGCATATACACAATTAATAAACTTAAATTATGGTGGGGGGCCATTTTATCTTCAAGCATTTTAAGTGCTTTGCATATTCAGATTTATTGTATGAGAAACATTATGCAAAGAGCCAAGGAATATAGATGCAGATCTTTCCTTTTTTTGAGTGCAAAATATCCCTTTGCACTGTTGTTGTCAAACATAATTTCAAAATGCTTTTCATTTAGATTTGTGTTTTCGTATGACATCTACCAAAGCACCAAATTATGTTAAAGCATAAAGCAAATGTATCAATCAAGCTAAAAGACAAACTGACAACCAGAATCAATTAATTTGAACTAGTCACCCCCAGTTTTCATTTGAACTAAACAACCTGAGGGTACAAATGTACTGACATTAAATATAATCTGAGAAAATATATTTTTGTTAGTTAATCGTCTGAACACAGGACCACATTATAGACTTGAGAGTTAATCGCCCGAACACCGCTCCCAAGCATGTGAAATAAATGATGAAAGTGAATCGCTTTTTGGAACTCAAGTAAAATAACACCTTCCCCAGGAAGCACAATTTCAAACATTTTACAAAATGTGTATAAACTCAAAAGCGCTTGAAGAAACATTGCGAGCGACTATACAAAATGTACAATAGAATTTGTAAGAGCTTGAAAAGATCAATGAACACCTGGCAGCCCACCAATACAGGCCGGTTAAAGTGGTTAGTAAAGCCTAAAACATACGAGCCCAGGATTAACACTTCAGCTAAAGTTGGAAGGCAATCTTGGAAGGAAAGCTTGTCCATCATGGAAAGCAGATTCTTAGCCATAAAGCACTCATGATTCCAAAAAGCTAATTCAAACACTGTTACCATTGAAAAAAAACATACAGATAAAACATCAGATAACCATTTTCAATACAAAGAAATAAACCCGACGCCTTTGTCACATCATCAGACAGAAAATATTAGCAGTAACTTCTTGTCCATAATGTGTCTGGGTAAAAAGAAATGGGATTAAAAAAGAAACAATAGAATAAAAACACACCTATGAAATGTTCTCTTTGGATACTCCAAATACTTTAAAGGCAAGCAAGGATCGATCACCTTGTTAGTGTACCGTATACATACATTTCGGACTTAAGTATTTCAAAGTCGCCCGCAAGACATTCAGTAACAGGAGGTTTTGGCCTTACGTTTGCACAACATCCGATAAAATAACCACTTCCACAGCAGAAAGAGAGTAATAACTTTTGCATGCCAAAAAATGTGTTTGACTGATGTAATGTTCATGAAAATGTAAATTGTGTTTGTGTTGAAATTCCACAGATCTAGTGTAGCAGTTTGCCTCATATGGGATTTGGTATCATACAGTGTAAAGGTCAAATATTTCCAAGACTGCAAAACAATTAAAATCTCATAAATAGTACAAAAACCACTAAACAGGATAAGATGGATCCTCCTCATGGCCTCATATATCAAACATCGCTTGATGCAGATGTCTGATATATTGTTAAACATGGCAACGATGAGTAAATGACAGTTATGTGACTATTAAACATGTTTAACACTGTAAATACAGCTGAAATAAACAATTATAGATGTAACCCTAACCATCACTAAATGACTATACTACAGGTTGCACAGCCATAGACTGTATAAAAAAGAAAAATTTAGCCCTGGGTCTAAAATCAAAGCCAGCCACCATTTTTTGTTTTCCAATGACCAGCAGGAGATCATTATATCATTAGAAACATTTTTCTAATGTTTTAATTACCAACTTCAAGCCTGTTAAATCAAGTGTGGCATTTTTTTAAAAACTTATTTTTTTACTTAACCCTATGATTTATCAATTTGTTAGCATATGATGCCCTTTGATCACCAAGTTTGGCTTCAGAGATGGCTAAACAGCTGGAGCTGAAGTCTCAGAATAGGGGTTTCCACAAGCCAAAAGCTCTAAGTGACACCACAGTGGCTATATCCATCCATTTTTCTACAGTCTATGGCACAATCACACATAAAAGTGGCTTTATCCAAGAACAACCTTACTTAAGTACCAGCAGCTGCCCTGTAGCTGTAGCATTTGGTCAGGACACACGGATAAATTAAAATTAAGGAGCATGGTTTAACATAGAAACCCTAACCCTTAAAGTGAAATGAGAACAGTTAGCTTCTCATGGTTAACATGTTATCTAAATGGCAATCACTGGTTATTTACCCTGAAAATTATCAGTGAATTCTCATTAGCACCCCATAAAGTGGTAAGACACACAGTACATAGTGAATTTGAGCCTAAAATAGGAATTACATATGCATGAATTTTTGTTTTAGTTACAGATTTTTCACAATAGGATAGGTCGTGGGAGGGGGGTATGGGAATACAGTGCCGCTTTTAACATCAGGTACCCTACAAACCCATTGTAAATGAGTTTTAAAAAATGGATATGTAAAAATGACTGAGTATATACCCACATGTGCAGATGGTAGCATTAACACAATCTTGAGCAAAAATAAAAAGTATGAAAAAGAGGAAGGCTGTTCAATCAATAACAAAGAACTCCAAGCTTTTTTATCAAATCAACATAAAGAGAGGAGTTTTACTCCAACATGTGATTAAAACGTAAACAAGACCATTACCAGCAGAATATAAAGCATTACCTTTAATATGATTATTGCACTTAAAGTAAAAATTATCACCTCCAACCGGGGACTTTAAGAGCCTTGGTCAAAGAAAATTAAATGATAGTCATCACAATAAGAGTAAAAAATAAAATGTCAGTAACTGATAAAAGGAATGTGCATTTGTTCTTGAGGAGAAAAATAATGCACACCTCAGGAAGCTAGAGACAAACCAGGCTTCCAGGACCTGTCAGCAAATTCTTACAACTATCTTCCAGTGTTTCTAAGAAAATCCATCAATCACTAAAGCTGAATGTGTCCACATCTGCACCACGAGGCAGGCTAGGGACAAAAAGCTGATGCCGTGACGTGCACCGCAGTTTAAGTGGCAAGTTTTGGACTTGCACTTGATTGTAACGCAGTACCTACAGCTTCATCTTATAAACCTGTAGACCATCTCTCAGCAAACAGCACATAACTGTGACTACAGCATCTGGTAAATACGAATTTGGCAGCATTTGCACTGTAAGAGCTTCTCAGCAGCTGATGGCAACTGTGTGTGCAACAGACCTCTGTTGGTTTACAAGTACAGTACAGCTAAACATAGTTGGTGTGAAAAGATTTGATGTGCCTTCAATAAGCTGAATGTCTCCTGTTTAAGTACCTAAGAACACACTCCAAGAAGTAATCATGAGCAAAATTATAACACGGAATTATAAGAATGCCAAACAAGGCATGTATGACCTACATATTAAAAAAATAAAAAAGCCTAGAAAAACTAACCACTGAATAGTAACTCAATAATTGATCAGTTCTATTTGTTCCCACTCACTTTAACACCTGATAACGATCCGTGAGCTATTGCTAAACCTTCATTAGTACCTTTTCATCGTGGGTCATTTTTTCTACTTTTTGGAAAGTTTGCCCGCCTTCTTTTTTGGCTCATAGGGTGTCCGTAGAATACTCGGCGTCTCCTCCATGACGCGTACAAGCAGGTTATCAATGTAATCCTCCAGTTCCCTGATGTGGGCATCTTTCTTTTTCACCACTTCTTTCTGTTTGATGAGTTCCTGCACAACCTCTTCAAAAGACAAGTTGCTATAGGCAGACACGCTTTCCTGTGTCACCTCCTGAAAGTGGAAAACAAAGAAATGATCATGACCATGTTGTGCATACATATGTTTTGTAAAAGGGTGCTTAAATCTTTGTTGATTGGGGCACCAATAAGTCTTTATGCTCCATCATTGCTGACTAATTAGGCTGTTTGGCACAGAGTCACATGTTTATCTTTTGTTGTGCTACTAATAAAGGCTAGCTGAGGATTTTAGGGTTTTAGCTCTGACCTGGTCAATGAATTCGGTAATAAACATTCTGATTTAACACTAGCGCCTGAAGATTTACTGTTTGGCTGATATTGGCCTATCACACGTGTGACCACAGGGAAGTTTTTCTTTTGATCCTTGAAGAACAAAATGCAGAAACAGATGCTGGAGGCAATTCTCAATTGTTTCATTCAAGTTTGAAAGATGAACCTGACCCCTCAGACAACAGTCTCAGTGGACAGGTGGCTGTCAAGAAGTCATTCTTGAGGAAAGTTATTATACAATTTACACAAGAACTGACCTGAAAATCAGTGGCAACAGATCTTATGGAGTGAGGAATCCAAATTTGGAATTGTTTTTGGTCGTAATCGTCATATATATGTATGGAAGTGGTCAGAAGAGAGGTAAGTGTCTACTGCAACCACTAAAGGAGGCTCCTTCATGCTTTCTGGTGATGGAGTCTCTGTCAAAACTGATAAAATTATGAATGCAGAAAGGTTTTTGCAAAAAGCTTCCCTCAGACAATTATAGAATAAAGGTGGTCATATCAAAAGTTGACTTTCAAGGTTGTTAGAATTGCACAAATTCTGTTTTAACTTATACTGTATTTCCATGTATGTTTGATTTACTTGTTTTCAGTAAATCAAATAATGCCAGTAGGAACATGACTTTTGGACAGTAACCTATCTAAAGGTGAAAAACAAGGACCCTATAAGGTTCCTTATAGCTTAACTACTCTATTAGGACTTAGCTTTGACACTACAGCACATCTTTATCTTTGCTTTCTAGTGTTAAAAACACATACTCTTTAATTCAAGACGACTCTGGCAAAAACTCCAAATAATCTGCCAGTACTTAACAATAAAGATTACCAAAACAATTTAATCTTTGTTTTGAGGGGGAAATGCCAGGCTGCATATTTCTACAAATAAAGGTCACGCTAATAAATGCCAAAATACGAATGCAACCCAAGCCCAGCTTTGCTCTTTGAGGACAATCTAGTTGGACAGAGCAGGGTGGTACAGTATGTGCAGATCATATTGCGCGGGTACGAGAGGAGCTGTAATCGTTTTTAATGAGGGACCACTTTATCGCTTCAGTGCTGGGCATCCTCCCCTGAACGGATAGAACAGCAAAGCCTTCACCCTGTTTAAAATACCACACTTATCAGCTTCCACTCCCATGCACCATTCAAGCCTTCACTGCTGGGTAAAGACAATGCAGAAAGAGCTGGAGCAGGACTGCTTACCAGGTATCTTATCGCTTCTAACAGCATAGAGGCTACTGTGGGGCGACACAAACCAAAATGAAATATTTGCCACAGAGATTAAATGTCCAACGCAAGGAGGGTTTCAGGAACAGAGCTCGGTAACCTATTCCCCACACAAACACACCTACCCCCCAAAAAAGCCATCTCACTGAAAGATACTGCACTTAAGCCATCTGAGAGGGAATAAGAGAGCAGACAGCCATATGGAAGGATGCTGGTTTCACGTACAAGCGTGTATACATGCACACACTCGCTTTCCCTCTCACACCCACACACACATATATATACACACCCCCACGGCATAATAATCAGGAGCTTTAGTGGTTGGTGACAAAGGCCTGGAAATGACCATGAACTGGCAAAGTAATGATGACCATTTTTCTGCGATCAGTAGTGAGGAGAAGATAAGGCGCACACTTGGCATTCTCCAGTTGTGTCATTACAGTTTCTAATGAGCTCAGCTTTGAGAATCTAAAAGCTCAGTCCTTTGAAATCTCTCACTGCCCTCCCTCCCTCCTGCATGTAGTTAATTAGGGCCTTGAAGCAGAGGAAATGGGAGCTGCCATTTCTGCGAGGCACAGCGGCATGCACGGGGGCACATGTGTGGATACCGACAGCCCTCAACACCCACAAAGAAAGGTGAGGAAAGCCATTATCAGCATTCTCCTTCTCATTTAGGCATCACTTCGGCTATTGCTCCCCCTGCTCCTTCATCTATATCAGTTTTGCTGTGTAACAGTCTGCGAATTTTAACTACTGAACAACTAGCAACTACTAAAGAGTTAAAAACTTTATCTACAAATGAGGTAAAAATGATATCTTTAAGTATTTCTGTGCCCTGCCTCATAAAAAAAACCCCAAACAAACAGCAATTAAACAATCTGTGCACATCACTACAACTGACCTTACAGGCCGAAATTTCACACCACTTCAAACTATGATTAGATCGGACATGATGACCGATGTGTGCAGCTGCTAATTAGTTGAATGGCACGTCTGAGTTTTCAGGGGTCTCACAAATCAATGTCACCAGCTGCTTAAGAGTCCTCAATAACAAAATCTGCTCAGCATTACATATAAAATGTACACAAATGTAACTGTTGCACTTATTCTCCCTTTTTTTCCCCTCTACACTTTCAGCCAGTCAGGTAATATGAAACTATATAACTTTCTAAAACATATTCTTACTATTTTTTTGTCCTTCTTCTTCTGGCCAAAGGTGATGTTGGGTCCGGTTAATTTTTTGTCACTGCAAAACAACCAAATGCAAAGTTAGTAATCACATTAAAGCATTGCACTCTGTATTTTAGCAGACTTTTACAAATATAGAAGCTCTGATGTACTCATGTCCTGCACTAGGAGAACAATAATAAATACATTAACAGGGAATAAATAATAAACTTGAAAACACCTTTTTTCACCCATGCACTACATTACAAATGACCGCTGAGCTAGTGTATGACAAAGGCAGCAGTAAAGATGATGGACTAGTGCCTACAGAGATAAGTGGTTAATTGGGTGGTCTATCTCTTCAGGGGATCTCATTACTATAGCTCAGAGGGCTCTGTTATCAAACCCAGGCACTCTAAAGAGCCACTAATGACACCTTCCACTCTGATAAACCAGAACTTAGCTACAGTGCTCACCAACTCTTTATGTAACAAAGGAAAAAGATGTAACTGGCTCAGTGGAAATGTTTAAATAATATTTGACAACATAATGAGAAAGAGAGCGAGAGAAGGTCTATCAGAAAGTAGATTTCAATCAACAAGGTATTGAGAACTTTACTGGAATGTCAAGCAAATATCCTGTGGAGCAGTGACTATTCCATTGGCATTCCAAGATGATGTTTTGGGATTTTGAGATTCCTTGATTGTGATGAAAAAGACAAGTAGCATGCTGCAATCACTGCTCTGCAGGAGCCGAACACAGACTTTGTCTTTGTTTTAATAAGACAACATACATTTTGTTTTTAAGTGTGTTCTCTTGTAAATTTCTGGGTTTTTTCTTTTTTTGATTGTTATTCCTGACTGGGACAAGAAAAGAAAAAGTCAAATAAAGTGATGATGCCAATATAGCCAATAAAGCTAACTTAACCACAAATACAAACAAAAACAGGACAACCTGGCTTTGTAGTTGGAACTGAATGGGTTAGTGTCTGCTTGCGAGTCTCCACTAAAGGGGTTTGGGGAACGCAGGTCTCCAGAGCTCCCTGAACGCCCCCCATTGCTGGTCTTGCGGCCTTCCTTCTTTCCTGTCACGCGTTCCAGTAGGCTGACCTTCTCCTTTTTCTCCTTCCGCTCTGGTCGGTCCCACAGCTGCCCGTGCTCCCCCTCAAATGGGTTGCGGTTGCGTGGGAGCGTGGCATACTTCTGTGGCAGGGTGTCAGTGATATCAGTGAAAGGGTCACCGTGTGCTTCGTCGTCCTGGAAGCCTGGCACCTCACTCTGGGAACGCCTGTGAGGGCCACCTGTACTTCCTACAAGATAAATTAGAAATGTAATAAGAGACAAAATATGGGGTTTTTTTTGGGGGGGGGGGTTAGTGTTTTGCTAAAAAGGGATTGGGTGAACTCAATTCATTATCAGTTTAGACATAAGAATTTTACTGCTTTATCACAAAACGACCACATTGCATCTGTGGAGTCCAGCATGATTAAAATCATAGATATTATATTTTTAAATATAATGATGCAGAAGTGTGCAAGTGAGCCACGATTTTCATTCAGGTTTGAAAACCCAAAAGAAGAATTTAAAGGTAAAAGTGAAGCAGTAACATAAATAAGTAGCTGGTCAAATCCAAATGTGTGTGTCAATATTTAGAACCAGAAGAACCAGTGTGATCACAACAGTTAAAAACTAACTGCGGATAATAATACAAAGGTTTGTTTGGGGGGGGGGTTCCCCATAGGTTTACGTGCAGAAGTATTCTACTGTTTGAACCTCTTTCAGCAAAAATAAAGAAAAATATCTTTTTTTTTGTTATTATCACTAAACTTATTTTTCACTCTGACATGTTACATTTTAACAGCAGATTCTAGTGAACATCTCAGCCTTTACTATAAGAATCACAACTACTGTTTGCATGAGTTACAGCTGCACTAACTTTGCAGAAAGAACTGGTAAATTGGAGACTGGTTAAGATGGAAATTTTCAGCTTAAAAACAGAAAATGACTAAAATGTCAAAGACTGACATAAATGGCCTACATTACTATCTTATTGAGTTGAGACTTACAGTACCTTATATTTTTAATAGGATTATATACAAACAAGCATTCTTACAGACGTCTACAGATGGCCTCTAGAAATTGCAACATCTCATTTTAAAATATAATGAAATAGACTAGCCCTTTACTTTCATTGTACATGTACAATGAAATTGTGGATTAACACTATAAGAGCCATATATTTGTAACAAACAAACACTAAAACATTGTCCTGACAGACAGGATGCCACAATGCACCACAGTGTCATTCTGACTATTCTCTATAATTTTAACACTTAAGATTGAGTCTTCACTGAAATATTTTGGATCCCAGTCGACTGCTTAAACCACTATCCCCCGTTCTTATAAACACAATAACGAAAATGCATCGGCAGCTTCAGTTAATATGAGAACTGGTTTTAAAACATTATCAAAATCCTCTTCAGAGATCACTCTAGCAGCAATAAAAGTATACCAAACCAAAAAGTGACAAATGTAACAAACTACTGTGGAAAAACAGAAGCGTTGGTCCTCACCACTCTCTTCTATGGAGTTCATGGAATCCAGTTTGGGTCGAAAGTGGGTCCCGATGAGATCTGACATGGAATGCGCTGCAGAGAGTTTATGGGCCCCAGCGAGTAGCGGCCTCTTGACTTTTGTTTCAGGCTGGGATTGACGTTCTGGTGCGCCAGACTGACGGGTGGGCTCCGAATCACACATGGCGGACCGAGGCAAGATGGCTGAAGAAGCGTCACCAAAGCCGCTGTCGTGTTTTCGACCCTTCACTTTGTCCTTAAGTTTGGAAAAAGGTGAGCGGGGCTTTTCCTTCATGGAGAGGTCAAACATGCTGGCTGTCATGTTGTTCCTCATGAACTGAATGCTGACTTGAATGCGACCTCGTTCTTTCCTCTTCTTCCCGGGCTTGGACTCCAAGGAATACCAGCTAAAAATGAGAGTGCAGGAAGCTTAAGCTGAGCAAATTCAATGAGACAATTTATATAAAAAGAGCAGGGTTTATAAAAATCCTCTGAGTTGATTACGCGTAATGCAACATAATTCAGCAAGACAGGGATACAAAGTCAGAATGTGGTAAAAGTCCTTACACGATCAAACAATATGACAAATGGAAAAATAGCCCTCATTCCTTCTAATGGGCTTTACATACATCTTTATGGCTACTACTGAAAAGGCTAATTTGAGAAGACTAATCCAAAGGCGACACACAAATGCAGGGGCTTAAATCATTTGAACTTTTTTATGACACATATGAGAACACAAATTTATAACTCAAAGGATAAACATTCTTTGCAAACTGAACCTAAAAAAAATAAATTGTCTGCTGCCGAATAATACAGACCATTTCAAGCTGTTTTTTTGGCTCCTATTTGTTTAACCTCTCTGCTTTTTTCAACTGGAAGTAATGGGATTTATGCCTTCGCTCTGAGCGAAATAAAGTGGCATTTGCACAAATCTGGCCTTTGTTCAGAAATGCAACGACAAGCAATTGGGAAACTGCAAAGCCACATCGCAGGCTTTGCACACAACAGTTCATACATGCTAATGAGACACATCCTCTGTGTTAGAGGGCCTGTGAAGGAGGCCATTAGGAAACCAGTATCAGGATGAAACAAGCGTCAATATTTTCTCACTGCCTTTGCCACAAACATGGAATATATTCTAAAATGGGATGCTTTATCAGTATAACCAAGTCAAAAAAAAACATATTTGCTTAAGTGTATCTGCTTGACTACAATTACTGATATTTTCTTCTAGATTTAAATGAAGATTTATAGTACTCCTTGCAGACTGACATGAAATTTGAGTTATCAATTCAATTGATTTTTTTAAAAAAGTGCTGGTATTAGCTTTATAAGAAATCACAGCTGCTGAACGCTATTTTAAGCAGTCTAGCTCGCATCCCAGAAGCCTCACTCATAGTCATGAAAAGCCTTGTTGGGGCCAATTCCCAGGCTGCGCGCCGCGCTCCGCCTGATCAGTAGCCACAGCATGCCGCTGCCGTGGGGCCGAGCCTGCACCTCACGTGTGTCTCAAGGCCAAGATAAACCTCCCTGTGCTTGGAACCACAATCCTCCCACTCCGGTCCAAGCCGCTGGGAAACTCCTCACAATCAACAAACACAGGTGTGCGATAATTATGGGCTGCCTTCTCAGATATCAGTACGGGCTCTCCTCCCCAATATGCCAGTTCAAAAACACTGCGGATGGGCCATGGTGAACAGAGACCCACTGTGGAGTGTGGATATAGTATCGAGAGCCCTGGCATCATTGTCAAGTATGGCTGCGGCGTAGGTATTAGGCCAGCAAGCAACACGGCGATATCCGTTACAGAACCACTGCTGAAAAAGTGCACAGCCTCAAGGTGCATCAGTTGAGGCACCTAAATAAATAAAAGCCGTTCACACTGATTATAACATATTGTGATTCTCCCAACTGATGGGCAAAGAGGAAGTCAGCTAATGTCCTTCCCCCCCAAAATGTGCAGTGAGCTAATTAACACCAGATCCAATTTGGTTTCGCAGTTCCTGTTTGCTTAATGTAGGGTTAAGAAATGTGTGTGTGTGTGTGTGTGTGTGTGAATGTAGGGTGTGTGTGTGTGTGTGTGTGTGTGTGTGTGTGTGTGTGTGTGTGTGGGACTTGTGAGGCTCATCAACCAAAGTTTAGCCAAATACAGCAGAGTCTCTCCAAGCTCTGATGGTTTACACTGTGTTAGTTTATTTGAATCTACATCTATACATCGATCTCTCTCCTCAAATCTTTTTTCAGTAACTTTAAAGAGGACAAACCTTATTCTGGCATGGCTTTACTTGAAGGTAACCAAACAAGTCACCCAATTATGACTCAGGGAGACGCCCACTATTGTCCACCAATATATTGGCATAGATAAATATCTGTTTCCAAACTGGAATGTATTTTGTGCCAAGAAAGGCACAATGCATAGAGGCCAGATTTTAACACGAGGGAAACTAAACTGTACAGAAACAAGCCAAGATTTAATCCCAGGTGTCTTTGGCTCTGAAGGAGAGACCATCTTTCATTCACACCTCTGAAAAAACAAAAACAAAAAATGGAGTATAGGAGTGGCTAACAAGACATGTTTGTCCAGCTCCACTAGTTTCAGTTAGGTCAACTGGTGTCAGTAATTACTCTAAAATAATCCCTCTGCAGCGTAGGCCAATCCATTGCTAAGCCTCAAACAATACAGTGTCATGAAGATGGAAAAAAAAAAGTACAACCAACATGTCCTTGCTAACTGAGCATGAAAGTGTGTCACTGGTGTGCTAAATAATTTTAAAGTGAAGTACTTCTGTTAGAGCATTTCATTTACTCTGCTCTTAACATTAAAACTTGTGTATCTAATAAAGTGTATTTCTAAACCAAGTGCACAAAGAAAATAAAGGGCAACGCAATGGTATTTAAATCATGTGGAGCAACAGGGTTGGGTCATGACCTTAATTGAGACCACAGTGCAGAATATAACACGCAAAAGACAGCACATTTGTGAAGTCTACTATGGCAGTAATACTTGTGGCAAATGTGACAAATAACAACTGACTTAGCTCATGGTGTAATCCACTTATGACTGGAAAGGCTGTGGAAATATTTTCCACTTCCTCTCAAAGGTCTGTCTCTATACCAACAAGACACTACAGACTAAAGACCCTGAATAATGTACATGTGATGCTAATGTCTAAGAACTATACTATATAAAAACATGCTGTATGTCCCATGATGTTTGTTAGTGTTAAAACCGCCCCAGGTCTTCTCTTAAAGGGAAACTATTGACCTTGCAAAAACTGCAAAAACTGCTAACAGTAGTATTTCTGTCCCAGAAAATCTGAAGGAATTATATTTTCCAAAAAGTATATATACCATAAATATCAGAGAGCAAAAATACATGGTTATAACATAAGTACCTCATTCTTAAGTGCTGGTTGTTAGCACATTAAAACGAGGATATAATAATCATTCTTGGAGCTCACTGCAGTAGTGCTTATGCCCCAAAAAAACTTCTCAAAGAACCATTGTGACATTTTTGT
Organism: Haplochromis burtoni; assembly: GCF_018398535.1. Classification (NCBI taxonomy): domain Eukaryota; kingdom Metazoa; phylum Chordata; class Actinopteri; order Cichliformes; family Cichlidae; genus Haplochromis; species Haplochromis burtoni. Next base: position 341,572 of record NW_024582457.1, read on the forward strand.
GATATCTAATAGACTTTTATAGTTTTTTTTAATACTTACTCTGTTTTCTTTCTCTCCTTGTTATCAAAGATTTCATTAAGATTTATGCACTTCTGACCCAGAAACTTGTCCATCCCAACCAAAGAGCGATGCATCACTATGAGGCAGAGTTCATACACTTCTGGGTTGCCCTCCAAAAGTAGGCCAGGTAATTCAAAGGAGGCTTCTTCCCTCCACACAGGGTTAAGGGTCTTCTCCGCCACTGATGTTGAGTACTTCTCCTTGCCCAGCTGGATGATAGTGTAGGCATCATTGGTGCCATTTTTGCCTTTGGCCTGTAAACCAGTTGCTTGAAGAACAGTGGCTTGGACATGGGTTGGAAACCACTTTTGAGACTGCTCGCCCAGTGACATTGTAAGCACTGACTGTTAACTGAAATCCATTCAAAATAAAGTCAAATATAATTTATGCAGCAATTTTTTTCAGTGAGTGCGACATGCAAGAAGCAGCAATCATGATTCACTATAGTTTGACATCAGCGTTTAGCAGCACTTTTTACAGTGGACCATAAGTTTGACAAACTGAGCAAGTCTCATCTTCTGTCAGATCACAGATGTCCAAGCCACTGCTGAGTCATCTGCAAGAAAATAGAACAGAAAGAAACAGGAAAACATCATTATTTTTGCCAAGAATGAAAGCCTGGCTTATGAAGACACAGAGAGAACTGATATTAAAGCAGGCAGCCTGCTAATAATTTGATGGCAGCCACTTTGGAAGTAATACGGCTAAGCAGAAATCACATTTTGCACTGTATGATTTGCACAATATCTTTAAATATATGTCCCTAAGATGGAGGTTCAAGGCAGATATTGATGATCTCATCTAGTGACACATTTTGGTGTCATTGTCACTGAATTAGTGAGTCACTCAGTGGGATATGGAGCGACCGTTTCATGTATTATTTTCAAATTAGTTTAGACTGAAAATAGAGGTTTTGACTGTGATTAAGAAGCTGTGCACATATTCAAGTAAAGCAGTCATGGGCTGTGGCTCTAGATAACTCTAGATGACGCATTGACGCAGGTATACATGAAAGAAGTGGTGTAAGTAGCCACGTAAGTCACATTAAGATGCAATGCCCCTTTAAGTGAGCGTCTCTCCACAGGTTTGTCAAAAGTAAATATTATTAAACTGATTACAACAATTAAATGATGCGAGGCAATATTAAATTGTCACCTTTTCGTAAGGCTTTGTTAGGGGTAAATTCAGTTAAGACTGGAGGACAACGTTAGCATTATGCGGCTAGCTGGTGGGCACACAGAGAGCATCACACACAAGCACACAGCTTCTTACCTCGGTGTCATTTTCACCAACACCACATGGACATTCAGCGCTTCAGCTCGGCACAAACTCTTCCCACAAACACACTCATGCGACACTTTCGGCTAATGTTCGCTGAACTTGCTGTTGTTGTTGCAGTCCATTACTGCTCACTGCTGACGGCCAGTGGCGAGATTTACTTCCTAGTCTGACATCACTTCCGGCTCACCCCGGTGAAAATTGAGGTGTCAAAATAAGGTGGTAGCGCTCGCTCGCGCGTTCTAATGGAATTAGATAAGTGAAGGAATATAAAAAAATTCAGTGAAAGCTGCTTAAATATCCAAAGGCGAAGAAAAAGCTAAAAATCAAAAACAATGCAGCATAACCGAAGAATGTTCTCCATACTCGGTACTGGGTTGTGGGTATACAGGTAAGCAGCAATGACAGGATATATAAATATGTATAAATTTCTAGCAAACACACTTTCTGTGAGATATTGTTGCGCATGTGTGTGCACAGCGTGCGTGTGCTCGCGCATTTTCTTGAGAGGTAAATCATACAAACATGGGAAGTGCTTTTGTCTCATGAGTGGGACATGGAGGTACCGATAAGGGGTTCACTTGAATGAACACAGACATGCTTGTCACCCCACTTGACAAGTGCATCTTAACCAAACACACCTGCCTGTGTGGGTTTTTATCGTTCTGCCGCAACCAGTGCAGTATGTACACACCACTGGCCCTAGGCTCCGGCTGGGCCATCCATCAAACTGAGATTATTGCACTTATCTAGAGTACATCTCTGAATGAAATGCTAAGGCTTAGTGAAATATTAGGCTGTACAAAAATGTGAGTCAGATAGCATTTAATACATTCGTGGATCTCACCCTCATGTTTTACATTAGCTGTTCCATTAGGTGAATATGAAAGTACAATGTCTCTTTGTAGCTGTGGCTTTAAAGCATTTAGAAGTGGCCAAATGTTGGCCATAGCCTGTATATCACATTTAGTCTCGGAAAAAAGGCTTTTGTGTCACCTAAAACGGATTTATACATAAAACATATTTTTTTAAATATAGTATATATAATATTTACTTTTATAGAGGTCGATGTGCACCTTCAGATTTGTTTTCTCTACAAAGCTCTTCAAATTATTCCTTTAGCTGTAGGATTTTTTTTAGCAAGGCCGGGTATGATCCACTCTGCTAAAATAGTAACAATATGTATTCTACTTGCTTTGTGCCACTTTTTTAACGTATTCATCCTAAAACCTATTTGAATTTCATTTAGCTTTAGAAACTTTAAAACCTTTGCTGTAATTTAGGATATTAAGTTTTCAGAAACAATTACAAAATATAAAATATAATAAATGTAATATTATAAAGCATCCTGTGTATATTTTCTGAACGCACCTTAACGAGTACCCTTATGAGGGGATAATGCATCTTTATCAAACTATTTGTTGTGTTTGTGTAACTAGTTTAGACGTGTGTAAACACATATCCATAATACAAATGAAATCCCACTCCATTTAGTTGTAGACCATTGTGGATATTTCTAGAAATTAGCAGGCTAGTTGTAGTTTGCAAAATGTAAATTTTATCTAAAGACTCTTGAGTATATAGTAGTCAATTCACTTGATTTAACTAAGGCAAAGATTATTGTCTGAACACAGTGTCTGTTTTATTTTTCTAACCTGTTTTATAGTCTATCAGCAGAAATGGAGCACAAAACCTGTAAATGCATCCACACCACATTCACCAGTCACAATGTAAAAATCAGCTAATTTCAGATAGTAATTATATAAATATAATTCTATAAATAATTGTGCAATGCAATGAATGCCAGCTGAGATATTGCACTGCTGGATCCTCGAGCAGTTGAGATATGGGCACATCTGTGCAGTTTTTTAGAAATGTAAGTGCAGTCACTAAATGTTTGGGAGTGTTCAGTTCTCACATGAGGGTGGAAGCTGTTCTTAAATCTGTTCGTCTGTGACATGATGGACCCGAAGTTTCTACCAGGGGCAGCGGGTCAAACAGATGGTGTCCTTGGTGTGACGGCTCTTTCAGTATGTTGGCTGCTGTACTGAGGGAGCGAGAGCTCAGTAAGTCTCCCAGCGAGAATATAAAATTGCATTAGCAGTGACAGAAGCTTTTATCCAAGTGACACACTCCTATTAGACATTTGATGGAAGTGGGATTGTGCAAAATGTGACTGCAGAGCATGAGTTCTCAATGACTGACCCAGTGACGGGTTAAAATACAATAGCAAAAAAACCCCACCCAAAACAAAACACAAAGAAACACATCTTAGATTTGTTTGGCTTGATAGATACTCATAAATGTTTGATTCTAAGCAGGGGCAAAGTTACAGAAAAACAAAACCGCAAAAACCGTTGGGAGTCTGCTGATTTTTGTTTACAACTCAGGTCAAGATCTGATAATACTTCAGTTTGAGCAATTGCCTTGCACAGCTGCTGGGTAACTTCCAAGTGTTTATGATTTATCCAGTCGCATCACTACTCACATTCCTTCTCAGGAGCACTTCACTGTCTGTTGTGGTTAGCAGTGTCAGGACCGAGCTGAATGAAATAACAACCAGAGGCATGCAGATAAACAACCAGGGTCATGACACTCTTCCCCTTAATTTGACAATAAGTCAAACATTTTCATATATTACCCCCTTTCTGAACATAATACCACAGTGCCTCTTCTCTGTGAGATAAAAACATGAAAGACACTGCATTCCAACATCACCTGTATCCTTTTATTACTCTCCTCTCGTGGAGAGGTGCATTTAAAAACAAAATATCACGCTATAAACTAGAGAATAGTAATGTAAGGACGCTGTCTACATTTTGAGGGAACAGCGCTGAAGGTCATAAACTGTCCAACATGTAAGTGAACCTTCTAGCATGGCCCGGTCCACATGTTGAACCACATTAGCTGTGGCCCCTAACGGCCGCCATCCACTTCCCGCACATGGTTCTGGTTTAGGGCCCTTTCTTCAACACTATATAGGTTGTATTACATTTATTAAACACTTAAAAAATCTCTGGCTGCAAGGTTGTCCATCTGTCGAGGACAAGAGAAAATATATGAAAGAGGCATGAGACTCGGCGGGGAGAGGGGAAACAGTTGTGATGTCAGTGCTGGTCTTAATGTGGTGCAGGTCAAAGTTCTGGACGGATGACTGATTTAAAAGGTATAGCTTTTAGCTGAGCGAACAGTCAGATCACAGATGAATTTTAATCAAAAAAGAAGGAGAAAGGCACACAAATCACCCCTGCTTTGCTCTCAGGAATGTTTTTGTGCATGGCTTTGATATATAGGTGCAGATGTGCGACTGCAGCATGACGAGCAGAGCTAAAAAGGGCCGCTAAGCTGGGGCCACATGTCAGCCCGGTGACTCCCTAAAGGTCTTGATTTCTACCTCATAACCTTAGAAAAGTCAGTGAAACCAACACTAGAAAAAAATTGCATCATCCTCTCATGACTTGTGCTTTTCAAATAAGTAAAGAGCAAGACCATCTAGAAGGAAATAGGGAACTTTAAAGCTGTGGCTCTAATTAGCTTTTTGATAACATTTGGCTTTGTCATCACATTCTAAACGTAGTTATTATAAAGTGAGTATATATTAAGTTTACCATGTATTGAGCTGTGTAGAATTATTTTTCTTCATTTCTTCATCTTTATGTAAAGATGTGTTATGGAAGCTGGGCTGCTGCCTGGAGCTATTTGATGCTTGTATAAACAGAGCAATTGTTGTGCCAGAGGGCATGGGCCTCTACTATAGTCTTGCCCTGTCCCTGGCTGTGTTTATGGCTGTCTTGTGTCTAGTTTGCTGACTTGTGGATTATACTTTAGATTTTTGCTGTTGAAGTAGTTTTGCTCAAATGTTGTTTGTGATTGAAACAAGGGTCAGCATTTCCAAGCCCAGACCTGTGGTATACTGGGAGCCACTGTTTTGAAGCCACCATTATTTATATTATCCCTAGTGTAGAAATTAGAGCACTGGTAGCAGGAGAATCGCATTGCACTGTTAGGCAAGGTATGAGCTCGAGATCATGTGCAGGCATCCTAGACTGTCATGGTGAAAATGTTAACAGCCGACTTACAAAGCATTCCAGGACTCATCTATGTTCAGTAGCTCTAGATAGTGACTCAATGAGATCTCAGGGATAATTCTGGTATCAGAGTGCTCTTCTGGCATCTGACATCCTGGATGTTGGGCACTGGTAAAGATATTTCACCAGTGCCCAACAGGAGGCAACCTTCAGCAGTCCTAGTTGGAGGGATTTTACATGTCTCATCCTCAAGCACCTTTCTGAATTCAAAGCAATGACAATGTACCTTATTTTTAAATTTGCTCAGTGCATTGGTCGAGGGTTAAATCTCCTGGTCGACTGTGTGAAGATTTGCTTGTTCTGCAATCTTCACATGTTCTGCCTGTGCATACGTGGGTTTCCTCCCACAGTCTAAAGCAGTTAACTGGTAATTCTAAATTGGACTGGCCACAGTCTATCACAGACCCTGTACCCTGCTTCTCGCCTTTTTCCATTTGTAATGTTTTCCTCTTGTCTAAATATCGACGAGTGTACATTGTGTGTATTTATTAACACAGAACACAGAAAAGGAATGGCAGATCTTTAAGCTCAACAAATAATAAAAGCTTTTAAAAATGCGTCTTCCACTAGCGCTGTGGCATTTTGGTATTGACCTGATACAAAGTAAATACAACGCCAGTGTTGCCAATTTTGTGAATGATCATCAGTTTGCAAATTCTGAACACATTTTAAACACATTTTAATGTCCATTAAATCACAGGGATTTTTACTTTTCCACAATAAGTAGTTAATAAAATAAATTGAATGAATTGTGTAAATGTAATGACACGTGTAAGACACTTGTATACATATTTTATTATTATTGTATGTAGATGTGGAGTTAACATTATGCTTATTTTCAAATGTTCATATTAAACATGGCCAGCATTACAAATAAATAAATAGAAGTAAAAGTAATTCTTTTGAGCCAAAAGTTTTACTAGGTTTTTTCCTCCTTTTGTTACGAGCTGATGCCAAGTCATCCTCAGAAGGTGACCAATCAGATGAAAGTAGGCTTTTAGCATGGCCTAAAGAGACAGCTGATTTAATACTTAACTGAGCAGCTGTATAAAGGGCTAGACTAGTTTAAGGTAAATAAGGCAAATATATGTATTGTATTGTTTTTATTGGTGAATGTTGTAAACCAACTCTTGAATCTACTACCAGTTTATAGACGCTACTTTAATGTAAGTAAGTCCACATAGTAGCCGTACTTAATGCCCGTAGGCCTGTGTAAATTAGTGCTCTCTAACATGCACAGTTTAATGTCAGCAGCACACACTAGGGTCGTGTATAACAGGGCAAGGAAACAGGTGTCCGTCCTGCACCAGTATGAAAAGACTCTACCCAGGCCAGAGGAAGCACCTACATGTGTATGCCCTGCAGTCAGCCCAATACAGGATGAAATAATTCATCAGAACTGTTCAGCAGAGTCACTGTGAGGCAAAGTTCAGAGGCATGCTAATGACAAGAGCATGCTTGCAGAGAAAAGGGAAACTGTCAGCTCTGAATGAATTGGGAATGGCAGAACAGAGGTTAGGCTCTTTCAGACTCCTTATATCTTTGTATAATCCATGTAGAGAGCTTGCAAATGTCCACAAGAAATTGGTGGTTTTGTAGCACATGGTGCATGCATTATGTTGTACTCTCCTGGCTTGTTTTACTACAGCACAGCCTGTTAGATATTTGAACCTGCAAATGCTGGGAAAATACTTTGCTCATTTGCAATAAGTGTCAGTGTAGCTTTATCAGTTGATTTCTTTTCTTAAACCCTGCTGCTGTAAACAGTAATTTGAAGTAATTATTAATGATTAAAGAGCCTTTGCAAATATCATGTATGTTAGAAAGTAGAATAGCGTACGCATATTTGCATAGGCATTTGCATAGCCAGTGTTTTATCTAACTGTGAGACATTTACATGTAGAATAAATACCACGTTTGGACAGTAAGTACATTCAAAAACACCAAAATATAGAGGATAGCATTACTTCAGCTCTCACGAAAGAAAGGAGTGGGCTGTATCATTACGTTTACCAGTCTTCAGAGCTTGGAGCAGGAAGGAATGATCTTATTACCACTTTCTACAAGGATAAACATCCCACACAGTTACTCAGTCTACAGTTTAAAGTAATTTGCGTATATTTATTCTCAAATTAACATTTTTTGTATACAAATATATGTATCAACACAATGTAGCAAAGTCAGACTTAAGTATAGACAACCAATATATGAATACAACAATATATGAATAAACAGATATGATTTATGCAGTTTTTACAAAATGGAAAGAAAATCACACATGCCAAAGAAAAAAAACTAAATATTAAAAAACACGCACAGTTTAAATTGTTTGATTTTTGAAATTTTTTGACATCTGTAATGTCTGGATTTGCTTCCTGTTGATTTTGGTTCAAAAGTTCACGATTTACTAAATATAAACCTTGAAGTGAAATGCATGACAGACCAAAATATGAAGAAAAGCTTATTTTATTTTTAAAGTCACATTTTTATTTTTTTTAATCCACTATATGATACTTAAAAATGTAAACTTTTGTCACTAGTGAATCAAGATTTCCTCTAAAATCGGATTCCCTGATTGTCATTCATCAACTCTGACATCAACTTTTGACCACTAAAATGACAGATAACTGATATTCAAAACTTAAAGCAAACCTTTGACCTTTGGATCTACTCATCTGTGCAGAGCTTCAGAGACGTGGAAAAAAATATGCCAAGGTTGAAGCTGTTTTATTGGCCTGCAGTGACACACTTTATATTGAATGGTCTTACTTTGTCACCCGTCTTAATATCATCTAAATTAAAAGACCAATTTTATACTTAAAAATTACATGTAGAGAATAAATTTAACTGACAGGCTTACAGTTGTGCAGTATACAGTGAGACGCCCATAGACACTTTCTCAAAAATTGCACACATAAATCCAATGACAAGAATTTATGCAAAAAAGCTGGTATATTGGTTTGAATGTTTCACTGACAGGGAGGATGTCAGCAAGGTCATGAATAAAAAAAGATAACGTCCCTCCTCTTTGGAAAATAAATCTCCATATTGATGACCTTTATGTTCACTCTGCTAAAGGCCAGGAAAGTGTGAGCACCTACAACCCAGAATGATGCATTCAATGGTTCATTTGGCAGGTTAAATAACAGCTGCCATGATCTACTATATAGATCAGCACCTGAGAGGTGATGGCGGTGCCGTACGATGCAGTGTTAGCACTGTCACATTATTGCAAGTGACAACTGTATGGAGTTTCCATGTTTTCCCTTTGCTTGTGTGAGTTTACTCTGGGTTCCAAAAACGTGCATAGTATGTTAACTGATGCTTCTTCTTGGCTATAGGTTTAAATGCAAGGTAGCAGAAGTGCATGGAATAAAGTACTGTATGAACAGATGTGAAAAAGCCAAATGTGGTTTCTATTGTAAAACTCTTGGAGAGATCAGTCAGACCAAAAAAAGTTATATAAACGCCATTCTGCTCCCTTGTAGCATGGCTGATTAAAACTGTTATCATCTAGGCTTGTACTGACAGTGCTTGTATCCACAAAAAGCTAAGAAAGATTGTAGGCCACAACATAAAGTGAAGACTGACACAGGAGTTAGCAAAAATTAGGGTTTCATTCCAATAAATATCTTAAAAAGCATGGGGTAAAGTAAGCTCCATCACCAAAAGAGTTGTGACCATGCAACCCTCTTCAAGTAAGCCTTTTTATTCATACCTTCTCCACACATTCTGAAGCCCATGCACCACCCAAAGACTCTTGCCTGCAACTGCAAGGCCAAACAGGGGTTGCAGAGGGGATAACAATTATAGTTACAACATAACCAAACAGCTGATTCCAAATTTTGACATCTAAAATTGGAAATGCAATGCTTTAAGCCTTTTTTGTTGTTTTTGTTTTTCCTGCAGCACACAAAAGACACATTAAACACTGTGCGCTGCTTGGTCTGCAGAAGGTCTCACTCGGGTGAGACGCACTGTTGCACCGTCCTTCATCCTTCTCCGGGACACAGCGTTTACACTTTGCACTGTCAAACGCTACAATCTTCAAATGGGTTAACATGTCTTCCAGATGTTGTGAACATAGCATATTCACGAACACAACTACATTCAAACTATATTAGCCCTCATCTTTCCACGAGGTGATGGCATATGATAATTGTTACATTGTTAATGTGACAACAAAGGTCAAGGTCTATGATGGAGAAATGCTGAAGTATTGTCTAATTCCTGTGTCATATCAACCACAAAAGGTTACTCAGATGACATTAAGCAGAGCTGACATCTCTGATTGGCAATTTGAGGCTCATGACCTTTTGTGATGTACACAGTATGTACTGTACTGTGATTTCTCGATATTACAATGACTGGTTTGAGTAGATCTCTCTCTTTTTTTTTAAGCATCAAGACATTTCTATTCAAACCAGCTGAGGTGTGTTTTTTGCAACAAGCTGCCTCGCTGCTCCCACACAGTCACATTTGGCAGAATTAACTACCTGTTCCAGTAAGTAATCAATATATTTATTACTTAAAGGATCAACCAGCATCCTAATCAATGACCTTTTGGCACCATTAGGACCGTCAGTGATATGTGAAACAGATTCCATCCGATGGTTAATCCCTTAAATTTGAATTGACTCCGATAACAAGGCTATGCAGTCTAAGCCTTTCCATCTGTTTGCAAATAGTTACCCATTTTCAATTATGAATATGTTTAAAACCTCATTTTAATGCCTGCAAAAAAAAGGGTCACATTCAAACATGGCTTTTGCTGCAAATATGCTATTTTCTAGCAGAAAGGCCAATTTGATGCTCATCATATGCCCTGGTGTACCTAAGCACTGTTTAAAGAACATCAATGCAAAGGGGGATTAAATATTCCTGTATTTTGCTAATCATTTATGAAATGCATAATTATCTCGGCTGCTTGTTGAGTGGATTAGGAATCATTGATTCTCTCTCTGTCAGTGTATATATAGTGTCTACCTAACCCTTTCAAACTCCCCAATAGAAATATTCTGGATAATATGTACGTATATAGTTGGCAGAGATGCACTCCGGTTCATATTTCATGCAATGTGAATGACTAATCCATGAAATGTGTGGGTGGGATGATTAACACAGACACCAGCACTGAAAATATGTTTGCTTTGAAACTCTGAATGTGATATGAACATGAAACTATGAATAATTGGCAGAAGAATAGGAGCCTGTGTAGATTTAGAACTCCGAAACGCAGTTTATGACTAATTGTGTTAAGTGAAAATGAAGTGCACTTTTGTTCCTGGGATAATTAGCTTTTAAATGTTGCGAGGGTGATTGTGGAGGCTCTCCTGGGCTCCGCTGCTTTTGGAGTGAGCCCTCTAGCTCTCCCATGGGGTAGTAGCGCTTGTTACACGCAGAGCTGCAGGCCAGAGGAGAGAAGGGAAGGCAACACTTGTTAAGAGAGCAGCAGGCACAGAAACATTTCTAGCTGTTAGACAAAGTGTTGTTTTGGCTAAAGCCAAAGGTTACAGTATCATTTTCAAACTTAATCAGAGTTGTTACTATTTGTGACAAAAAAAGATTCATTCGAGTCTTTTTCAGCTGCGGGTTTTTACACACGTTTTGCACGTACAATAAATTTTGTTAATGAATGCGCAATTTTGGGAGCTTCCATTCTAGATAACAATGGTGATTTATTTACTATCAGGACTGCTGTGCGGATAAAAAGGGTGTGCATTTCTTAAACTTCACAAGAAGAGCTGTTAAAAAGTTTCAACCTTTTGCTTTGTCCGTGTAGTTTGGTTGTGTTACATATACAGTAACTTTTTAAACTGTTACATGCAATATTACAAATATTTTTGCAGTTTTTACCTAATGCATTCATAGTTTTACTGAGAGGTCGGTCCCTTTGAGTCTTTGAATAAACTCACATATCAAAGCGCTGATTGCCAAACCTTTGTGACCCCCTCAAACACGTCCATGAAGGTTACATTTTGCCCTTCCTGTGTAAGGGTTCCTTGTGTTAATAGAGATCTGGATGGCTAATCAGTATTGCTGGGTTAATTATTATTACTTAGTGAAAACGTCTTTAAATCTAATTGAACGTTATTCAGATAGAAGCGGGAAATTTACCTCAGAAAGAGGCAAAGGAAGGAGGAGGATTTAGTAAAGGCGGGACAGAAATAGGTGGTTGTGGTGGGAAGACAGCGAAAGAGTAATTATTCGTTGCAAAGGCCACAAACAGAACTCCTGCTGTCGCTGAAAAATCAAATCTGTCAGCAATTAGAAGGAGGCCAAGCAGCACTTGTCGGTGGACAATGGGGCAAGAGGAGAGGGGGTTAGCAATTATTAGAGCTGATAGAGTACCTTTATTTATCTAAACAGCAGGTTAGTTGCCCAATCTCCTTCTTTGTCACTTGTTGCTTATGTGAAAGGGGCACCACTTAATCCGAATAGTGTTCCTTCTGGCAACCAATGGGTATTATACCCGGGCCAAGAGCTGGAGAGGGCTGCTTTTCAGCGTATGGAAGAATAATCCAGGGGTTGATCTCATGCTCTTGCAATGCTTCCTTTGCTCAAAGCACTGATCAGGATCCCTTACTTTTGAAGCTATTTATTAGAAGTTTAGGGTGGGGTTGGGTGGGTGGGGGGGGGTCACTAGTTTAAAACATCTAGTCATTATCAAAGACTTCTGCTCCTTCAAGGGGCAAAAGCCCACAGGGTCTCAGAGAAGGGATTTAAGATGTGTGGAGCTTATTTTCATTTAAAGCCAACTGCAAATACAGTCCACAGTATTTAACTCTGTGGTTCTCACAGAAATATACCAGCATCTTGTAAACTAGGTTCTTTTGTTGAGCTAATGAAAGATGTAGAGAAATGTTACTGAATGGTGGCTCGGGGGGAATATTTTGGCTCTTAGTGGTTGCTTAGACTGGAAACTTCACAATTACTCTGAGATGACTGTTTAATAGTTTGTAATTTGTGAGAACAAAGATACACATTCTCACCTGAGGTTTCAGCACTGCATTATGAGCCAATTTAATAAGAAAACAAAATGATACAAATATCAAAGATACCGGTTTGTCCTCGTTCGACCGCATAATTAATACTTGAGAATTGCGAAACACGCCGTGATATTTATTTATTACACATGCTCTGTGCACGTCATCATTTATTTTTCCTAATTTACTTCACGATACACAATTTGGGGTAAAAAGTTTCTTGTACTTTATAAAGTTGATGAATGTAAACCGGTTCGATGAGTGCTTTGTTTCAGGGTTGCACTGAATTATTATCATATGTTTTCCGAGCGTGTCTGTTGAAAGGTAAAATTTGTTCATGCAGTTAATTGCATTAGTATCTCTCAGGTGCAGAACGCAGATGCTTTGCAGCAGTTTTTACGTCAAGCCAGCAAGAACAATTTATGTTTGACAAAGTCAGCAATAAAATACGAGCGAGGAAACGGGCTGGAGTGACTATAAATTATTAGATAAATTGTTAAGTTTATGGTTCCTTAAAAGAATCATGCAGAATAACTAAACTATGTAATTTGCTGATGATGTGAATTCATTCCATTAATGACGCGCGTGTATTTGCAGTGTTTTCGACTCGCACTTTGGAAGTTAAGAGCTCAGAGACATCAGCTCAAATGTGCGGTATCTTCCAATGTGCTTGATAACTCTTGTGCTGACACAGGCTAATTTCCTCAAACATCCATAACTGGGGAAGAAATTAAAATCAGCTTCGCTCTCGAATGCTGCGTTCAATTAAAACTCAAATTGGAAATTTTATTAGTAATGTTTCAACAAAACTTTGAGAATAACAAGAATTGGCTAAGTTTATTTGAAGCGTCGTTATAGTTTATGTCTAAATGTTCTTCAAATATTAAACATAAATTAATTTTTTTTCACTAGCCCATCATGAGGGTCCGAGCTTGCTTGATGAGTCACTTCAGTGTGTTTGGGCTGAATTACAGTAAATTGTTGCTTTGTGTTGGTGAGCTTTGGCTCCTTCTGGCATTTGCCTCCTGACTCATAAAGAGGAGGATATTCGGGGTGATATAGCCCGATTGTCAACGAAGTATGCAGAGTGTAGTAAAGTGGTGTCTTAAATATTCCTGTGTATATGAGATCCAGATGTGCAAAATATGAAATCCCATAAATCACCAGAGGCTGATAAACTCTCTACATTTGGTCATTGAAAAATGCATAAGTACATCACTCATGGCTCAAAGCAGATTTCTAAAGATTACAGAGATGCATATTTTCTTAAAAAAGAAAAAAAAAAGTGGCAGGTTTTAATGTGGTTTACGGAGCGCTTGGATGGGAGAACAAGCAAGCAAGAGACGTAAACCGGAGACACCGATGGCTGATTCTTTAAGTCGACATTTAGGTATTTGCCCGTTTCTCACACGTGCAAGCATGTGCCGCTAAGATACATTACTGACAGATATGAAAAACTCATTTGTACTCGTTGTCAGGTATGAACTTAACCTCGTGCAAAACTTTCCTGTGCGCTGATTTCTATTTATCCGTTAGCTGAAAAAAGAAAGAATCTATTCATGTGGATTTGGGAGTAGTGATGTTCTCTTTCTCTCTCTATTCCTTTTTTTTTTTCTTTTTTAGTGAAAAAAATAAATCTAATACTTTTTCTCACTGTTAATTTGTACAAAAATCTGTCTGATTGGAGTAGAGGGGAACCGGTGGTCATAAGGAACACATGAAGAACATTGTTTCTTCTCTGCAAAATGCTTTCACAGCTTAAACAAATTTAATAAGACTTCTTTTGATTGACAGGAGGGTGCTCTCCCACAATGTCTTCTTTTTGCTCTCACATTCCTCGTAAGCAGCTGTGCGCCGTTTTGAATGAGATGAAGGCTGAAAATGCGTGGCCTGCGCGTGCTCTCTCTCTCTCACACACACACACACACACACACACACACACACACACACACACACACACACACACACACACACACACTATCGACTTGGAACAAGCGGGACTCTTATACAAGTCTCCGCAGGCCTGAATGTGCTACTCATGACACATTTCTGAAGAGCTATTTTACATCATTGAGAGTTTTGTAAATTCAATCGACATTACAAGCACTGACTACTTTATTTAAATCCCTTAGTGTGACATTTCCTGAGACTGTTGCACAGGAAGAGGTGGATTTTGCATTTACTGCAGCAACGTGTTTGTTTTGCACTAAACAAGGAAAGACCTTGTAGGGATAAACAAGAAGGAGATAAAAGAAAATAATGCCATCTGTAGAAAGTCAAAAACAAAAGGGAAAAGAAAAGTACAGCACTGCCCGAACGTCTGTGTTTGCTCGAGTGATCTCAGGCACAAAACAAGCACTAAAGATGTCTTACTTTGCAGTTTTCCTTTGCTGTGTCTCAGTGGTAGTTATGTTCATCAGATTTCCCAGCCTCACTGATTCAGAGGCACAGCGGAGGTCTGTGCAGGTGGCACGGCTGTAGAGCCCGGCGGGGGTTTTCAGCTCCCTCTCCTCCTTCTCCACAGGTGCTTATTAGCACATATGAGCTGCCACATGTTCCCAGCCTGGCCACCGCCCGAGGGGGCAAAATCAGTCTTTGCCCATAATCTCCACAGCCTGACCAGGCCCTCACTCCCGCTAACAGGGGCACATGGTGTAGCGTTTATGAAGCACAGCAGAGGTATTACCCTGCTGTTTTGGCTCCTCTTTTTTTCTACTTCTCCCTGAACTGCTGTATAACCTTTGTAAGCACCTCTGCCTTTATTTCCATATTCCAAGTTTAAGGCCAGGATGAAATGTGATATCGATGCAGATAATACATACATGTGAGCGATATCTTCTTTCAAAGGGTAATTCAGTTGCAGGCTCTTCGTTGCAAATGTTCTTTTTAACAGATATCTAACAGGCCAGAACTTGGCCAGCAGTTGAAATGTTTTGCACCTGGTCGGCATGACAGAACCCCATTGTCATCTTAACAGCCCCCCACTCAGTGAGACATGTGAATGGCTCTGCTGTGTGTATGTGAGAGGGCACGGGGGGGACGTGGCTGGATAGGAGCTATCGTGTTTGAAGTGGGCATATGGTCGTCGCATTTGCATTTAATGCCCTTCAGATTACTTGTTTTAACTCGTGCTAAACACCTCACTCAGTTGGGGCTAATTTGATGAGGTCATGGTATGACCCCGTGACCCGCTCTCTCCGTGTTCTCTAAGTGAAACCAGCTGAGTCACAGAGTGGGAGAAAGATGGAGGGAAGCAGAAAGGATCTCTGCGTTGATGCCGGGCTGGCCTGAGCTTCACGGGCTCATCAATCTGGAGCGGCGTGTTCGCTGCTCGGGGGACACTTTATTGGTCTGAGACCTTCGCTCGGTCGTTACGCAGCTCCGCAGCTCTCCTCTCAAGCAGAGCATCCAGTCAAAACACATTCGGTAGACCTGGAAACAATAACAAATGGTCCAGATGCTCTAGCTTACTATCACTCTACTTTCCACTTTGAAGATGTTTGTAAGAGAGGATTGCACCCATGTACATTCAGCCACAGATGTGTGTGTATGTGTGTGTGTGGATGTGGCCAGCCCTTATGAAGACATTTTATTTTGTGCATGTTTCAGAACACTTAGGAAAATATTTTTTTTTACATGATCACTTTTATAGTTTATAGTTAAAACAAGTTTTTTTTGTATGTTTGAAATAATATTAGCATGTTAATAGCAGCACAGCTATACACATGCGTACCTAAGTGCACAGACACACACAGTCACACACA
>NW_024582457.1:357767-490844 GCF_018398535.1 Haplochromis burtoni
CACACACACACACACACACACACACACACACACACACACACACACACACACACACACACACACACACACACACACACACACACACACGTCTCTCAACATGAAAGGCCGGGCATAGGAATAGTAAAAGCCCTCTTATGGAATGTTAGCGAGGCCTGTTGAAGTACTGATCCACAGCGGCAAACCGGCTCTTTTCTTCTGCTTCAGACTCAAGTGTTGTCCAGACTCCAGAGAATAGTCCCGTATGGTCTGAAGGGCTACATTTTCCTAACCTCCAAGGCCACCGCCGTGAAGGCGCCTCAAGAGAGCCTCTTTCGTGTCAAAGGGGGAAAGCCATTCAACTCGAGAACGGCCTCTGGCTTTTGATCAGTTCACAAGTTACAGTTTTACAGGGGAACTTTTTTTTCATGCAAATGGGAAATCTTCAAACACTGTGCGGAAATACATCTCTTTCGGATGTACCTTAATAGGTAGTGCTTTTAACATGGGAACTTTCACAGCCAAGGACTTGCTTGAAAGCCTCCTCGGAGTAGTGAAAAGCACGCTCATCGCCCAGGTGTAGATGGTCCCCTTTAAGAGCTTTTCTCCGTCCTGATTTTCCTCCAGCCAGCGGCTTTGTATGTTCACCGGAGACCCACATTGACTCCCAATTAAGGGATTAGGATAAAGATTATCGGAACCATTTTCAAAACACATAACATTTACTGGCTTTCCCACAGCACTTTGGATCACCACTCTCGTTTTGGCACACTTTAACTTTATTGTTATAGACGGAGCAGCTGTTTCAGAGCCCAGCGCGTTATTAAAACTGTTGATCTAATACTTGCAGCATCCAGGATAAACTGTTTTCATTCAATTTTGACCAGATTCTGTTTTTTATCAGCTTGTGTTTGTGCATAAATTATGTATGCCCTTTTACTCTTTTAGAATCCATACATAATCCTAATTTGAGACGCTCGTTATAGTGTGGGGTTGTGTAAATACAGTATGTGAGGGCTTTCCTAAGTGGGTTCACATTCAAAGGTGTTGGAATGTCAGGTTTTATTTGGGGTGTCTCTGTGTTTCATGTGTTTCTCTTGGCAGTCTATAACTGGCCATTATGCTTCTATTAAAGTTCGTGTTGCTGGAATATTGGGAAGAAGGGGGGGAGGGGGACTAAACTCTCGTCAAGGTCATGTTCCAGTGGAAAGAGCCAACAATGCCAGTGCTAATCCCTCCTCCTCCACCACGCTCTGACCCCATCCCATGGCTTGTAGGACTCTGTGGTGGGAGAGGACAAGAGGCCCAGTTTGTTCCTATACTCAGCCCAGCATTAGGCAGCCCAGAGCTCCTGGATTATCTGCCAATTAGCACCAATTGTGCCGGACGGCATTAATGTAATGTTCTATATTTTTTAATACCGTTTAATTTTTGCTCCTCTTCTCTCCCCTCCTTCTCTTTGGCCTAATCAAGATTGTCAGCACTCTCTTTTGCCTTTTCTCATTTAAAATAAAAGAGTTGGGGTTTAATTTGGCATTAAAGAGCGTAGAATATGCCTTGCCAGCAGAGCGTTTGTTGGAGGGGAGCGAGTTAGCCCAGGAAAGGGGGAGAGAGCGCGAGAGAAAGAAGGGAGAAAATCATTTTATGGGAGATACTGTGAAGGACTTGTTTGAACAGGCCGTGAGCCGCAGTGTCCTGCTATATTAGCGGGGAAGTCAGCTTTGTGCCGGAATAACGTGTTGCCTCACTATTGTGCCCCCTACGGTGGAAGGGTTTGGTGGGTTTGGATTAGGAGACTCCATTACATTACCCTAATAACTGGATAAAGCCGCCTCATCCAGTGCAACTGATCCTCAAGTATTAGCACTCACGGCTCGTTACAGCATTTCAGCAGCTGATCTGCAAGACAGTTGATTTCTCATTATAACCGACTGATAGAAACACACAGCTGCAAAAGATGGTGTCTGAGCGTGCCATGGTGTGCAACTTTCTTTCAAAGCAAATCGGTTATTTTTTTCTTTTATAGGAGAATTCCAGGGGACTATTACAGTCATTTTTCCACTGATTCAGATTGGCATGGCAATAAACAAAGTCAACAAACCTCCCTTCAATTTAAGAGGTTAAATGATAATCTTTAGCCTGCTATGAGGGAATTTCCACAGAGAGGAATTTTATTGCCACAAAAAATGTTTTATAGTTTACACATAATTGACTCTATACTGCCTATAAAAGTAACTAATCATTATAAAGCAAGGTACTTTCACACGGCTTAATTATAAAGCTATTGCAGGTGTTAGGACATGTCTGAGGCTCGATTATGAGACAGGGTGTATTTTTATTGTCATCCTTTTTTTTTCTTTCAGAATAGTCTCATTTACCTGCCTTATATAAGCCGAGTTGTTTTCACACACACACGATGAAAGAGGAAAAATAAAGACGAGAAGGTGAAAATGAAAAAGTGAGAAAAAGAGGGTGTAAGGCGATTGCAAAACTGAGCGGTGAAAGAGGGAATGAGGGAATTTTTATTAAAATGCTAAATTTTTTGTCATTTTTAGATCAAAGTGAATTGATGGAGAATGACCTTCATTACAACGTTTGAACATATAAAAAAAAAAAAGTGCCGGCACGAGAATGTGGCAGAGGAGCGAACAGATTACATATAAAGCCCAGCTTCTTTGATGTTAACTGTCCAGCCCAATTAAGCCCGAGGACATGTGTGAATCCTGACGCTTTCATGGATGGATTCAGGTTGACCGTCTGTGTGCTGCAACCATACACCAACCTATCCCAGACATGCCGTATAAATTAAATCACTTCTTTTTTTTAACCTGAATTTTTAAAACGTAAAAATAATTTTTTATCTCATTATTATTCAGGTAGTTTATGTCGGTTTCTAGTTAGAGAACATGGAATTATTAAATTAAAAGTAATAAACATTTAATAGGCGTCTAATTTAAGAATCCAAGCGGTTAGGATTTCCTTACGTGCACTCACTGTGTGTCCAGAGATCTAGCTGCTGCTGCGTGGGAGGAGCTCAGGTGAGGCCAGAGGCCACTGGTCATTAGCAATCCAGCTTCCCATCATAGTGTTAATATGGGGTCAGGCTGTGGACTAGAAATCCACAACCACAGCTGGCACATTCAGGAGCTTCACGGTTGCTGTTTTCACTACCCGAGTGAAAACAATCCTCCTGCTGTTCCCCCCTCAGTCTGCCGGGCTGACCTTGCCCTTGGGCCACACCACCGTACAACACCCCAGCTGTTGTCACTCTGCAGCCACAGAAAAAAGCCCCGCTACTTCGCCTGCCCTTCTCGCTGGGACGTTTTTCTTTGCTGTGGGCCCTTCCTGCAGGTGTGCTAAGGTCCTACCTCCCCCTGTTTGATTACGGCGCAGGCCAAACACCAGGGCTGTCCTCCGCCCCGGTCCTGCGGGTTTGATTCAGGGCCTCCAAATGCCTTTTAGATCCCTAATCCTAAACACTTAAGCCCTTCCTGATGGGTTCAGCTCCAGGTCCCGGCGATTTAACCAATCCAAATAGTGAGAGCACTGAGGGGTCGAGTTCGGCCGAGTTGCTTTTGCCCTTTTTTTCTTTTAATTCAGTGTATTAACCCTTTCCCACTGATTGAAGATCAAGTGATGCAGTTGTAAAAACACAAGTGCCATTATTATATTTTTTGAAACTGTCACAGGCCGCCACACTTATTGTAGCACCAATGCTGCTCCTTGAATTCTCACAATTAAATCTCCTTTTTCCGCACTTCTTATTCAGTCAGAGTTGCTCTAAAGTATGAACACAGAAGAAACAGCTTCTTTAGCGAGCCTTGAAAAGACTAGTTTCTGAGCTCACCGAATTTTTTAAAAAGATATTAATGAATCTTGCGTCAGCCACAATGCAGCATAAACATGACCAAAACGAGCCACAGTAAATGTTTGAGTCCAAACGTTGGTTGAATCTTTCCATTTTCTCCAGTTTTCCTTTTGCTGTTTGAGTAAACAGGGCTGTCTGGGCCTCCACCTGTTTCAGGGTGCTTGAGAAATGGACTTTTCCTGAAAAGTCTATGACCTTTGACCCATCCATAGCAGGAAGAGGCTGCCAGCAGGCATATGCCCTCCTGTGTGGCCAACTGCCATTTAACCCCATAATTGTTACAAGGCAGCTCCTGCCTCGTCCAAAACTTGGTTTCCGGAAATCGCTCTTAAACAATCAAATAAATGCACATGCGGAGAATTTGCTATGCCTAAGGCATTCAAATGGAGCTTGTAAAGCAGTGATTTCAGATTTGCTGGTTGGACTTGACACCTTTGAAAAGACACAAAACACTGATGAAAAATATCTTGGTGTTAATGAGTCAGAAATGTATATTTTAAAAAAGGAGATTTTGAATTTTATTATTATTTCAGCCGCAGCAGTCATAATAAACTGAAGAAGAATTTGTTTTCTAAGTAAAAAAACTCAGGATTGTAATTTTATTTATGCAAACTAATACATTAATACAGTTCTTAAAGTGGGGAAATCTTTTCTTTTAGCAGGCAATTCACCAGTTAAGATCATTCCATTTTTGTTTGCTGTTGAATCACACTCAGCCCCAGGCTGTGTTGTAGATACAGTATCCACTTTACCTTTATCATGCAGTGCTCTGGCCCATCAGGCTTCTATGTGGTTGGCTGCACTCGGTTATTTTTTCCATCCCTGCACATTTGCTTTTTGCTCGGCGCTCACCTCCAGACTCGGGCTTAGAGTGTTTCCCCCAGCAGCCTTTCTGATAGCGGTGCGCTCGGTGATTGCTTCCCAGGATCAGAGCGGCATGCAGCACGAGCAGGCGGCTCAGCATACCACACATGCTGCGAGATCAAAGGTCATTCTTGGAAGCCCGGGATTATGGGGGAGGTAAAATCATATTTTTTATCCCATCGTTTTGTTTTTGATCGCTCTATCTGACCCACCTCAACCCGCACTCCCATGTCACCTCTCACCATGGCCCTTGCACTCAGGTGTTAGTTTTCAAGAGGGGCTCCAGGTTGAAGGAGAGCTGAGGTTTGCTAATGTAGAAAACTACAGACAGATTGGATGCAACCTTGAGTAGCGGGTTTGGAAAGGGCTCTAAAGAGACTCCAAGGTCAGTGGATGTGGGAACTGCTGCTAGTCCCCTGGGTCTGATGGAAACAGTGACCAAATCAAAGACGGCTCATGAGTGATCCGTTTACTGAGGTCATATCTATTTATTACAGCAGTGGGAGAGTATCATATGAGCAGCAGGTCTTTAAGGGAAGGACCAGTAATGACACCTGAGGTATGTCATCAGCAGGTGTGAATGACTTGTCATCTTGGAACTTGTTATCCAAGTGACTACAGATTACACAACTGACTTAAGACCCGTATTTACCTGTGTGTGTTTACACAGCACTACCGTCACATTACTTTGAGCGTGTGCGTGTGTGTGTGTGTATTTGTAAAGCAGTAGTCGCACTTCTTTTATTTTGGTATCAGCACACAGGACCTCCTCTAACTTTTAACTACAGAGAGCTGCAGCTCATTTGTGCGGCGCAGGGTGTGAAATTAACACAGAAAGCATTCCATTGTATTAATGTCAAATATGTTCAAATTTGTAAACAAATAAAGCAAATACACGGTGCGAGTGTGTCATTGACTCAGTCTAGTAATTTCAAGGCTATTGTAATAAATGTCATGGTGTTTTCCACCATTGTAAGGACACCCAACATCAAACACTTACAAAAAGAAGGTGTCTATTTAATTATTAAATCACAAAAATATTAGCCCATGTGTCACATAATGTCTCTGGGGTGTATTTGTTTTCTAAGTACTTTTTGAAATAATGTGTCTTCTACCCTGCATGCACTCATTCATCTTGCTGAATTAATTGTAATGTTTAGTAAATGCTGGATTTAAATATTTTACATTTGGGAGGTAAGAATTTATTTAAACACATTTATAGAGTGTAGAAGAAAGTGAAGAGGAGTGAATATTAAAAAGTATTCTAGTTTACCTGCATCTTAGAATTAGAGTGAATAATCCAAAATACACCTAATGCAAACACAATAAGTGCATTTGAAACATTTAAATAAAAGTTCAAACATGTAAACAGAATTGAATGTTAAAAATAAAAACTTAAATAATGTGTATGAGAAAAATTAGTTAAATTTATTCAGTTAAGGAACTTACATTCAATTGTAAAAGGTTGTTATTTAGGCATAAATACACATATAAAAGGTTTCTGCTTAAAAAAAATTAATTAGAGGTTCAGAATGCCATAAAATGCACATTTGTTGTAGAAAGTAGCATATCTTTGATTGTATATATTGAGGCAGCAGCTTAAGCTTAGTCAACTTTTTTCCTTTTACTTGAGACGTCTGATATTTGAAATTTTAAATACTTTTGCTTGGGAAAATGAGTGGAAGGAAAATTAAAAACAGGTTATAGCTAAAGGCGCTGGAAACACACGCAGTAGAGAGAATGACATTTTGGATTTTGCACTTATGCTACAAATAAGCATATTTCACCACAGTTCCCCTAACAAAATTAACAGACACGTCCTCTCAGCGGATCTTGTAATATTACTGTAAACTCACATAATGGGTGTCATTTTAATCTCTCAGAGCAGTTGTTGTAAAATTCTGTGGATGAAAGAGGCGAGCTGAATGAGTAGTGGATGAAGAGACCCTGTGGAGAGCAAGCCGCTGCCCTCCATGTGATTCAAAATGCTCTGACAGAGTGGGAGAGGACCATTAAGTGGTGTGTTATTTACACATCATAAGCCAGTCTATTATATTGACACCCAGACGACCTAGTCCGCCAGTGTTCTGCGAGCGCCGCAGCCTCGCTCTGTGTTTGCTCTCAACACCAGCATGCTGATGGGGTGATTTTCTGATATGACATTCCAATGCTCTGGACTATGTGCAAGATCTTTTCGTCTGAAATAGTCCGAAAGCATTCATTACCCGCCGAGAAATGAGACAAAAGGTCAAGAAAGCGGTGCGACGGGGTGGAGCCACGTGAAGTGGAGGTGGGGTCTACAATCCAATTGGGGATTAAGTTATCTCTTATATCTCTTACTTACAATAAATCCACACGTCTCCATCAGAAATGTCTTGTTTAAACTGTAGAAGAGCATGAAGCAAATGTTTGACTTTATTTAAAATTCATTGTTCAGTATTACATTGCCGGCTGGGGTGAGTCCTGAGATTGCAGAGGTGAGCAGACGGGCTGCATATTTTTTATTCTGATCCAGGAATTGCAGAATTGCCATCCAGTTGTTGTCCTCCACACCGTTCTGCCATTTACCAATGGCATCAAAATATTTGACATCCTATAATGGGATCACATCCAGAGTAATTCCTGTAACTACTGTTGACATAGGTGCCCCAAGTAAAATAAATCTATTTTGTCCATTGATGTGAATGAACTCTCTGTGAACCATTTAAAGCATTAATGCAGATAAGGGAGAATACGTTCCCTTTAGCTCATTAGAATATGGCTACCACAGAGTTATTATTCTTGTAGGCGCCGCTGTGAGTGTTTTCAGATTTCAGTAACATCTCAATAAAACTGTAGGGACAGTGAAACAATTATCTGCTCAGGAATATATAGTTCAAAGCTTTCCTCGATAGGATATAAAAAGTGATTTAAAGACACTTTTGCAGAATATCAGAGGTATTGCAAGAGTTCTGCAAAGCCCGGTGACTGGCAAGAGAAATTATAGCTTCAATTTGTCTGCAATGATTTACAGAGCTCAAGAAAATAAGATTGCTGTTTATAGTCTTCACCGATCTCTCCCTCTCTGTCACACACACACTAGTCCAATACAGTAGCCTTTAAAAGTCGTCCTCACAGTCACTAGCGAGATGCAATTACGAGAGATTTTTTTTAACCCCCAAAATATTTGTTTAGTCATTTTCAGGACTGCAGGCACAAATTAGTGTACATCAGCACGAAATTCAAGAGAGATGGTGTTTTTAAAAACATGCATGCTTTCAATTTATGATCAGAGTAAGCCAGTCTTTTTCTTCTTCTTTTGAACAAATCATTACTGATTGTTAGCAGCGTGGCGCTGACTGTGTAACAATGCAAAGGAGGGAGAGCCTGTAATAATCAACTGCATTCAACTACATTTATTTATTTACTTTTACATTTTTCTTTGACAGTTTTTTGTTCCTTTCTTTCTTCTTTTTTTACAAACTGCAGGTTTGGAGATAATGGAGCAAAAACTCAGGAGACAATCATGAGTAAAATAATAAGTCCTTGTTGTAGTGGGGATCCCTGAGAGCCCAACAGAGTTTCTGAGCCCCAGACTGCTGCACTGTAGACCAGAAGGGTGACAAGCATCAAAGTTCAGTCGGTGAACAAATTGCTAACCATAACAGAAGAATAGCACTAATTGTTATTGTCATAAACGTAAAAAAAACAGGGTTTAAAACATACATTTTGATCCATTTGATTTAATTTGTTTTCATATGACAGATAGCTGACTTTTTTAAGTTTTAAAAAGTAAATGCAAAGTTGGTTTTTAAGGTTTATTCCCCTGCTATAGATTTCACTGTGCATGAATCAGGTCATGATCCTGGCAAGGTGGAGAGCTGTGGCACGGCAGCCCGTCTGTGTGTTTGTGTGATGTGTATATTAAATAAAATGTGCACACCGACCAAAACTGAGCACAGGATTCAGCCTAAATTATAGCACATCCAAGTTGTACATTTAAGTAAATGATCACACCTGGTTAGGAAGTTCCTGAATCAAGCTTATTAAGTCATTTTGAGCTGGGTTTCTTTCCTTCATAAATCTACTGAAACATGTAATTTAGTGCCATTTATTGCTTTAGACTGTCTAAAACTTGAAGCTTAAAATATCAGTCATACACACACACACACAAAATAAGCCAAAAACTGGAGCGCTAAATTGCAAAACTATGTAGATAATTCATTATGCCCATTAAAATGCACAGCTACTGGAAACTGAGCTGAACTGAGCAACAGCACCAGCGGATGCTTTTCCAGCTGAACTTTTACTGCTGCTTTCCACGTCTAATATGTACCTAAGCATATGAGAAAAACATTAAATCCTGTTTGAGAATTATGCGGGCTGTAAAGAAACAGTAAAAACTAATGAGAAGTTGATAGGAATCTGTGGTAAACTTGGCAGACAATTTCCTCTCCTCGCCTCTGCCAGGAGTAGCGGCGGCAGCACCCATCAGAGCTGGAGGCATCCCACTGGGAAAGCCTCTCTGTGGTTATCATACCCCATCTAGTGGCTGCAGTGGGTTAAAGGAGAGAGGGGGAGGATGAGGACAGTGTCAGCAGCATGTTTTAGATCTCAGCTAGCTGCACTCTCCGATAGATAGATGGATGAGTGGATGGACGGAAGATACAAAACAGTTCTGCTTTGATTGGAACTTATCTTTGATGCACTGCGCTGTAAAATTAAAAGAAAACAGGGACATAATTTGATTCGATTTGATTATATGACTGAGTATCTCATTAAGAAGAGCTTCAGTGTGGTCTAACAATATAGTAGTACGGCTCATAACCGTCCCGGGTGCAAATTGAATTTGATTTCGGGAACAAAAACGGCTTATAGAGGTGTTGAGACTGAAGCAGTACATGGTTCGTGTTACAGAGATATGAAACCATAAGAATGTGTGAAAGCAATGCCCTCTAGATCCCCCTCTTTTCACAAGCCTATTATCCAATTGAAAACTGATCTTCAGCGAACTCCCATTGTGTGCCTCTCTCAGAGAATAAATGCACCAAAATTGATCTCAGGTCTCTGAAGTGGGCCCGCGAAGCTGGAGTTTACAGATGGGACCATTTTATTCACTTCTGGTGGCAATTTCCAAACATGCAAAACTGAGAGCTCTCCACCACAACCTGCAAGCCAAATGCAGGAGTTCCACCTGCTTGATAACCTTGTTGGGGCACAATTTTCTCCCATGTGGAAAAAAAAAAAAGGAGGAAAGAAAGAAAATGTAACAATGAAAACGTCAAACAATGTGTGTTCACAATTCGAGTCAGTACAGAGGGATCGTCTCGCCGAACAAGCAGCCGGCTCGAGGATCTGCTAATGTATTGTGACTCCTGCTGTCAGCAGTTCAGCTCTACGCTCTCTTCCTGTAATTTTCAGCCATCTCCACTGCACTGATACCATTTCAAAAGCCGTCTCACTATCACTCACAGTGAAGCTGTGGGGGCTGTTAACTGTTTGCTCTGGTTTTGATGTTTTACATTGTATGAAAGCAAAGAGAGATGCTTTTAAAAACACCTGTGTGGCCCAGCTGAATTAAAGATATTCATGTTGAAAGACTGTTTTGTGCTATATTTAATGTCTCCTCCATCCAGGCTCAATAATTAAAGGTACAGCCTGGGAATCCTTAACCCTGTCATGACTTTGTTTTTCAGTTGAAACATTAAGAAAGCTTCTATACATCACAGAAAGACATTTTCCTAAAAAGAAAAGCAATTATGTACTATATGTGCAATCAGAACCTGACTATACAGTATGTTTGTGAAGATGTGACCGTGAGCAATAAAAAGAAAAGGTCAAAACAACACCTTTGAGTAACCCAAAAAAATAGAATAGCAACTGAGGTTTAAAATGAAAACTGAAAAAGTGAGTAAAGCGTAAGAGAAAAGCACATGGGTAATACACGTTACAGCACACAGAAGGTTATTTTAAGCTTTTATTAATATCGTTTTGCATCAGTTTGAACTCTTAGCAGCTTATCTAACAACAGACACTGCAAATATATTAGCCTGCATACAAGTATTCGTTTCCACAAGTATAAGTAAATATCCTGAATATTACAAGACTTTTAAAGTCGATGACACTAGAATAGCATATAATGAATTAGTGACTCCACAAGGATCTATACTGGAACCCTTTATTGATTTATATAGGTCATTATGTTCCTGATTATTTAGTTTAGAAATTATTTTCTGATTATGCCAATAAAATTACCAATGTGAAAATGTGGACTACAGATTAGGTAAGGATGACTTCATCAATTAAAAAGTTGATTGATCTACCAACATCTTTGCTTTTACATGTGTGGATTGTGTTTATAATTTGTTTATAACTAAACTAAACAAAGCATTTGAGTTGTTTTCTTTTTTTTTAACTTATTGTATGAATTATCCTTATCAGATTTTGATCTATAATAATATTGTTCCATACCACATATACTTCTCTAACCTTCATAAAATTCATTTAATACTATATTTAAATAGATTGTATAAAAGATTATATAATCATCTTTTGTAATCAAATACTATATAATATAACATAATGCATTGTTTTCTGTCAGGGTCTTATTTCATGCCATGCACTTGTCATGTGTCATGAGACACATGCATGACATCATATGTAGACTTCCCCTACTGTCTGACAAATTCAGAGTACCTTCCTTTTAGCAAAATAAAATTACTTGTTTAAAATGACACTTCTAATTATTCAAGCAAAATGTTATCCTATGTTCCACCTTCTCATGATAGCATTTGAAATAATCATCAGTCTGATTTAATCAGGATTGGGCTGAACAGTTGCTCTGATAGGTGAAAAGCTGTTGCAAGCCCTATTATATTAGCCTGTTTCAACCTATTTCCTGAGCATCCTTTTAATCAGGCCACTGCCTAACCACCATTTCATTTGTTCATCCAGCGGGTGATGCAATCCCTGAAGCCAAAGCTCTCTATTCATTAGATTGTTTTAATGTGCCTGAAAGCAGTTGTGCAAATAAACAATCCGTTACAGTGAAAAGAGAGGAATCCCTGCGTCTGCGCATTAACCCAGGAGGGACTACAATTCCAACTTGTGCCTTTTATCGTATTAATCCCAAGCAACGTCATTTTGCAGGTCCCAGAAAAGGACTTATAAATTGCACCTAATAGGCTTCAAATCAAGCACTAATTAAAACTGCATTAACCTTAATGAATCAGAAAAATTGAGACCCCAATTTATTGGAGTTGTGTTTATACAAGAGCTGGTTTCAATAATACATGACGCAAGCGCCTGTGTGGGATGAGCCTGTCTTCCTAATGCGAACCTCCTGTGAGTGTGTGCCTATGTGCGTGTGCATGCATCAGTGTGGTGGGTTTTGGCCCTCGTCATCATTACAGGCCTCGTTAGAGGTTAACTTTAGCAACATTCGGGCGTCTTTAGCGCCGCGGAAGGAGCCCGAGCCGCATGGTGCCAATCAGCGTCACAGGTGTTCATAATTGTCTGTCTAATTGCTTCATTACTGTTGAGGAGGCCTGAGCCCCGTCTGTGCTTCCATCACATCTGGATTTTGGGAAGCCCTCTCCAGCTCAAATGAGAAGCCTCTCCTGTGTTTTAACATGTATCTGCTTGTTGCCGTGATTTCCCAGGAGCTCGTCATTTATTTGTACGCCGATTCTGACTCAAGCGCCTTTAATGGAAATTCCCTTGGCTGGCGGAGTGGAGTGCTTATGGCAATTTGTTGACAGGGGAAACTCATTTGTTTTGAATGTATGTGAAAAATGTAAAGGAAAAGTAAAGCATGCAAATGATGCCTGTTGTAGTCTTTTGCGCCAGTGAAACACGAGGCGCTTTTTCCGTCCTCTTTGGAGTGTTTTTGTGTGTTATTCCAGTCAACTGTATGCTTAGAAGACCCCTGAGATTTCCCTCAAGAGACCTGCTGTCCTAATGAATCAAGCCTCTCCAACATGGGAAGGACCTGAGGGGGAAATCTGTGACTCTTTATTAGTGAGACTTCTGCAAACCTGCCAAACTCACCAAAGATCCTGCCACACTTGTCTTATGTCAGATTATTGACTAAAATTGAAAAAAAACATGGTTTAACCTTTAAATAATCAAAATCACTCCATGTCTTTTTAGTTACTGGCTTTCTAAAGACTACAATCCTTCTCCCCGTAAGGTTACGGGCGATAGATTAGGGTGAGGTCACTGGCGTTAATGAGACATTTAACATGCCATTTGCAGGAAATCTTGCCGCAGATTTCCTCTCTGTCTCGCTCTCAGATAAGCTCTGGGACGCCCATGTGAAACAGTACGAGATGAAACCAAGTGTTGACCTCAAACCTCAAGCCACCTTTGCCCAACGACACAGGCTGTTATGTATCCAGCTCACATCAAGCCCGGGCCTGCACTGGCCAATTAACTTCCAGCCATATGGATTTCAACTGTGGCTTTTGGCAGATGTTTGTCCAACCCATCACTCAATTTGGTTCACGGGGGATTTGCTGTCACCTTTTGGGAATTTCGGAGAATTCTACCAGATTTTGATTATCAGTCTTCATCAGGTGGATTGGTGTTTTCCCAAAGGTGGAATTACGGCCCAGTGTGGCTGTTATTTATGCATGAAAGTGAACTCAGTTGCCTGCAGTGCCAGTGATCACTCCTGGGAGTCCTTGCCTATGCTTACCTGTAAAATTTGTGTTCAGATTAGAAGAATATTTGTGAACTGATTGAATTATCTATTCAAATATATAAAGATTATTACCTATAAAGCATTTTAATGCCACAGTCTGTCTGTGACTACTGTCGGATGCATATGGGCATGCCATGACTTGATTTTCCCCGACAACAGTGCTAAAGGCTGCTGCTTCTTCACTCAGGCATGCTGAAGTCCTCAGAGAGCTTGCTGGTTTTTCATGTCACACTAAACACAACAAACCAGCCTTGATTTGTATCATGCTCCACTTCTTGCTGATGTTTTGTGATTACACACCAGAATCCAGCTTTTATGATGTAATTAGATGTGACATAATGGCTAACAATGAGCAACTTATGTATACAGTCGTCTATCAGCCTCCTTTGTTGCTTATAATTCTTCAGCAAGACAAAAATATCCGTCAGTTCGCTCTTACAGGCCGTACGGTTTCCACCACCCCCCCCCAGCTACATCCTAGAGTCAACATTTCCTGCCACCGTCTGCTCCAAATTGACTCCACAGTGAGTATTTCAAGTACAAGTGGTGAAATGTTTCATGTTCTTTGCAGCTTATGTGCAACAGACTTGGCAGCAGCACAATAGCTATGGGAAGTGATTTATTTTCTTAAAGTAATTAAATGCCTACTTGATCATTTTTTCAGAGAAAATGTGAGAATGTGGCAAACAAATTAAAGGAGCACTCCATGACTAAACCTATCCCTAGGATTGGTGGAAACATCACAAGCGAAACAGGAGCCAAACCTTCTTAATCTACGTAGCTACATTTGGGAGTTTCTGAGGAAACAATTCGGAAACATGCATTCTATTTCTGTTTGCACCCGATTATTAATTTCAATTTATGTAACCCCACTTACTCCCACAGTTTAATTAATGATGCTTGTTATCAGCTGTGTTTAAGAGGTAATGGACAATGCTGAATTTTGAGTGTTTACAGCGCTGGAGAAAAAATCCTGCTTTACCCCTTTGTAATGGACTGCCAGCAAACAAGAGATTAACAGTGTTTGTCACTCTTCCTGCAGCTGTGTTATAATGCAAACCTAGGAGGGGGAGCAAGGCATTAAGCACATAACTTTGAAATAGTGACATGAAATACCTACCATGGTCAGAAGAACTGGCATGCCCCTCATTCACCTAATCCATACCATAATTCCTGATCTAATTAGAGGAAGGCTCAGTGCTAGCCCTGCCATAAAAGAACGAAGTACACAGACAGACTGTGTGCCCAGAGAAGGGAAGCCATGAGACATTAGCAAAGTAGAAAGAGAAAGGAGTATGGGTGGCAAAGAGGACAAACAAGCACACGTAGTTAACTGAACAGGTAACTCCAATTTAAAGTGTTGCTAATCTTCTTAAACTTTTACAGTAAAAGCTGTACAGAGATGCAAAACTATGTAAGCCTCTGTAAATTTCATTAATGATGGTAAAGAGCTTTTAGCCATAGAATTGTGCCAATAAGGAAACTGGATGGTAGAGCTAACGTTCTTGAGGTGCTAATGTCTTTATGAGCTAACAAACCTAGAAACAAAAAACAAAAAAAGAAAAATGAGGGGGTTTTTTTTGTTTGTTTTTTGTTTTTTTAAACTGTTAATCTACCGAAAAGTTCAACTAAATAAAATCTGGGTTTCTTTTTGTTTGTTTGTTTGTTTTTAGAATTTCCTTTATGACATAAAGAGGAGAAATACTTGTACTCATTTGTGCATTTACTGAGGAATTCCTGACCACTGGTTTTTCTAAAGCTTAATTTAGCTTTTGCATACCTGCGCTGGGCTACCTCAATTTCTCAATAATTTTACTAAAAAAAACACTAATCTCTTTGAGTTGTTATTCTCTCGCAGTCAATTCGAGAAAAATAAAGTTGCCAACCCCCCCCCCCCCACAAAAAAAAAAAAACAGCAACTAAGGAGCTGGAGCTGGATATGAGGAAAAAGCAGAACTGAACAGGTCAGTCAGATAACCCTAACCCTATCCCAGTCACATCTTTGTCAACATAACCCTAACCCCCTATTGCTAGCTGTGTTCACGCAATGTGTTGTTGAGTTTCAAGGGAGGTGCATGTTAGATATTGGCATAGGGTTTTAAAAGGGTTTGTGGTTATGCAGTACCAACAGCATACATTTGACGCAACACTTCACTGTTAGGAGCTAAGTTAAGTACGAGTCTCAGCAGGAAACTCAGGGGCTTAAAAATGAAGCCATTGCTGAAATCCCTTGATCGATGGCCACTTGACGCTGGCTCCAAAGGCAAGCCAAGATTCTGATGTTAAAATGCTAAATGTTATAGCAAATACAAACATGCTAATGGTACAAAAATGACTTTGGTAAATATAGATTATTGTTCCCTTTTTGACAACTGTATTGCTGGCATTGATTTTTCAACTCACTCATTTAAGTTATGTTAAGGCCTAAATTCTGCGACAAAGAAGTCAAAGAAGTGTATCCGTAGCCTCTGCAGGTAGCTAGCTATCTGCTAGTGTTACATTATTCACGTCACTGTAAATTAAAGCGCTAAACTATTCTTTTAAAGCATTTTAATGCAATTATCAGGGAAATAATATGGATGCTATGTTTTTAATTAAGCCAACAGTAAGTATGTCCTCAATGAGTAAAATATAGAGCTAATTAGCAATAATAAAAGCCAGTTTGAGTTAGCCATATAGTCAACGGGTGCAGCTTGCTAACCAAGATAAGTAATGTTAGCTCAAAACTTAGCATGCTCGCTTCAGAATCAAAATTGCATTTTATGTCAAGTTTGCACACAAACAAGGAATCTGTCTCCGTGTAATGGAGCAAAAAACAGAAACAGTGGTACAGAAATAGAATGCAAAATATATCATATTTACAGTATAAATAATATATGCATCTCTATAGAAATATTAATATAATATAAAGTTAAAAATAAATACACATTAGAAATTATGGTTTAAAAAAAAAAAACAAGATGGTGAGAGCGAAAATACCCAGACTGTTTTTGACAAATCAGCAGGTTATGTTACGATGGCTACATCCACATTAGACCCTGTCAACACGCACATGGGTATTTTTGTCAGCATAGTTTCTTTTTTATGGATTTTGGTCTTTCGTCACATTTTAGGTCACAGAAAATGAAGCTTTTAAAAAACTTCTTACACACTGAAGATTTTCAGAAACTTATGATTACTGATTACTGTCTTGTAACAACAAGGGTCTGTAACCTTTTCTAATTTTTTTTTGCATCAGTCTGTCCACTTTGTTACTTTTGTATGCTTCGAATTGGCCAACATTTTTTTATACACCTAGGGTTATATCACCACCTGTTCATTTGGCTTGCTCTTGACAGCACCTAGCATTGTTTTTATTTGAGTTTTTTTGTCGTTTTCACGTGTGTAATACACATCAGGTATCAGTATTGTTCATGTCATGCGTGCAAATGAGGAAGTAATAATGTAAACATAAACGTTTGTTTATATACAGGGAAAATTTATAGGGCAACTTAAATAAATAGTAAAATCAAATGAGTACAAAAGTACAACATATAAGAACAATGTTAATTATTCACTATACTAGTATTAGTGAATAATAATAGTGAATAAGTTTTAAGTTAATGCAAATGTTTCCAATGGTGAAGAAAACTATTAACTATTAAGGATGCAAATTTAAATCGATTCTCTTTAAAGTTGATTAGCTGTCAGTGTGTAGTTTGTACTACACTCTAATAAATGTGTGACTGTAGTTCCACATTAGTATAGGTAAACTGATAAAGGGACAAAGACGTGTATAATGACTGGAGGAACAGCCTAAAAAGTATATTTACTAATTAACCCCATTTTTTCCCTCACATGACTGCAGTAGACAAAGTAATGCAGTTCTGTTGTGACTGCTCCAGAAACCATATTTCTCAGCGCAGATTACTAATTAAATGGCGGACATTTCTAATTTGTACTCGTCATCTCACTCCTACAGAGCTCTGCGGACTATTACTCATACAGTAAAAAGTCCAGCTAAAAGTCAAACTGTTGCAAAGAGCATGACAACATAACACACGTGCTCAATCTTTGTTCGTGATGCCGAAACCTAACATTTTCCTTTTCATCTGGACAAGATGAAGTCATTTACACAGCCCAGCCCTGCTTGGCTTCAAAGTGTCTTTTTGAGGTCTCAGGCTGGACACTTGCTGCAGGTGCAGTGTTGGAAACACTGATGCAACACCAGAAATGGTCGACCCTGTTCCATACAGGAGGGGTGATGAGCAGCAAAGGACCAAAGTGAAGTCGCTGCTTCGTGTGTCTACCTGGTCAGACTAAATTCAAATTTCCAACATTTGTAGACCTTTCAAAACCAAACTGCATAAAACCAAGTGGTGAGATAAGATGCCTCCCCTGGGTACACGGGGGAAAGTAATAAAAATCACTCTGCTGGTCTGCCAGATACAGTAGGGCTACAATAAGTTAGCTGGGGATTACGCTGTTAAATAGCCGGAGGCTGTGCGTGTATCATCAGTCTGGATAACTGCACTATTGCATACTACACAATCGTGCATTGCCAGTAATGTAGTCTGTACTCTGAATTACATTCATGGGGATGTCAGTAAACTCCCCTGTGATGTATCTTTGTGTGTTAAGAAATGAAATACACTGATCCAGTAGTAAGATAGATGCGCTTACCAAGGTCAAGGAGGCTCCCCAGCGTAATTACACGACTACCAAACACAAAGGGCATTGTTATTGGACAAGTATAATGCCGCACATTACCAGAGCAACACAGCTGTTTCTATCAGCCAACACTAGCTCGGGAAGACATAGGGCGGGCATCAATTTAGCCTACTTATCTAAAGTCTCTAATTACTTGGTTTATTTGATAAACAGAACAAGGAGAATCCTTAAATGATTCTGCAAGATCCAAAGGGGATTAATTTCTTACTCCTTGAAAAAACAAATCACTGGTAGAATCCCTTATTTCACTCTTTAATCACGCATTAATTAGGAGCAAAAGGGCACCAGTTACACTTGGCATTTGGTGAGATTGCAGGGGAAAAAAAGAGCCTGCATTAGCCTCTCCAGAGGAGGAGGCAAGCACATCAGGCTAAGACAAAGATGACACAATCAGACAGAACAGCGGGAAGCGTAAGTTGGGAAAATGGGGATCTGAGCTTCTCAAGCCCCATTCCCACACAAACCACCCTTTCCTCAGGCAGAAACACTCACTGTATACTCGTCCGACGGTTAAGATTAAATAATTATGCCACTGTATTGTTTTGATTCAGATTTTTTTCACAATGTTGCTACTAAACATAACTGTTCTGATTGAATATTACCATTCACTGTAAAAGCAAGCATTGTTAAGTGTGAAGAAAACAACGTTGCATATCCCTACTGACCTTTAGTGGTAAGTTCTGTTGTTTTAGGCAAAACGCCTTCTGATGTGAAATGGAAAAACACACAAAGGTGGTTCACACGTGAGTTTCAGGAAAGAAAAGCGAGAAATGAAAGATGAGAAACGATTTAGCCAGCTATGGAATAACTGAAAAATTAACGCTGTTAAATAAGCCATTAAAAGCAATTAGAACATGTGACTAAACATGCAACGCCAAGTCACCGGAATGAGACACAGCAGTGCATGAACTTAACGTAAACGTCTGTAAGGGCATTAAAAATGTCTGGTTCTGAGCGTGTGGAAAGCGGTGAGGGTTAATCACGGGAGGCTTAAACTCTGGGAGGTTTAGCAGCAAAAGAATCGCACTCAAGGAGAAAAGACGGAATGCACTGTATGAAGCAGGGGCTAAACACCTCCGCTATGTTTACACGCATGGATTGACTTAATGAACGTCCAATTAAGGTCTGTTTGAGCTATGTTATTTACAACCAGCTGGCAAAAACAAAGCCACTATGTACCTGTTTAACTGCACTGGTTCCTAAACAGAACAAATCAACTCTTCTTCTGCAGGTAATGGCAGTAAAAGCATTTATTTTTCTCTATTTTAAATGTAAAACACAGAAACTGATCTAAGTATTAAGTTATCTTTTGGATATGTGCGGCACGTCACAACAGACTTATGCAACAAGCAAGCGAGTATGTCCGTCTTCATGCAGCTCTTTAGTTCTTTAACATTTTGTCATTTTAAAAATTTGTTGGTTGGCAGAATGTTTGTAATGAATTATTTAGACTGAATGAACCAATTGTTGCAGTTTGTAAGGCTTAATATGTTCACACTCTTTTTTGATATAGGACTTCAGATGCTCTTCAGTGTTGGACTTCTTTTGTTGTATCTGTTTTTTTCCCCTTTTTTTTGTATAATTAGAACAGTGTTTCCCAACCACTATGTGCCGGGAGAAATGATCAGGTGTGCCGTGGAAGATTATCTGGTTCCGTCTGATTGGTACTCTAAGTGACCAGCGTGAGAAACGGGCAGAACAATTACATTCTCTTCCACTAGAGGGCAGTGCAACTATCTGCTCTAATTAAATTGGTTGCTAACTGCCAGTAAAACAGAAGAAGACGAAGAAGAAATTACATAATAGTCATGCTGTGAGTGAGACAACACAGTGTGTAACAGCAATAGATAAATATTTGAAAAGAAAAAGTAGTCAATCTGACCCAGATGAAGGCCCTAGCATGAGAAGAAAGCAAAAAAGGTATACTGGGAACAAACCGAGCCAATTCCGCTGTACCTGGTCCATGGTGGAAAATTATCAGTATGCTTTTTGTGACATTTTTGTGCTGTTTGATTTTTCTAAAGTGAAATACGTGCTGTGGCTTCAAAAGTTTGGGAACACTGCTAGGAAATGTTTCAGAGCCATGTTGTTGCAAAACATGGAGAATGTCGTTTAGCATGATCTTGCTAAAATAAGCAAGAAAAACGATTTTCTGCATGATACATGTTGTTCCAAAGGCCAAGTTTCCTTTTTGTTTCTTAAATGGGCTCGGGCCCAGAGAAGGTCGTGGCATTTCTGAATATTGTTTTTTTTTTTTATTGCACTGTAGACTTTTAACTTTTACGATTTCATAGATGCAGTATAGTCGTGGCCATGATACTAAATATGCAGATGATGACGTCTTTATCAAAATTCTTTTCAGGGTGTACCCAATCATGCTAATGAAATCACACCAGGTATTTTTAAGCCTATTAAAAATACAGACTGTGAAAGACTATATTACAGTGCTAGAAGCATTAGGTTTGCAAAGTGCAGGTTGGCTTTCTGTTGTTATGCCAAAACAACATACTTTGTTGGTCTAAAACAGCCTATAAAACTAGAGTAAGATTAACTAGATTACTGAACACGCCTACTTAACAGCCGCAAACCTTTACATGTTGGCTCTGCACAACATGCTTATCCAGAAACCAAAGGCTGACCAAAAATTACATTCAAATCCCTGAACTTCTTACGCTGCAGCACCTCAACCACACTGCTATTAAATGGCAATTATGTCTTCGCTTACATTTTTTCTTTGACAACTCCTTATCTAAGATGAAAACCGTATCAAACTCAATGAACAAAATGGGGTGTAAAATGCGTTTTGAAACCATTATGCTCTCACCCTGTTTTCGTATTTCGCGAGCTTAAATAAAGAGGTAGCTTCTCAAGCAATCTCGGCCTTGTTTGTTTAACGTAATTACTACTTGTCCTCCCATCCTGCCGGCCCAGATGATGCATGAAAATTACCATTCCCCTACTTCAATCAAAGCAGGAAAAAGAAAAGGGAGAAAGGGGGGAACAGAGGCGAGCAGATGGGAGGGGGAGGCAGTGAGAGAGGAACTCTGTGAGACACACAGAGCTCCCTCCCTGCATGACAAGAAAGGGCACTGTCTCTGATTAATTAGCTGGAGTTGGTAATCAGTTTAATAAGACTGAAGTTGATGGTGAGAGGTCCCCTTTGGCAGAACCACGCTAAGCTTAGCACTCTGTTCAGGGCCCTCGCTTTCTTCCACCAAGTAAACACGCAATGTCTATTTACATAAACAGTTGTTTCTTTTTGTGGGGGGCTGTTTTTCCTTCCAAACCGCCTGAAAGCCCAACACCACCGCTTAAGTCATTCACAACAATGGCAGCGGGGATAGCAGACAAATTCATGAATTTTTCACCATATGAGAACTAATTAAATTGAGGCCTTTTTGAAATGAATATAGTGTGAGGTACTCACTAGCCCTACGCACACAAAGAGGCTATAATTCAGTGATTGAATTCTGGCTTGATAGCATTCAGTCTTTTACTATAGTGAGCTATACAGATGGCTGGGGTCCTTTTCATTCTTTTCTTTCTTAATGGCAAATCTCATTATGGCAGTTATCACTGTATGGAGAACAAGACGGGAACGATGGGCCACGAAGCTACACGGTGGAGGAATTTGGTACCTGTCTGCTGTTGAACATGATACTTAACTGTTAGGTCACTTAATGATGAGCGTTTCAAATCAGAAATTGAAAATCATTAACAATATATGCAAAATACGTATTGTTAAAGCACATATGAACTGCTGTTAGACTTTTGTCCTTAATCATGTCAATAGGACATAAGAGCTAACACAGGTTATATCTACTGACCCTGAAGCAAAATTCAACATGTGCTTTTGTTTTTAGAGAATGATATTGCTGTCATACTAAATGAAAGCTGGCAGCAGGGCAACATAAATACCCCATTAGGCTCCAGGCACACAATCTCAGAGACCAGTTAGTAACCATCTTGCAACCACTTGCTGGCAGTTGCTGTGAAATCGATTTTTAAACACCCAGTCAAACCAGCCCAAAGACCAGTCAGTGACACCCTGGCATCCGCTGGTTGCTAGGGAAAAGTGGTCACTGATTGTGGGATGTGTCTGCAAACACTTACCATGTGCCAAGTGGTAGTGAAAATGTGACGAGAGCAATACAAACTGTAAACAGATTTGGTTTGCCTTCAAAGTAAAAGTTGCACCTTTTGAACTGTGTTGGTTGCAGCAGTAAGGTACAGCTTTTATTTTGAAGGTGAATGTTCTCTGCTTCTGGTGTGTGTCAAATTTCCAAGTTTCACTACAACATGGAGAATAAACTGCAGAATGTTTGCAGACAAGTCGGCACCTTTCATGCAACTGCAGCAGTCTGTTTGCAAACAAAGCAATCACAAGGAGGTTTTTAGGATGGCACTGTTTTTGCAACTCATCCAGTAACTGTTTACCGGATACACTTTTTCCCCTAGCAACCATGTGTGACTGGGGTCATATACATATACAGAGGCAGTCCTGATGTTTCAGCATTTTCAGTCTTCATGCTAGCTTAAAACAATCTTGGCTTTAGTCTCAGAATGGACAGGCAAAGGAGTATTTTTGAGCTTCTTATCTCACCCTCAGCAAGAAAGTAAATAAGCCAACAAAACTTTACATATACTTCTCTATGACTCTCAGATCCAACTGATCTTTCCCCCTCTGAAGATGTAAATCTTTAAAGATGTAATTCAACAATTCAGTTTACTGCAAACGTTACACGAAACGGGGTAAATAGTGAATTTGTTGGGGACTATTTTCAGTGGTGGACTAATCTGGAT
This sequence comes from Haplochromis burtoni, assembly GCF_018398535.1. NCBI lineage: Eukaryota > Metazoa > Chordata > Actinopteri > Cichliformes > Cichlidae > Haplochromis > Haplochromis burtoni. Next base: position 380,672 of record NW_024582457.1, read on the forward strand.
TTGGTGCTTTAGTGAGTATTTTTCAGCAGCAGGAAGGTGTATGCAGAGTACCCAAAATATACTATAGAGTATGTTTATTGTAATGAAGGAACAGTGTGGCTCACTGATGTGTTTTTAATGGAGCACAGTGGAGCTCTGTGGCACAGAGGAATGAAGCCCTCGCTAGCAGCGTTAATTCATTGTTAGCTTTGCTGTTTGTGGGATTTGTTATTAGTGTGCAAATTTCACCTTCAGCAAAAGTTTGGGTGAAATTTATGGAGAAAATTAAGAAGATTCCACAACATCTGTTGTAGAACAGTTCATTGGCCGTAACAGCGAGATCTCAGTAAACTGAACCCCAGATGTAAACACGTTCCTCTATTAGTTCAACACGCGTTATCTTTCCACATGAATGTCAGTTTGAGATGAATAAAATCACTTGAAGCAAGATTGCCTTTATTTCTGAGTTCCTCAGTCAGTAGTGTTTTTTTATCCTCCTCTGCTCTCTGCACCTCATTCCTGCTGTCATGATTAAGACCGTTCTTTGCCCCGGCCATTTGAAAATGTTTAAGATAAATTAATCATATGAAGCCTCTCACATGACATAACCTCTTTCAAAGTATAATTTTACTTTCTGAATTGTTCACTCTGTTACACTTAAATCTAATAAGTCATGACTTAGACAAGTCTTGGAATAAAAAACAAGCTGTTGCTGTCATGGCCCAGCAGTTTCTATCTAAAGTAAACTCTGAGGACCGAGCCTGTGATAAGCGAGCACCACATCACCCTGTGGCGTTAATGATCGTCCGCTGTTACAACACAAAGACAGTCAAGTAGCAGATAGAGCACAGAAATAATTTAAGCAGTGCTAAGTGGTCTATTGTCATTCAAATGATAAATTATGCTTGGCAGAGGTTTTAAAGTCACTTTTACAAAGCGTTGCTATTGTTTGTGTCGAGACAAGGTTTTAACGAGTCGGAATAGAGGGAATTACTTGGGAGAGTTTGGAGTTCCTTGGGGTTTGGACGCAAATTGGTTCCCTGCTCATCGGGCCTGCCCGGACTGTTAGACAAGCCTCCAACATGACAACACTGGTGCTCATAAAACACTGCACCGATGAGACAACAGTGCATAAATGAGGATCTGGAGTCAACATGACAGCTCGGGTTAGTCTTAAAGCTAGAGGTGACGAAAAGTTAAGGTGGAATTTGCCATAATGGGGGGGAAATCATTATTTTCACTAAAATGCACAGGCACACATTTTAGGCTATACTTGCAGTATTTTGTGAGCCATAACTCAGCTGTTATTAGCATCAGTTTTTAGATTACTATAATGGATATCTAATACAAGGAAGTAATTATACCGCTTTTTTTAGTTCTACCACCAAACTGCTGTTTTACATGTTTAACAATAAAGAGCTCTTCTAAAATATGTCACCACTAAACGAATCTATATTATGCTGTTCTGTTTTATTGTTGGCTATGCTAGATTGCTATATGTCATGTTATATGCTATACTATGCGGTAATTTTACTACTGTATATGCTATGCATAAATGCTACCTACTAACGTCATTAGTTACACCATGCTAGTACCAAGCTGGACTCCTCACAACTGCCTAATTTCTTTGTGGCATAGATTCAGCTAGGTGCTGGTAACCTAACTTAGAGATTTTGGTCCAAATTGACATGATAGCATCCTGCAGTTGCTGCCAGATGATTTGAACCTCCACCACATCCCAAACATGCTGTGACTGAGTACAGTGACAGTGAGCACAATGAACTCATTGTCATGTTCAAGAAACCAGATTGAGATCATTTGAGTTTTGTGACATAGCACGTTATTCTGCTGGCATCCATCAGAAGATGGGTACTCTGTGGTCATAAAGGGATGCACATGGTCAGATAGGCTGTGGTGCTTAAGTGATGCTCAGTTGTTACTTAGGGGCCCAAAGTATGCCAAGAAAATATCCCCCACATCACCAGCAGCCTGAACCTTTGATACAAGGAATGATGGATCCACACTTTCATTTTGTTTATGTCGAATTTGAGACTCATCAGATCAGGGAACATTTTTCCAATTTGCTGTTGTACAGGATTGATGACCCATCTGAATTGTAGCTTCAGTTTCTTGTTTTTAGCTGACAGGAGTGGCCTTTACTACTGTAGCCTACGAACTGTAGAGAAAAGGAATGGTTATTCAAGTTACTGTTACTTCCTTTCAGCTCAAAACAGTCTGTCCATTGTCCTCTGACACCAACGAGGCATTTCTGTCTAGAGAGCTTCCACTCGCTGGATGTTGTCTCTTTCTCGGGCCATTATCAGTACACCCTAAAGACGGTTCATAGTAGATCAACAGCTTCTGAAATACTAATTTTTAACTCTCATTCTGACGCTCAGTTTGAAAATCAGCAGGCCGTCTTGACCACGTGTACATGCCTAAATGGATTGAGTTGCTGCACAGTGATTGGCTGATTTCATTAATGGATAGTTTAACAGGTGTACCTAATAAAGTCAGTGAATGTATGCCAGGGGTGTCAAACTCACTGTAATTCATGGGCCACATATATGTAGAATCTAGTTCAACCACACATAGGCGGGACCATATATCTATCTATCTATATCTATATATATATTTATTTTTAAACAAAAAACAAAAAAGCTTTATTTCCATTCTTTTGGTGTAAAACGTTCACATGACTTCTGTGTATAAGGGTTAACTCAGTATGAAGGGATTGCTGCTGTCTTGTGTTACTACAGTGTTACCAGTGTTAATTGATCACTAACAAGTTCAGAGTAGTTTAGAGTAGTAGTCCTCTAATCAAGCCTATGTTTGTAATTACCTGCTGTACTGTAGGTGCGTGTTCTTCATATAGGAACTCAGTAATAAATTACCACACAAACTGGAGCTAGTGAGGCCTTTCCGAGACAAATCAAGGTAACGTTAATTACACCATTAACTTCATTTTCTCAGTGTAAATCCCCTCCGGCTGCTTTAGATCATGCTGTATCCTTTTGTTAGGTCAGTGCAAGTTATACATTAAAGGCCAATTTATACACAATGACTGAAAGGGGAGTGTTGAATCACCACATGCTCACTGTTAAAATCAGACTACAATAAAAGCTTTTAACAGGTCAATATATCTGCATATGTTGCATGACATAACCTAACTGGTCAAAAACATAATTTCCTCCCCATTTTTCCAGGTACTTGCTCTGCTTAAGATGTCATTACCTCTGTTGGGACTGTTAAATGGTTCCATAAAGAAAAATGAAATATTCATTAACTTGGTTAATAATTCATTCAGATAAAATGCAATATGTGGTTTGCAGAATGAAGATGAATACGTAATGAGTGCATGCTCAGCATATTTGTGCGTGGGAATGTTTTTATTTCGCGATAGCAAAGGGAGAAAATTAATTGAAAGTTCACTTTCATTCTTTTGTTCTACAAGTCAGGCTAAATGATAAAATAGATGCTTTCGAAGCAGTTTTGAACTAAGAAACAATTAAGAGGGTGTATATGTAACCCACATAATATAGAATAGTTTTTAATTAGTGCAGAGTAAGTGCATTTAAACAGTTTTTATAAATCATAACTGTTAGCCTGACCTAATTCACACACTTTGAGAAAACTGTGCAGAGAACTTTGTTCTTTGCTGCCTGAAAATCGGAACCATAACCTCTGCTTATCATGTGACACGAGCCTGCAGAATGAAACAGCGCATTGATAATTTCATGAAAAGTTTGGTCACAGCTGAAAATTTTCCAGTCGCTACTCCAGATGTCACATCCAGCCTCCTTACTCTCCCGTCCACAAACAGCGGTTAAGTGTGTGCACGCTGCCTCGGTTAACAGGAGAGTGGTGAAGTGTTCCCACACCGCCTCACTGCAGTGTAAACACCGCTCATCCAAACACTGTCAAACTAATTTCCTCACACCACAGAGGTTCATTTTGGCTTTCGGATGAATCAATTCTTCCTCTAATTATCAATTGTGACACCCATAATCACTCTAAGAGTGTAGCGCTGAATAAATGGCATGTCTTTTGTGTTATAATTCTGTGCATCTTGACAAACATGACCCATTAAACAACCCTGTGGCCTTTTTCGAGAGCGACGATTACACTAATTAAAACTGCAAAACATCTGAGAGGGCTGCCGACGTGCCAGAATTAAGCAGGTCATTAAATCAGCCAAGGAATATGTCAACATCCACGCTGTCTGTCACTCCCACTGTGTTACTTTGAGAATAAGGTGTGGGGGAAAGGGGGGGCTTGTGTGCAAGAATACAATCATAACTGACGTGATATCAAATATAAAACCTGACACGTTACAGCTCTTCTGCTTTGGCTCAAGGCACAAAACAAAATAGGACATGAGGCACTAATAAACGAAAAAACAAAACACATCACACTTTGATAATAAAGATGTAAAACTCTTGGTTTGTTTGGTTTTTTTCCTTTTATGAAATGCCAAAGTGGTGTTTTGGCTCTCAGCTCCACTCCGTTTGGAAACTAATGGTTTCCAAATGGAGCTGAACTTTAAAAAAAAAAAAAATGTGTGAAACAAATCCCCCCAAAAACCGCTGCAGCTAAAATTTGATGTGAAAACAATTAACAACACACAAACAAAGCCGCCTTCCTCTGAGCTACACCGCGCTCTAGGTGTGAAGTGTTTTTCAGCGTGGCTAGCCTTTATCGGCAGCATCTCGGAGATCTCTCCTCCGAGTTAATCCTCTTCCAGCCGGCGATAGCAGCAAGCGATAGCGCCAATGTCTTGTTACCAGCAACATATGTTCCCTTTCATACAACAGCAGCTTTCCAACCATTTAATGGGATTGTTGTTGTTGAGGGTTTTTTTTTTCTTTTTCTTTCAAAGCCTGCTTTACACAACAGTTTTCCTAGAAGTGGTTCGACATGTGCCCAAGGAATTTGTCTCTGCGTTTCGCGACAAATCAGCCCAGGTCAGGGGCTAAGATTGGCCTCCAGTAAGAGACTACTGAAAACACCTCCTCAACATGATGGGAAAGTGGATTTTCCAGCTTAAAAGCAGACTCATCTCTGCTCAGGGCATTATGCTGCGTTCAAAGAGATTAATAAGTGAGATGCTATTGATACGTCGCTGCGCTGCTCTTGGATCAGCACCGGTCATGTTCACTGACATCAACTAGTTTTAAAATAAGGCTACATGAATACAAGTCCACGTACTGTGATGGTTTTTTGTTCTATAATCCTGTAGCAGCAAAAAAAGGAGGCCGGTTTTCTTGGAGCGCTCTTATCTCTGGAAAGTTCTGCAATGTTTGTGAAATACGCAATAATCAGACCTGCATCCAGTAATTCCCTGTAATAAATGTCTCGCGCTTAAGCACTTATCCAAAAACTTTCAAAGGCCATACATTTTTTTTTGCTTCCTTCCTAATTCTGCTGCCGTTAATGAAGCATCTCTGATGTTTCCTCACTCTTCAGTCAAGATATATTTTTCATAGCATTCATCAAAGTGAAGAAATCCCATGTTGTACTTTGATGTGCTTAACACAGTTTTAACTTGTGTCTCATTACAGAGATAATTAATAGTTTAATTAGCACCAATTCCCGCCAACTGACAGCTTCTCTGACACAGTCACGTGACATGAGAGGATACAAAACAGTTGCCTGTTTTTTTAAAGTTCACCAAGTTCTCTCGAGCTCATATTTGGATTTCTTTAGCTCAGGTGTTTTGCATCATAATGACCTAAAAACTTTTATTGCTGATGTTTTGTTAAATTTACTCCATACCCATGCAGTGAGCCTATGAGAACGCGCCTCACCAGGGGACAAAGTGCTCAAATATGTGAAATGCAAACAACTTAGGTGGATTAATTTTTAATTCTCATTACCTTGAAGCAAAGCAGTCTTTTTTTTTTCTTTTAAAGTGGTTTGGTTAAAAAAAAATTAAAAAAAATCAAGCTTTATGACTAAAAGTAATTATCTTTCTTCAGCTTTTTATTGTGCTTGCTGTTTGCAATTAACACTTCCTGGAATCTGAATGAGCATTTCAGAAGTGTTGAGTAGCTGCGGAGGCAAGCGCTGCAGATCAAAAAAAAAAAAAAAAGCAGAAGAAGAAAAAAGATCAAAGTAAGAGGGAGAGGAACGATTTTTAGACGAGTTTACAGATGCTGAAGAGAGCTCATCACACAATGAGCAGTGAGTGTATGCTTCGAGAAACAGCGTGCGCCTCTTGTTCAGGCTCCGAAACAATAGCGAGTCTCCCAGCATGGGCGAGGGCCAGCAGCAAAGCCTCTGCTTCGAACTTCCAGTTTACGACTGCTCACAACAGTTTACAGCAGCCAAATTTCATTTTCTACTCCCAAATCCTATCGCACATTATCCTGTACATTGCATTAGAGCTCTAATCTTTCCTTTCTCTTCCTCAGAAGAAGAAAAGAGCGCCTTCATGATTAACCCACTTTACAGCAATAAATAAACGCATCATCCAGTAATGTACACCAGATTTAATTTGAAGGGGGGGGGGCAGAACGCTCAAATCACTGAAATGTAATGAAAAATAACACAATGCAGACACCAGTGGGTGCCTTAGGAATTAATTTGAATGCTCCATCATTTTTTCCTCCTTTTTACTCTTTGGATTGGGTTTTTTTTTTCCTCTCAGCCAACTGCTGACTTTTCTCCTCTCCCATGCTGCTGCTGTAAAATCTTCAAAATATACAAAAAATTATAAGAAGAAACATGATCAGTCTGCCACACACACACACACACACACACACATATATATGTATATATATACACACACACAAACATAAAGTCTTGTTCTTCTTCCTCCGTGTTTTTCACATGTAGCCCATGTTGCTTTTGGTTTCCCACCGCCTCTTCGCCTCAAAGCTGCAAAACAGAAAAAAAAAAACTTTGAAGCCCTTATGAATACATTTTAGCCATCAACTTCAATCACACTAGCTAATTCAGGCTTCGGCGGCTCTATCTTAACTGTACTTGAACCCAGAGTGGTCGCGCATGGCAGAAATGATGGCAAACATAAACATGAGACCAGAGACAGACGTCATACCCCCAGGCTATTTGCTTCTTCCTTTTCTGCGCTGCCCTCAAAGCTTCCTCTTCCTGTTTGCCTTGCACAAAGTCACGGCAATCAGCAGCTTGAGCGATTTTCACGGCCATCTATTTGGAGGCAGACAGAGGAGAGGCTCATTAGAGAATGAAAATCAGTCTGTGGCAAGAAAAAAGCCCCTTCTGACTGATGTGTGAGGGTGGCTTCTTGTCGAAGTCTCTGCTGCCTGCGATGCCTCCTCCACACCACAGCAAAACTGTCATTAAACCAAACGACACGTGAATGCCGTACAATGCTGCAGTCTAGCAAGTCTGGCGATATGTGACGTCAGGACTGAGTGCAACATATTTGACAGAATGTGACCACGAAAGCCTACATTATATATTTCATTCAGTAGGAATAAATGCTATTTTACATGTATGCAACAATACTTCTGCAGCAAACACCTGCTTATTTCTATGAATGAGATGTACAATATCTTACAAGTCATGAAGCATTTAAAAGAAAAAAAACTAAAAAATGAAGTCAATATGTGAGCAGCTCTTTTTAAAAGGTACATGGCAGACGGGTTGCCCCATCATCATGGAGAAAATCTGCTTCAACGTGTTCTGCTTTTATATATTATCCCAAAGCCTGCGTAGTCAGGTCTGTAGCAGGACTCGATGTTCCTGTTTTTACTGAGGATTTGAACCCTCCTTGATGTATCTGAGCAGCTAAAGCTTCTTACACACTTTCTAAATGGATGCTAAACTTGGAAGTTGGGACAACACCTGCTTAGATTACAAAGAAAAGTGGAAAAAATATCAATATCTGCTTGTTTTCTTTGTATTTTGTCAAAGAGTAGCGAATAAAGTCACTCGGCTCTCTCACATTTTAGATGATAGATTAAATGTGACATTTTTTCTTCGAGGACGGCAAAGAATTTTTATATGTTGTAGAGAACTAAAAGGTGACTATTATGCACAGGTCTCTACAAATATTAACAAAAAGCGTAGTTTTATTTTTTTGAACACGAGCGCTGTTTCAATAAAATTCTCATCACTATATATTCGATGTATTTTAAGAGCTGTGTTTTTCAGCTTAGAGTTTACAGTCTTTCCCCCTCCATCCTCTCAATGCTATTTCTTTTAGATCCTTTTTTTAATGTGCAAATGAAATACTAAACAAACAATGACAGACGATGTCAGCTGTGCAGCCTCCCCCCCCTTCCACTTCAAAAATGTTGCAAAGGCGTTTTCCACTCGTCTCCAATTGTAAAAGAGACTTTTTTTTTTGGAGCAATGCAGGCAGTCCCTGAAATCAGAAGTGAAGAGAATGACCGTGACTGTAAGAGGCAAACATTCAAATCCCAGGGAAGACATATGTGTGTATTGTGAAGCAGAATAATCCCAATAACCCCAGTCACACAGAAGCACAGGAAACAAAGGGAAAAATCCTGCCCCCTCTTTCACTCCTGAGATAGGTTTATTATTCAAGCAAAGGCAAACTTTGATAAACAACTTGGAACAATTTCACCAAACCTTTGGGTAATTCTTTGTAATATTCAGAGTACAATCAAGGGGGAAAGAAAGTCTCAAGGTAATGAAGAAATGTGCCACCACTGCGCCACTTGGAAAAAAAAAAAAGACCTGCTGGAAAAAAATGTTTCAATTATAATTAAGTGGGATAAACTTTATTAGAAAGACTGAAACTAAAATATCTCCTAATGCATGCTGGGATTAAGCAGGTCAGAGCGAGCAGGCAGGAAAAATTAAACTCTAAAGGCTTTTTATCACCATATTTCAGGAACCAAGGGTGTAAAATGTTCTAATTTGGGATACATTAAAAGCCATAAAGGTCTTTCAAAAAGATTAATGGTACTTTGCTTGGATTTAAGATAAGAGCTCCGGCTGGCTGCAAGTACTGGGCTCCGGCTGGGCCCTCAAGGCATTCATCTATACAGTCACTGGAAGATTTGTGAGAGTGTCTGCATAACCTGAAGCGTACATACTATGACAGTTCTCCAGTTCTTTGCCATTTTTATAGGTTTTAAATTCCTCAAATCATGTTTTCTCCTCTTTTCTCCTCCCCTCTCCTCTTTAAGAGAGTTATAACAAGGAGGGGGGACGGTTGCTCAAACATTTGCAGTAGATTTGCGAGCAGATAAAACCACTTCAGGGTGTTCCCTGCTTCTTGGCAGAGCAGCGTAGGTGCTAAATGCTTCTGAGTGGCTCTGATGCATGCTGAGATTATAAACCACACATTTATTAAATTGTTGACAAATCTGAGAACAGCTCTTGCTCTCTGTGTTTGTAAAGGAAAAAAAAAAAAGAAAGCCACACTGGCTCATTCTGGGAGCAAATCAAACGAAACTGCATGATGCTAAATGGTTTAATTTGGAGATTTACTGACAGAGCTTTTTCTTTTTGCCTACACGAGGATTACCCACATTAACCTGCTCTCCTGTGGGGTTGCATTTGAAATGCAAAAGGTCTTGAAAACACGCCTTCCTGAACATTCCAAAAGCAAAATTAAAACCCACTTCCATGGCCCTCATTTCCCCCTCTTTTAAATTCACAACACAGCTTTTACTACATTTAAAGCATTAAAGGTCTTTAATATTTTCCCTGTTTCTTTTTTTATTTTTTATATCTGTTTAGTCTACACTCCCTGATTGTCTTTGCTGGGGCTCAACATTAATGTCAACCAAGTTACCTAGGAGACAGAACAGATCAAAGAGACAAAAAAAAACCCTCAAATGTCTGATTAATCAAGCCTGCAAACAGCTTATTTCTTTTAGCCTGCATGCAAGTATGAAAATGAGATTCCGAGAGCAGTACATTGTGCAGATTTGTTCATTCTTATCTGAACAAAGCCAGCGGCAGCTTATTTCATGGATCACTGGCACTGTCAGCGCTGTGGCGCCGAGCAGGTGACGGCTCCTCTTTCTGTGGCGAGAACAAAATTAGCAAAAAGTCGGCACAAATTAGCCTCTCATATTTTCAGTAATATGACATTATTTTTCATTTACTTTTTTGATCCACTTTTCAGGATTTTTTCCTCCCCCCTCCCCTTGCGTGCATCTTAGTGCCAAATCCTTTCACATCAGAGGCTGGGGAAAAATAAGAATGGAAGTACAAAGCGGGAATAAAGGCAGGAGACAGGAAAACCTCCTGCATTCTTTGTTTATGTGGCTCCTAAAAGGCAATTCTTCCCACTCCACCACATATTAATGTACAATTAAATGTCCATCACATGCATGTTTCCCGTGCCTCGTTTCTGTCTCCCTCTCTCTCCTGTGTGGCCTGTGTGCAGCCCTGCTAAAAACAAGGTTTATTCAGAGGATTAATTCTCTGACCTTTGGAAGATTTGAAGGCAAAAAATTCAGCCTGCACAATGCTGGCACTGCAGCAGCAGCAGCAGCAGCAGCAGCTTAAGGCCACTAGGAGGGTTAAGTCAATAGTGCCGTTTTCTGTTCATCCATGTTTGGGTCGTCATGGAGATTCAAGCAGAGACCCAAACATGGGGCCTTGATACAAAAAATAAATACGTCAAAATTTGCATTGCGTGTGTGGAAATCACGCACAAAGTTGCTCATAATAACGCTTTCACACTTTGTTTTCATTTGTGTGTCTGTTTTACGCTGCGTCCCTCCTTTTGTAGCACAGGGATCATAAAAACACTGTGGCAATTAACCAGCCAGTGCAAAAAGACAATAGCTGAATGGGAGATGAGAAAAATACGTCTCCATGTGGATAAAGTGTTAAAGCTCCTATTAACAATATGAAATAAATGATGGCTTTAAGGAAGAAATGGCCTTAAATCCATTCATAAATTTCCTATCCAGGAAGCCTCTTCCAATTAAAACGTGTGAGAGGTGGATTAACAAGGGCTATATGGCTTTGCCTCACTAAATCACCTCCCCGAGCTGCTCTGCTGCATTTGACGTGTAAACGATTAATGACCAGCCTAATTCCCTTATCACACTACCTTAATGCCTAAATAATGTGGCCTTAGTCAACTTTGGAAAGCAGGGCTATATAAGAAAGGAATGAATATCAGATTAGGCAGCTTGTGTGTTATTTCAGCATAATTTCTTAGGACTGAGGTGGAAGGGGGAAGAAATACGTGTCTCTGGCTTCTTAGCCTCAGCGTTGCAGCAGGACAGGGAAGGTCAAAAGATCGAGGGGTCAATCAGCACCACCCATATCGTATTCAAAAGAAAAGATTTTACGAGATTTTATTTAGTTAGTTCGTTATTTAAATCTCCAAGGTGAAACAATAGGTTGAGGTAAAATAAAAAATCCGACCCTAGAATCAGAGGTGCTCTCTTGCTGCTGTTTTTATTATCAAGTCGTCTACAGATTATTTACATGATTCACAGTAAGTCTAACTTGTACTAGGCCTTTGGAGGGCCAGGTCAACACCCAATGATAGTCAGTTTATTGTTACAGAACACAAAGGAAAAGATACTGTCATTATTTCTGAAAACGACTCAAAGTGATACAAATGACTTACACAAACTAAGATTTTTTTTTTCCCAATATAAGAAATCAAATGTTACATAAGGAAATACAGCTTTTTATTATTAAAGATGCATTGAGCCTTTGCTCTACAGCTGCACTTTGTTAAAAAGGATACATTTGTTCATACCTGCTGGTTTGACTCCTGAAACAAATGATTATTTTGTTGATGTAAAAGACTGTTTTGTCCATCACTTGTCTTCAAATTGATTTCGTCCAACATAAAGCCAAAGGGCTGCTAATTGTACATACTGCTGAGCAGTTTAATTTATCAATACATTAGATTTTATAAAAAGAAGTAGTGCAATGTGGAATTAGTTACCACCAATAAAAGATCTTTTGGCCATTTTTTGTTATTTGGGGTTTTCATTTACTTAGTTCAGAAAAACTCTGTGGTGAAGCCAGACTATAAAGCTGAAGGAAATTAAAATAATAGAGTAAAATATCTAATTTTTTTAATGTAAGCAGAATATGTTGTTACTGTTCTCCAATAGCAAACAAAGTAATTATGTAATGGACAAACTGCCATAGCTTTTCTTAGGAGCTTAACAGTGATCGTAGAAAAGGTAAATCACTGATTGTCAATGTCTAATAATGAAGGATAAACAATTACAATGTGTCACTGTTTTCATTATAATACAGTCAGAATATCATAGCACGCACCTTCATGCTGTTATATTCCCACTACAGTGTCAGTTTTCTTTGGGGCAGCCTCATTAGAGCTTTTTGTCATCTTGCCTCCTCTTTGACAAACAGAATTACACGGAAAGCTAAAAACAATGGCACTTCAGGGAAGGCACAGGAGAACAGCAATGTCTCCATTTCCTTTTCTAGTAATCTGATCCTAGATACATACAACATGTCATCTTTAGGGAATAGACAAAAAAAAAAAAATCTCTGAAAGTTCGTCTGCTTTGTGCCATTTCATTATCTCGCCTCCTCTGAGTAGGGTAGGCTTATTAGCAAGCTTTGAACTCACACTTACAATAATATGCCATCAACAGTTTTATAAGCTAATTAGAAAAAAAACTGTTTAATTAATGAGTGACTGGCAATAAAATGGCAATCATGAAAAAAGAAACCAAGGGTGCTAAGCTTCCACTACCACCAATTAAGGCCTAATTACAAACAAATTATATATGTGTTTTGCTGTGGGCTTTAATTTAAAAAAAAAATGGCTTTAATTAAAAGAGAAAACATGCTAATTAATTAAACAGCACACAAATCTACATTGAAAAGTATGCTTTGTCTATCAAGTAATTAATGAAATACAATAATCCAAATGAGATTCCCAGGCATTTGATAAAAGCTTAGTACCCATTTCAAAATCCATTTCAAAATTAATGGGCGAAAATTTAATGTGAGTCATCCAGAGATACAATAAAAGTTCATTCAGTGATAAATTGCTTATGCTGAAGGAAAAATGAACAAAGAGGAGAGTTTCCCTGAACTCTCTGCGAGGTGGCCTGGGGGGGCTCGCAGGGGAGACGGAGTCAGACTCCTTCTCTGATGTGGGGCGGGGAAAGTCAAAATCTGATAAAGCCTACTTTCCACAAAAGCGCCGCTCATTAATTTTTTGATTACAAACACAGGGCATGGCGGGGGGAAGGTGGCGAGAAGAAAAAAGGTGTTAAATAACATAAATATCATGAAACACTCTTAGTTCAGCTCTTTGTTTCAACTAAGCCACCATGTCTCCTCTGACAAAATGCCGCGCCACCTTTGTTTCACAGCGTTTAAGCGAGGCTTTCCAAAGGGTAGATTTCAAGGACAGTGGGGCTTTTCCTTTCAGCAGCTGCACTATTGAAATGCAAGCTAGAACATAATGAGGGATGTTATAACCATCCGCATGTTCAAAAGCTACAGAAACTATAAATGGCTCCAGTTAATACATATTCATATGGCTAATTACAATACGATCTATTAGGAGGGATTCATTTTTAAACAGTTTGGATGTAGCACGTTATTATTGCTCAAAGTGGCATAACAAGAAAGCTCCACGACAAAAGGTCAATCCGGACTACATGTAGCAGTTCCGATATCCAATTAAATCACCAAATACCAGTATAGGCCTTAAAAGTTCAATGCCGGTCAGCCTCTGGTCTAAAACATACTGGGCCGTGCATAGTTTGTTGTTGGTGGTGGTTTTTCTGTTGCAGGGCATAGGCTGAAAAGAAAAACTGTCTTTTAAGACACCTTCTTTGTACTTGTGGCCATGTACATGGGGCTGCTTCCATCCTGATGGTGAGGCCAGCAGCAATGCAACATAGTTTTTCATTTTTCATATCCTTAAGCTCCTGCAAGTCATGAAATACACCCGACATCCATGTTTGTGGCAGACTACAGAGAGTTTCTGTTTTGAAATGTTAATGCCACTCTAATAACTGTGATGACAGCCATGGGGCAATAAAAGGCTAACACAACAACATGATGGTCTTTTGTAAAGAAATATACCCACTTACTGTATATGAAGCAAATGTACGGATACATTCAAAAACAGATCAGCGGCTCTGTTTAATAAAATAGATATTTCATTTTTCCTGTTGATTGAAGTACTACAATGAGAATGTGGATTAGTGCAGCAAAGACAGTAGTTTACATTAGTGTCCGATTTAGAGTACAGTCATTATAGAATAAGTAGTCATTGTTCCGAAAATTTCATGGTTCTAATAACCCTTCAAAGGACTTAGAATAATTTGTAATAGTAAGCTGGCTACATGTCGAGAGGTGTGCCTGTCTCCCAACGAATGACACGCAGCATAGGTTCCAGGCTCCCACCCCTGCGGCCCTGAATTGAATCGTTAACAAGTAAGGTGGATAGAAAAGATGGATGGATATAAAATTTTTGAGTGTGATAATAACCTGATAGCTTAAATCATATTTATTTAGATATTGAAAGCACCTTATTATGGTGTCCCACAGGGATCAATCGTTGGTCCACTGCTCTTCCTGTTACATGTAAATCACAATCACACAAATTCCAGAAGTAATTTTGAATGTTTTGTGTGACGCTGATGATTTAATGGATGATTTAAGCTTTTGGGGGGTTTTGTCAACAGGTCAGACTCAAATCTGGGCCGCTGCAGTCTGACCATGTGAGCTAAAGTGGCACCCAGTCAAAAAGTAGAGTTAGATGTAGAAATTGAGTAGATTTCAGTACCTTATAGTCGTGTGAAAAAGTAAGTACAACCCTTTGATTGCTTTGGTTTTACTGCATTTGATCCTGTTTGATACAGTGACTACAGATAAACATAAGATAACATAAGATTTTCTTTACTACTTATCAGTTATAATCTTTTCATACTAGCTCATTTACCAGGAACAGAAAAATCAATCTGCTAAATATGAGCTGCTGGATGCTATCAGGCCTCATGACATGCTTTGAGCCGTTTATAGTGTATGTGTCTGTCACTTCTTGTTATGCTAATTACAGAATTAATTAGCCCGTACGCAGCTTGCTGCAGAGTAAAATAATGTGCAGTAATCAAAGGATGGAGACCAAGTCTTAATTGGAGGACTTGCACCTTTTAATCTACTGAACTATTAAGACTACTTTAGAGGCAAGGAGATTTTTACATTGTTTTGTGTCTTCTAAAGCATGTGAAAAGAAATCTAAATGCGCTGAGGAGGATCAACAGGCATTTTTATGAGAAAAGAAACTGTCTGTATAATTTATTAAACTACATTAGGAAGCTTTGGAAATGCACTGTAGACAATAATAAAAATTTCTTTAGAGGGGTAATATGTTTATTTAAAAATCTGAGCATGTCTTCACGAATTAATCTAAAAACAAAGGCTTTCAGCTTTGAAACATATTTAAAAACCGTAATGAGAATAAAAACCCACAACCTGCAATATCCAAGCCGCGTGTCTTAGAAGTTTGACAGATGAAAGAAAACATATCTCAGAATTTATAAGGAGCCTTCAAAACAGGGTTTTACCAAATTGTTTTAATGTTTAGATTAAAAAAACGTAAGAAAGGAAGTAGAGCAAATGGAAATCATTAATTGATTTGTGGGAGCTCAAAACAGCAGAAACAAACATTTCCGTCTTACAAAAGAGGGGATTCTGACAGCAAGCTCTCTATCTTTCTTCTATTTCCCTTTGCTTTGAGGAGATAAGTGGGAATGCATTAGATTGAGGATGAAAATACTCTGAAACATTGTCATCCAACATGTACCAGCATTTTCTTTACAAAACAATGCCTAGAGGGACAAACAGGCCTCTTTAGTTCTTCACAGCTGTCGGAATGCTTTTGCATTTTTCGCGAAGAAAACCTGTTCCTATTCTTCGAGTGAAAAGCCTGCCACAATCATGTCAGGATGTTATGACCGTAAACAAATTAAACATCTAAGCAATTCCGTGCCAAATGAGCCACTCAATTATAACCTTGAAATTGATTCTGGCCACAGCGGAGATTATTGATCCTCTAAATGTTTGTCACAGTGCTCCCGTCAACGTGAACAGGAAGGCGGTAAACAAACACTCTGGTCCTAAATGCTATCTGAAATACAGGCTGCATTAATATACACTATAATCCTTTATAACTGATTCAGAATCCCTTAAACTTTCTGGCTTTTAGCTTCCGTTTCTCTC
The DNA here is from genome assembly GCF_018398535.1 of Haplochromis burtoni. Classification (NCBI taxonomy): domain Eukaryota; kingdom Metazoa; phylum Chordata; class Actinopteri; order Cichliformes; family Cichlidae; genus Haplochromis; species Haplochromis burtoni. Next base: position 396,809 of record NW_024582457.1, read on the forward strand.
CCATTTTTTTTTCTTTTTTAACTATGAGCAGGAATGCTTGTCTTTGTATTCGAAAGAAAACCTGTACAACTTTGCATCAGCTAGCATTTAGGGATTTAAAAATAGTCAAATCTATACTCTCTTGAAATGAAGTTATCACTGCCTAACAATGAATTGCGGCTGCCAAACTGCTGTCAGGTCCCATCACGGCTCTGGCAAGACACAAGGCAGGTGCCAGGGAGGCGAGAACCTCAGCTCAGGCTAAAACCAATCCACCAGCGCTCTAAGAGGCTTTCTGAAAGTACAGCACAGGTGCCACTCACAAGAGCTTTCATTTAACTCCCTCATATTCGATCACTCTGCTCGCAGTTAGAATGGAAATATGAAGGGGCTCTAATGCTTGCACACCAATGTCTATTACACAATGGAGATACTAGGTCACAAATGTAATGCTCACACAATTAGCACAGTTGATATTTTCATTTAGAAACCTCCTTATCCATTCAAGAGGTTCTGGTTGCAATTTGTTTTTCGATTACTTGCTTTAAATCGAATCATATCCAGATTTTTTTTAACGAAAGAAATCACATCATTTGCACCTCCTATGTTTCTTCTCCACAGCGAAGCCAGTAATGGCTCTAGCTGCCGTCCACTACGTGAACATGAGAGTAAAAGTTACATTTTTGAACAACACGTTTAAATAACTTTAATTTTTCTGTTGAGCAGCGTTAAATGGACGGCCCCTCCCACCTTATAACTCCAAATTGAAATCCTCAGATGCCAGGAAAACCTGAGCCTGTTCCATCTTTTTGTTGCCACTATTACAAAATGAAAATGCTCATGCGACGCTGTAAGCAAAATGCATCATAAAACAAAGAAGTTTAACTTTGATGCTCCGGCGGAGAAGTAACGCTGCAGCTGTATGTCTTTTTAACCACAATTATGTGTGTGTGGGCTACATTTTATGCTAAATTAGTTTCAAACCACTTGATCCTTGATGCCTGCCAAGGCGGTTAGTTACAAAACTTCAGGCACTGCATTTAGGGACATGTACACTTCAAAGGTATGAAACTCTTACCTGGAGAATGATTTAACAGTTGGCTTGAAAGCAATGTACCCTTCATTAAAAAGCAGAGCCAAAAGTCCTTTAGACACTGCCGCACTTCAAAACTAAGGGGAGGGCTTTCCATTAACTCAATGGAAAAGAGCTGCAGGACTGAATGGTGGATGTCTGCGTGTGTTTTTGTTCCTCTATGTCTTTGCAGCAGAAATGGCCACGGATCCATTAGCCTGATTTGTCACAGCGGGAGCACCCCAAAGATCTCTTATCAGCACAACGTACCTCTCGAGTGGCGAGTCTGTCGCTCATCTCCTCCGCCTTTGCAATGTCCCCTTCAGCTATGGCCCTCTCTATGCTCTTTTCTAGGCCGGACTGCAGAAGAGGGGAAAAAAAATCAGTTTTTTTTTTTTTTTTTTGGAAATAGGGGTAGAGAAAAAAAAAATCAAAGAGTAACTTCAAAAGTCCCCAGGGCCTTATTTTTAATATGATTGCCATTACTACAAATATGTAGATTTCGCTTCACAAATGAAAACCTTTTTGATTGGATATTAGTGGGGAAATCTTAGAAATGCTACAGGAGATTACCAAACATAAATGTGACTCTTTAATTACACATTTCCATTACAGGCCTAAGCAGAGGGGGGTGCCGAGAAGCCCCCGGTCACTGATGGCAAGGCAGTTCTGCTGTGATGAGACTATCTCAGCGAGCCGAGTACCAGATTTCTTCAGCCCCCCCAAATTTCATCATGGTGGAAAAAAAAAGATACACTGGAAAGAAACTGCAATTATTAATGTGTCCCCTCTGATGTATTGTTGACTCACTGTAAAAGTACAGTAAAGTAAACATCAAGTTTTAAAACGCAGAATTTTATTTATTTTTTTGACTCTGATTGGTCAGCTCTGATTTAGTGCGCTCATTACAGTTCAATGTCCTGAACGTACCCAATCCGACTCGTGAACTCAGTTATCACCAGGAGTTTCTCACAAGCAGAACTCAAACGGACAGACGGTCATCGTTTATGCTGTGAACTGTGTTTAAGGTTAGGGTTTGGAGAAGCTGCTGCCAGATAAATAATCACATCTGGCAACTGTGATATAGTTTTTCCTCAATTACCTCACTTCAAATTGTTTGAAAGACTTGCCAGACTCAAAATAATATATTAATTACAAGGATCTGCATTTGAGTGATGAAAGAGAACCTCATTATGATAATGTGGCAAGTTCTGTTACATCCAGCTTGGCACCCCATTCAAAATGAGGCTAAATTCATAAAAAAAAAGAAAGAAAAAACCCTCAATCTTATGCTGCTGAGATAAATTAAGCACAAAATACTCCAAAATAATCATTGAAGGGATTTCACATTGAAATCAGAACAGTTCCCACTCATTGGGTCACTCGTAATGTTCATCAAGCTTGCAAATATTTTTGCTTCATTAGCAATTTGCAATCGTTTTGCATTAAAGGTTTGGTCATCTTTAAGAGCTGACATGCACTCAAATGGAAGAAAGTTCAGTTTTACATTTTTGTCTTTGTTCCAGCTGCAGTCACAGAGGCTGTAACCATCTCATCTTCTGCCAAGCAACACTTGGATTTTCAGTCTTTTTGCAGGTGAAGAAAAAAAATCCTACATCTCACTTGAATCTTAACCACGCTAGAAAGCAGATTCACCCTAATCTTATCACTAAACGTAGCTGAGCATAATCCCCAATGTACTTCTCAGTGTCAGGTTGAGTTATTATAAAGGTTCCCCTAATCCACATGTCATATCACATAAAACAATGAGACGGTACAGTGGCAACGAAACACAAAGGATGTGAAGGTGTTTCTAACAGCTAAGACAGACACAGTATTAAACCTCAGAAGATAAGTTGGAAGGCAGTCTTTGTTACCTTCGGAGGGGGTTTGGAACATGCAGGGGGATGAAATCGATCATTTACACCAAAATACTGCTTAAGCTCATCCCAGTGCTTCTCCTGCTCCTCTTGACGCTCTCTGCTGACAGAGAAAATGTCTGTTAATGCTCATGTAGACCAGCATTGCAATAAGACATATTTCGTGTCCATCTTTTTATTAACTTGACTGTATTTCTTTTGTTACCCTTCTAATCAGATCTATGTGTTTTTCATACTTTGTGGCGACAGCATTTTGTAAGGAATTTGCCCGTAAGGATAGTTTGACAAACAGGAAAGGAAACATCCTTCACTTTACCTGACTATTCATAGTCTGTAATGTTGTGTAACAGTACCTTGTTTCTGCAGGTTCCCCACTTTCTGCTCCTGTGAAATTACACGCACAAAACAAACAAGTTAATGATACGTAGGTTTCTTCTGTATGAGTCTGCCTGTCAAGTTCACTTTACATCAATGGCCACGTACAGTCCACTTTGATCTTAAGTGGGCCAAACCAGTGAAATTCCCCTTTATGTAGTAGTTTAACTGCATAAGCAATACCTGAGCTATCTCAATATAAGAAAAAGAAGTGCAATTTCAACATAGTGCAATTACACTGTCGTTTAATTGTTTAACATCATTACATTGGGGGAGTACGAATGATTTCGGGAGAAGTCTTTATCAGTAGACCAAGCTGTAAAAATGTACATTTTAACTATATTGTCATACATCTTCCTTCAGATTTTCCAAAGATATCCAGTAGGCTGGACTGGAATCTTTGTCTGGCCCCCGGGCCTTATGTTTGGCACCCCTGATATTACTTCAGTTGTTAGCTATACCATGTGTACCAATAAGTTGCTCGACTACCTTTAAGGTAAGTTTCTATCAAATACAAAGGTTTATTTTCTTACAAATTGACCAATATTTTGTCCACTGGAAAAATGTGCAAACAATTAGAGCCTGACTGATGAACTAGTTGGCCAATATTATCAACCAATCTATCACTAGCCTATCACAAATATATCAGTATTATAAATACATTTTGCTATAAAAGGTGCTTATTTTATAAACACTGTCTTCACACAGTATGTCCAGCAGAGCTACTCAAGTTTCACTTCTTCCAAAACGCTCTGCAGTATCTGCAGCACCTGCAGCAGAGTAGAGTAAGGTACTAATATTGGCCAATATATTGATATTGGAACTACTGAACTACAAAAACTCCCCCATCTGTTGGATGTAGAACTACATTACCTTTCTTTCGCTTTCTTCTTTTCCTTTTTCTTCTGTCTTCTGTGACCTTTAATATCCTTATATCATCTTTCTTCCTCCGCAGATCCTGGAATTTCTTAAAGACACATACAAAGTGAATACAGCATCACTACTCTTGATTCTTTTCTGCTGCAGCTGTACAGATGTGACATACGAAGAGGGCTTCAAAACCCTGCTTTTCTCACTTCAGATGAACCGTTAGCATAAGTCTGAGCTGGGCTGGGGGTACTGCAGCAATAGTAAATGTAAACTTAGAGATAGTTAGCGTGAAGCTAACTTTCAGAGTTAGCTTCATTTATACAGGCATCACTAAAACCAAAGAGGTTAGCCTGTACCTAGAATGAAAAATAAGATCAATACAACATACTTGCCACATTTCTTGGGATATGCCAGGCATACTGCATGTCGGAGAGTCACTGTCTGCAGTGTGAGTCGATTGTGACTCCTCCAGCGAGCATGTGTTTTTAGCAGAGCCCTTTTCAAATTCCCTCTTCTCGTCTTCTAAATCACCCGGCTTGTCCTCCTCGTCATCTGAACTGAGGTCGTCTTCGGTTAAACCACTGGGCAGGAGTCCGCTGTACATAACGAATCAGTAGATTATATTCAGCATATACGGGTAATTTATGATTGCACTGTATTTTAAACGGTCCGTAATAGGTAAACTACAGATTTCCACAACAGTTGTTAGGAACGACTGTCATTTCCGGGTAAACACTGCGACGCTGCCTGCTAAACGGCACCGATTGGCTGATCGCAAACAGCGCTGAGCACAACGTCCAATCAGCGTTGTTGCTAAACAGTGGAGCACGAGGACTAAAAGCAACCTCTTATTGGCTGCATTGGTAGGAACAACTTTTAAGAAGTTCAGGTTTTATTTAACATATTCCTTAATATTTTCCTAGTATTCGGGTAAGGAGGTATTTTAGCTCCGGAGGAGCTCAAGCTTTACAGAAAAGTGAAACAGCTGCTGGACCGTTTCTAATTGAGGTGAGCCGGGCTACTGACAGGTCCGTGAATTACCAGGAATCATTCAAATGTTAACCTATATTTGTGTTATGTTCTCTGTGAGATAAGCTTCATTCTCTGACCAATAGTTCGCAATTTGCTTAAAGTGCTTTGGGCATTACATTATTATTAGAATGATTAGCATGCAAATCTTGTATAGCCCCCGGCACTGGCAGAGGCATCTAGCCTTAAATTGCTCTTTCACACTCATTCTCATTAGACTCTCTTTGGTTGCATCTTATTGCAAGGCCCATAATATACATAAATTACAGTCTGTATTTTCTGTGCTATGCAAGTGTAGCATAATGGGGAAGACCAGTGACACTGATGTGTATGTAAAACGGCCTAAAACCAGTGCTCAGGTAAGCCAGACATTAAAAGGGAAACACACCTTAAGTTTAAACATAAGTATTGCGTGCTGTACTGGAGGAGAGCTACAGGACCTCCGTTTTTCTTTCTTCAGTCAATTACCTCAAACTTCAAATATTTATAAGCCACACATAAACATTTCCTCAATTAAAATGATGTAGTGTAAAATTATCACTTTTTCAATAATTAACTGCTGAATCTATGGAAATACATTATAGAAAATGTAGTTGAGTAATTTTGGGGGGGGGGGATTCAATAGAAAATGTCAAGTATTCTCTCGCTCCACTTTCTGAAGCCTGTTGTTTTCTCTTAAACACACATTTCTTGGGTTAGTGAGCCTGTACATGGTTTTATATTCAGGGTTTAGGTATTGAGAGTGTGCATATTTTATGAGCTATAAGCTGTTTTCAAAAAATAATTGGTAAGTTGTTCAGTAAGAGTGTTGTGCTATTAATGTAATATGAAAAAAAAGTAAAAGATGGGGACCTTGCTCTCTCCTTGACCTTCCTGCAGCCTAAGATGAGAGATGTTACTTAGTTTGCTTTTGCTAAATGAAGTGCACATTAAAGCTGACTGATAAGGCTTATACTATATTGAATGTCATGGAAAACGTGAAAAAAATTCTCTATCTCATCCTCGGAAATATGCAACCATTAACTGGCATCGCTCACTCAGCATAATCGCTGCGTTAATTACATGTGTGACAAGCTGATGAGCACATCAGTGTCTGAAGGTAAATGAGAGTCACAAAGTCCTGTTAATACTAAACAAATTTGGCATTGCAGGTCTGAATCATTTCCTTATTGATTACTAGACTTTGTGTTCTATTTCACACTTGAATTAATGTCTCTCAGCTTTCCCACCACCCACCTCTCTCTTTCTCTAACTGACTCCCTCTCCTTGTTTCCATCTCTCCCTGGCATGTGCTCCAGTTCATTATTTCTGTCATTTCTTGGTAATTTGGAGTTGGCTGTTTAAAACTTAGAGCCTCTTATTAAGTTTTGGCCATGGTGGATAAGAGGCAGGACTGTAAGAGCACAGAGATAAACTAATCATCTTAAAACCCTAATTATTAGTATCTTACTGTGACAGACTGTTTTTGCGAGGCAGCCAAATTGAGCCTCAAATGAGGAAAGGCATATCTGTGGAAGTGGTAATAATTTTAAGTCATCTCGATCTGGCTTGGTGTGGCAGAATTCATTAGTGCAGATTAGCACTGTGTGTACAAAGTAAATGAGATATCTAATAGCAAACGTGGAGGTCTGGGGACTCTTAATTTCCTCCCCAGTATGAGCGATGATGTTAAGAGGTGATTATATATATATTTTAACACTGTGTAGATTTGTCTGCTCCTTAGCCAAGCAGTTACACTAAACAGTGCCACTAAACTGTCGACCTCTCACCTCGCTCTGTACTTCAGCTGCAGAAAGGTGACAAAAATGAACCCCAAATCAGATTACACTGTGTTACTCTGATGCAGAGGCAAGCTGTTTTTTTCTGTGAGGATATGAAGGGAGTTAATTATGTGTGTAAGGAGAAGGTTGGGGAAAAAATAATAAGATTACAAAGAATAATTTGCTGATATAATTACACCAAAATTGGGTACACACAATCGTAAAATACATGTATTGCTTGACCTGGGTTAGCCAGTGAAATAAATCCTCCTTCTATAGCCTTTGTTAATTTGTTTTTATCATCTCCAAGTGGTGTTTGTGCAGGCAGTTCAATTTGCATGTGTAATTCCACTGTGCAAATTGACAACAAGTAGATAATTCGAGGAAATAGGCTGGTTGCAGGCCCCTGCTATCTTCCCATGCCTATTCATTTTGAGGAACCGCTGAGGCATGAAACTCATACATCAACTATTTCCTGACAACGCTTAGGCTTATTGTCCCCTAAAATGTCATTACAGCCATTATTTATGAAGCTAATTCATTTATTAAACCATATTTACTCTGACAGAATTTGTCACATTCTATCCATATCCTGAGCATTGCTTTTGAACATTGTCTCACAATGAGTATGTGCGAACACGTACGGCCTCACAAAGTTTTGTATCGGCCCAATTTGCCTACATAATAGTTGGAATATTGCGACAGGAGTTCTGCGGTTTTTTGACTTTTAAGGGAAACTTTGCTAGAAGCTCGTACCGTGTGCCACAGAAGTCCTCTAAAAAGTACTTTGGTAATAGCTGACATCCCGCTTTGTGTTTTTGTCCTAATAGAGACGAGACTGCGTGAACGTAATCAGATGGAATATTTTAGTAGCATTGATAAATCTGCCCTCTGACAGCCCCCTTCTTAAATGAGTATGTATTAGTCACTTTTAATGCATTGCAGTAAGGCTGAAGAGTTCTTACGTCAAGCCTCCTGGCCTGTTGCTGCTGACTTATGGATCTGTCAGTTTAGCGCCGCGTACTTCATGACAGTGTGGATAATTTGCAATTGTGAGCAATGAAGTAACACATAGGGGGGTCATAAATTTTAATGTTACATGTTCTCCCTGGATAATTCCGTCACACCATTCTCTCGTATCTCTTCCTTTGGACTTACCTGTCACCCAAAAGCACTTATCACAGCAGTGGCGATGAGTTGTGTTTGAACTGTTTTACAATATTGATTTGGAGGCATGACATTTTAATTAATACTGGGTGTTAGCTGTCATATAGGCCGCCAGCCTCATTGGTTAGAGTATGAGACAGGCGAGGTAGGGGCAACGGAGATAAGACTAAAGCACTTACAGTGAAAAGGCTGTAAAAAGGGATCAATGTGGAAAGAGAGAGACAGTCATGGGTTGAATTTAAGGTAGAAAAAACAGTAATATCTGCGCTCACTGTATTTCTGTCAAGGTCTATTCTCTCGCCAATAACACAAATCAGTGAGACACAGCGTGCCTTCTGTCTTCCACAGGTTGCAGAGTACATCGTGTTATTGGGAGTCTGTGTTGCCAGCAAACCCAGAGAGAGTCTGCGTGCTGAGAGACGACCAGGGGGAAATTAGGTAACTTTGTAGCACTCCATTGAACAGCAATAAGCTTTTAGGGCTTAGCAAGCATAAACACATTAAACTGATGAGATTCATCAGCACTCTTGTGTCAAATCTATCGTGCCCAAAGGCAGAGCTCAGCAGCAGCAAAGTGCAGAGAAAGAGAAGGGTTGGCGACAAACCAGTGCTGTTTCCTCTGGATGTTTGCTGGTTTATCCAAACAGAGTCAGGTGATCAGCTGGAACCTCAGAGTTTGATAATGATACACAGTGCTACCCCTGGAAGAGCAGAAATGTTTAGCCATTGTAGGGTCAGAACATTGGCTTGAATGATCAAAAGATTTATTTTTTTATGTTAATTCACCAGTTTACTATTTCATCATTAATTAGTCAGTTAATTACAAATGAAATACAGGGATTGGATCAAATATGAAAAAAAAAAGTAGTAAAGTGTTTGCAAAAACCACCAGATACCAAAGTAGTTTCTTAAATTTGTTTACTTAAATTTACGATAAACCTTGCTGGTCAGAAATATTTCACACCAAAGAGTGCATACGCCAAATTTACAGCAACAAATACAAATACAGGTTGTTATATACCATGCAGATAAGAGCTGAACAAGAAACTACCTATCCATGTTCGTGTTTTTTTACAGATGTATGATATTGTGAGTTTCCCTAAGTACAGTACAATATATAAACACAAATACTGCATGTAAAATTTTGGTTTTCAGCTTAAAGCTTTGGTAAAAGAACAAAATATTGAGTATAATTAAATCTGTGTATGAACTATGTAATGACTAAAAAAATAATTATTTGCAAAAAAAAAAAATCAAGTTAAATTCATAAAGCTTTATGAAATGACAAAAAAGATACATTTGCAACGTTAAGGTTGTGTTTCTAGCTGAATGAGACTTATCAGTTCACTCATTTCAGGGCAATAGTTGTTATAGATGTGCACCAGATTCAAACCTAGTTGGAACTGAATGCTGAACAGCATAGCGCTAAACATTAGCACATGTTCATTTGCAGCTAGTTCACCATATTTGGTATTTAATTGGTGTAATCTCAGAGCTGCAAAGCTGGAGGACCTTACGCTGATAAAATGATACATTTAAATTGAAATATTTCTTCTCAAAGGTAAGAAGGCCCTTCAACTTTATTTCACCATTTATCTGTTGTCTGTTCTTTTCCAAATCATTATAGCCTCTTGCCTTCTGGATAGTTTCACTGGAGGCAGCCAGATCGGCATGAAATTAGCTCAGTTTGAATCTTTATATGGTCCAATCAGATGAGCTGAGATTTAATCTTTGCTGGCCTGCCCTACCAGAGTCCGACCCCTCAGATGAAATGGACTACATATTCATAGGTTCACTTGCATGGTTGATTATAGCAGCATAAATGGAAGGTACAACCTCTCTTCTGTTTTTCTTTATTCCAATTTTCCTCTGTCTGAGAGTGAAGACTGAATATTAAATGTGCATTCCCCCTCACTGAATATGAGCAAATCACAATTTATGCAAACACACAGTGCACATCTGATCTCATTTTTGAAGTTGTGTCTTTTTTAAATATCCACATTTTAAAATCTACTGTATAATACACATAGAAGTGAGCGTTGTATTTATATCGAAATAGTTAGCATGCTCTCAGAGCTATTTACCCTGACATAAAATAATGTCTTGAAATAATGGGGGAATATTACCTGATGAATTAATTATGATGATAGCATCTAGGGTAGGAGGCTTAAATGCCATCTTAAATTACATGCAAACATTAGAAAACTTTCAACTTGTCTCATTTGCATGAAAGAGGCAAAACTATGCATAAATATAAAGGCTTCCATGGTGAAGGAGACCTATACTCACCAGGAAACCTGATCAGTTTATCTTAATGTAGAAATTAGAAATGACAGACACGATGATAGCTTATGTATAAAAGCCTGTATGTATGTTTTTAAGTGTCTCATACATATGCATATATACACATACATATCACAAAGGTTATCGCTTATTATTTTAAAACTAAATTTGTTTTCCTAATGACGCTGTGGCAATTTTCCTATTGCTATGTTTGAATGTCAGAAGTGATTGTTTCCTGCACAGTTCTCAAATTCTAATTGACTTATTGCACAAATGGCAATTTAGAAACAGGAAATTAAAGTGGTTATTTCCCAGATAACAAATGAACTGAATCAAAATACTGATGTAACTCATTGCATTGTTTCGTTATGTGCACTGTGCACCAAAGTCGGATAAAAACATGTAAAAGAGGTTTGGTGGACGAGATCTGATGGGAGGATGTCTACCTAAGAATACACTGGAAATCCAACATATGAAGTGATTTCGAATCATGTTGTTTTCTAAATATGCCCTGCTGGTCTTCTTTTGTCATAATAAAATAAGGGTTTTGTTGGCAATTTTTTGGTCCAAGTCAATCTCTTTTACCTTTAGCTTCTCAAGCAGCTCTTCTACATTTGCTTATTGAAGCCACATGTGCTTCATTGTTAGAATATTTTAGATGCCTTGTATTTGTGTTACAGTAAAGAATGAATTCTTTCTTCTCTTTGTCTCTTTCCTTTTTTCATCTTTCTTCCTCCCTTCCTTCACAAAAGAGTTCAGTACTAATTACGCTCACACACACCTGCAGTAAGTTCACAGGTAAGCTCTCCATCACGGCATCATGGCAAAAAAAGCCCCCATATTGTGGAAATCTCCTTCTCCTTGGAGAAAGAGAAGAGGAGAGAAAGTGGAAGAAGGAATGCCTTGCCTTCCTCATTACACTGCTGTCATTTACTCTTCATCCCCCGTACTCTTTAGTGGCATTAAGACGGGATGTAAATTTGACAGTTAACGCTGTTAGAAAATGGCTAGTTCAAGAAGGGCAGGAATTAGAGATGGGCATTAGGCGCTGATAAGCTCCTTTCCTCTGCCGCGGCGGCTGCTTAACATTCATGGGAAAGTCATCATCAAACAACGTTATCACAGCTCTGTTGACGGCTGAGGAACATCATCACTATGATAATTTTTTTTATAGCTGTGAGCCAAAAAAGCACTCTTTTATTTCAGCGGTTTGTTAATGAGATAGGAGCTTGTTGGTATGGGCAAATGCAAACTTGCCACTCTCCAGCATTTGTTTGAGTCCCCCCCACCAAACCTCCTCCTCCTCCCATGACTCCTGCTGCACACCCCCACTCCCCCTCCACACTGTTTAATGTTGCAGCGAAGAGGGGGGGGGGCATTTTTATGTACTCCTTTCGAAGTGCTCTGTGTACATTGCTGAAGGAGGGCCTTTATGTGTACCTTTGCAGATCAGTCGCTCAAAGAGAGGAAAACACGGTTATATCAACAAACACTCTCTCCTAACAGCCCTGTAGCTGGCACCTGTCACTCACCTGGGATTTAGCCATAGATCTGAATAGAGGGAGAATTTCGATAGTTATTGAAGCTGTGTAAACTCCCAGCAGCAATAGCATATGACCAACCCTCCTATTAATGATGAAAAGGCTACTTAAAACTGTTGGATCTTGGGGCCTTTGGTAATTACAACTGTAAATCATTTCCATTGTTTCTTTCTATGTATTTATTGAGCTCCTAACAGTTCAGTTATGAGTAAGCTCAGATGATGATTTTTTTGTTTTGTTTTGGGTTTTTTGTGCTCAGCTACCAGTGGAGCAATGCACATGTGTGCTAGCTGCCAAAGCTAAGCAGCTTTCTTATGGATAGGGATAGAAACTGTGGGCTGTAGATACCAGAATCAGATTTTGGCTTTATCATTGTTTGTGTTTGTGGAGTGGGTTAAGAGAGATTTAATCTTTAGAAATCCTTACTGAGGGAGTTGAAAAATCATCTCTAGTTTGCTCTAATTACTTCTAAAAGTTTTGTTTGCACTGTAGTTAGCATGCAAAGGTGCGGTGATGTATAATGTAGCTGTAAAAGTTTATTAGGAAAGCTCAGATTTCAGAGAATAACTGTGATAAACAACATACAGCTTGGTCTTGGCTTTTGTGAGATGCCACTTTAGGTATTTACTGTGAACGTGACCCAATATTATTCTGAGTGGAGAAAAAACAGAAAACGTACATGCGTATGTAACACTGGTAGTTGGATATTAAGTATGTCACTACTTTTCAGTGTTTTACCTGATTCAGAAATGTCTGCATGTATGACTGCAAAATTCGCATAGATGACACACTGTCAGTGTGTTTTAGTTCTCTCCAGGTGACGAGAACTTACTTTATGTGGAAAGAGCTGCAGTGCCTATTCAAGAAATGACATATATTCTGGCATCCAGCACGAACATCTCAAAGCCAGGCAGAAGAAAGCAGTAGCAAACTGCCTGTCTAGGTGACACAGTGGAGCTTCAGGTAATCATTATGGCAGATGTAAAAGTCAACACTTTCTGGCATAGAATTACACTAGACAGAGATTCTTGCATAAAATTTCACCATGCTGACTAAAATTCTTTGCTCTGAGGTGCCGTAGTGTTAAAAATGGCTTCTTTTTTTCTTTTTCTTCTTTTACACCAACTTCGTTATGAGAGTTGCATGGTGCTTCAGCCAATGAGACTTTGGCTAATGATGGGCAGAGTGACACTGTTATTGCATGATTTATATTTGGAAAGCTGTGCAAGAACTCAAAAAAATGTCCTCTCTCAGTATATTACAAATAGTACTGATTTTGGCAGTGTATGTCATATACTTTTAATTGTATAAATAGGTTATGAATAAGGCATGAAGATAGCTTTTTATATTTAGGACAAGTACAAATGACATGAAACCACCAAATAAACCCAAAGTGCAAAACACTAATTAATTGTGCAAATAAACGATCATTACTGCATCATTACTTGCTCACAGATGTTTTGATTCCAGTCTGAAAAGAAAGAAAAAAAACAGCTTAATGTTGCCGTTTGGTGAAATGTTGTTTATTCATTAATGTCTTTGTTTAGAAGGTGAATGAACTGAACTGCATTTTATTCCACTCTAATGAGTTTCCTTGAACGATTGGTGTGAGAACTGACAAAGCCGCAGTGTATCTTTGTGTAGGTCAGCTTGTGCAGTTTGGAGCGGTTTTATTTTTCCGTGGAAAAATGAGTACGACGCAAATAAATCACAGATGTTTTGCAGTCTCTGGTGTCTCCGTCTTGAGACAATTGCAAAGCATTACGCGGGCCCTTTGTCAAGTTCATTCAGCAGCCCTGTGTGCTGTAAACCACCATTGCTTTGTGTGTAGCTGTGTTACTTTGTGCCACTTTTCAAATGTGGATAGATCTGTGTTAGCAACCCAGAACCACACAGAAAATAGATTTAATATTATAATCCAATGGGATTTGTTCCTTTGTGCTTTCTAATGTAAAAAATATATATCGCTAGATTAAATGAACCTTACAGTCGTTTCATATACTTAAATGTTTGTCATTGTCAAACCATTCAGAGCGACACACTTGCTGTCGGTGTACCAAAATTTTCACATGAAACCAAGAAAAAAACTCTAAAAGAAACATTTAGAGCTGCGTTGGAGGAGCTGGGGTTGAGTCTTTGGCTCGCTCGCTTGTAAACTCCTCATAACTAAGATACAGTTTGGGTTTCCTTATTTATGATAATGAAATGTAATTCCACCCTTTACTGACATGCAGCGCTCTTATACTCAGTAAATTATTCCCTTTTTACCCTTACCTCCATATTTTGAAGCCATTACTTAATCACATTGTCAAAATCCCCATTCCCTCTCATCAATCCCACACTGAGCTTTATTTGTGATCCTCTCTTTCTTTTGCCCTCACTCATTTTATTCACTCCATTTCTCTCGTTCAGTTTTGCTGCACATTGGTGTTTATTTTTTTCGAGGTTGACTGGATTACCCCTGCCGAAATAGCTGTTACTCAGATTTTAGGTCATCTACAAAATCCATTAGGGGGAAAATAACCCCATTTTTTTTTCCTACCATGCATATTGCTCTGCTGTTTCTCATCTTTTGGCTCCAGAGTTTTACAGTGATATAAGTCATCTCCCACAGTTTTGTCACCTTAGAAATTTAAGGTTATTGTGCTATCAAAGACAAATGTTTTTTTAAGAGAACAAGGCTATGTGATATATTAACAGCTCTAGCTCTTGTTCAGTATGGATACTGAAGTGTTTCACATTATTATCAATAACAGAAGCGCTGTATGAGAGCCAGCTGTAGCAGTTCTCATAATTCATAATATATTAATTTATAATTAGCCGGTTTAATGAAAGTGATATCGCAATATTAGTTATTAGGTGTACAGTTTCAACAGAAACAAATCTGCTCATTCAGTACAATAAAAGTGGCCACATGAAAGAAATAAAGTGAAGAAGCAAAGAGTATTGAAGCTAACGAAGTGTATTACACACTTATTAAAGTAATTTTCACTTTGCCTCCCAGACCTGGCCAAAAACACTTTCAAAATCTCATTGTACTCCAAGGTAGGCTATGCAGAGGTTTTTTCCCCCCCTTGTTAACTTTGAAGTAAGCTCAAAAACGTATAGGTAGACAGGGGTGGCATCAAATAATCAGCAACTTCAAAAAGCATGCTGCCACTTAGCACTCCTAAAGCTAATGTCCCCAAGACATTCAGAATGGAAATTATTCAAACTCATTTAGTGGCAGCAAATTGGTCTAAGTTCAATCAGAAAACAGACTGACACTGAACAAGAAGTGCAGCCTAATTATACTTGTTTGTCAAATGAAAATTTCATTTGGGCAGAAATGAAACCTTCGAGCAACTTCTTTTAAGGTGAGCTCCTAGTTGTATTATCAGCTAAATGCAGTAAAATCCATAATCATACGATGATAATGAAAATGGAGCCAATGTTAACATTCAGGCTTCCAATGCCCCGGGCATATGGCGATAAAAATTAAGTACCATAGTCCTCTGCCAGGCACGCTGACACCCGGGCTGGTCTTTAGCCTCTTAGATGCGTTTTTGCATTTTAAAAACTTTATCAAAGCACTGTTGCAATGTGGAAAATGTCAACGTGAAATGCACTGAAGGCAAATTGGAATTTCATTAATAGTAAAATTATTGCTTTTGACTGATGTATTACTATGCTTGTTAAAAGCTAGAGAGTGGAACGCTCGTCTGTCTGGTCGGCAGCCTTGCCTCTTCTTGTCCCGTGCGATTTGCTTAAAGTTAGAGATCTACTTTTCTACTCAAAATGGAAACATGAAGTTGCTAAAGTTGCAGGAAGTGAAGAATATCTAGTTGAAGACACCCATTTATGGCGTGATCGCTAAGGCTGCTAACCAGAATACACCAAAGATAATGAGCTTATTCAAGAGAGAGAAAAGGGGACAAAGTCTTTGTGGTGTTAGATACCTTCGACATTTATATCGAGGTAGTTTCATACTTGCTCTGTCTGTCCCCGCTTAAACATGGAGGTGATGCTAACCTGCCGATTGACCAACACAATGTGGATTTGTGCTGTAGAGCAGTGAGGTGTCTTCTCATTGTTAAGTGTGGTGACATCTAATCTCCACTATAGAGAGGAGGCCCTTGGGATCGCTGTGTGGATTGGAATCACAGGTAAATAGGCCTAACCTGGTGTGAAGGTATCAGTTCACTGAGACTTGTGCTCATTCATGAAGCAGTAGTGTTTATTGATTTACCCTGTAATCCTCTCAGTGTCAATGTCGTCATTGACGGAAGCAAAATGGCGTGCTAGGTGGAGTGCATTTTTTGACAGCCAAACAAGACAACAGATTAGTTGGAACAGAATAGATGTCATTAATGCTTTCCCATGTGACACTTAGTAGACCAGAAATATGTGTTTTAAAAATGGTAAATAACATAATGAGTCAGCTGCTGTGCATCTCTGGTGTAAAAAATGCAGACTATCTATTGCAATACAGCAAAAACACTGAGACAATAAGCTAACTGGCTTCAAAATTAAGTAATTGTAGTTGATGAGTGTTTCTTTACGAGCTTTCTGTTTGCAAATTTGAGTCATGAGTCTTCATTGCGTCTGCTTTGTTTTTCTCTGTTACTCATCATCTGTCACACACACATGACTTTTAGTGTTTTTCTTACACTCGGGAAGATTACAGAATACATATGAAATGCTATAACAAAATATTAAAATGTTACTAAAGGGATATCATAACCACAACAGTATGAGACATACTTTTTTTAGTCTGCTGTACAAATATGAAAAACTAAGTGTTTGGTTGTGTTGCATTCACACGTCACCGTATAATGCATTAAAAACAAGCAAGTGCCACAATCCAATATAATAATATTTCTTTTATCAAAATGTGTCAAAAACAATGTTGTCTGTCATAAGCTATGGTTGCCGTTAACTATAAATTCCTGGAAGTCACATCCTCCCGTGGACCCTCTCATGGTGTGGAGGTCACTCTGTTGTTTTTTTGTGCTGGTCACAAATATGTCACGCAGTGTGGACAAGGCATAAAAAGGCTTTGACTATATCAGTTTACAGTGCCGTATATTTTATTTATTTTAAATCTTTGTGTCAGATATTTTAAAAATGGCATGCTATTACTAGTGGCAATCAAAGCGCGGTATATTATAACTACTATTTTGAATCAGTCTGATAATTGTGTAATATACCAGTGCAGCACACGGTAAAGCATGTCGCGTTCCCTTTCTCCGATAACATCTACTTTTCACCATCGCATACCGGTTACACTGCTACCTGGTACAGTGTGCAGCTTTTGGTAATTTCAAATAATTCCAATCTGTACAATGTTGTCACTCTTTTCATCTAGTCTAATGACAGTATTAATTGGATTTGTAATGATGTTTTAGACAAACCTATTTCACCAGACATCTTTCAGGCAATGGCCTTCGTGATAACGATGAATAGTACATGTCTGGCATACAGTAGCCGTGGAGCCCGCACTGAGGCATTTCATAGTATTTGTAGTGGAACTCTGACCTCTTGTGCTTTATTGTGGAAGTGCAGACTCTTTGTGCTATTCTCACACTGCTGGTAATAACAGACTCTGTCATGCAATATCTTTGTAAGTAGGAACTTATATTTAAGAAATTAAATCTTCTTAGAGGCCCCTTTCACAGCTCCTCTATATGTAGCACTTTAGGGACCCCTCAGGTGACATCCAGAAAACTACCATAATAGTCCCAGGCACAGGTTTGGTGATATTTTGAAAGGTCCTAAGAAATGATCCACAAGGATCCATTTATAGGCTGTTCACACTGGAACTGTGAAGGAACCTTTATAAGTTTCTGAAAGGGTACTTGAGAGTGCTGCTTAACCCAGGCTACTGTACCAGCTGTAACTGAACAAATTTGCAGTCAATGTCATCATCAAATCTGTATTTAAGTAACATTTTCCTGCTGCCTTATGGTCCTACTTTTTTCCACTATTTTGTTCATGACCTTTGCTGTCTAACATCCCCAGCAGCCACCCTCCAGTGCACACAGTTAAAGCAAAATGCCATTAAATATTCCTAATATCCCTTAATCCTTCAACAGTACGGCTCTAACTCTTGTCATATGCAACGAAACAGTGTAACTTTTTTCTAAGCCCTGCCTCTCAGTGTTATGTGTTATATACGTGGTCAGTAGCAAAACAATGGGAGTCAATGATAGTCTCTCAGAGGCCATAGATAACATTTGGACACAGACCAGTTTGATACACTTAAAAATCCACCAATTTACACATGGAGCATGTCACACAACAAAAGGTCTAACATTTTAAACAGAAGGAATTGTGTCAAAAAATAAGACTGAAGTAATACATCAGGTTGTTGCTTTGAACAAAAAGGAGCAAAGTAGACTGTTAGCTGACCCGGTCATCTGTTGATTGCAAGCAATTCAAGAAATGAGTTTAATGGAGGTTTCATGATCAACATGAGGTAATGTGGAAAATGATGTGGAAACATTTGTTACAGCTGGTAGTTTGAATCACATAGACATCGGCAACAGAGTTATTTCTTACTATAAAACAGTCACATTAAACTCTTTTTGATTATTTTATCACCACAAAATTAATTAAAATATTATTTATTAAATATCTGAAATATGAAGAAAATTCATTTTACCAGTAAAAGCAAGTATAATGTCATCCAGTGACATTTTTATATCAATTTCAACTTTAAACTTCTGGCATAAAATTAACTGTAATGTACGCTTTATTAACGTTGTTTAACCCGTGATAGATTCTTCTTTGAGTTGCCTTTAAACAAGCTTTAATAATATCAACACAACAAACCAGTTACATTCTCCAAATTCTTCTCTTATCTTTTGTCTCTTTGCAATTTGAAACCCTTTCTGTAAAAGTGTTGCTCTCTAAAGGCACTCACCGAATTATAAAAGTTCATCTAGAGTATCTCTGCTAGAATATTTCCTTCCTTTGAACTGTCACTGTACAGATATTGAGAAACGTGCTTAAAAAATGTGGGTTTTTATGTTTTCGTGCTGAGTTCTTGCTTCTTGACCAACTGAGTTCATGTTCATCTTTATTCCTTTGCTGTCACCCGAGATCTATAAATTTCAAGCTTTAAAGTTGCTATAAGAAAAGTAAAGACATTCATGGACTCCTGCATAACGCGTTTGCCATTTTTGATTCATCTTACGAATCCATCTTTGTCAGCCCGATGAATCCTAATGAAGCACAAATCTGTCACATTTACTCCACAATGAGGGCAGCTGGCAAACTTTCTCAGGAAAATGAAACTATTATCTTCAACTAGACACGCACAGGGCTCAATATAAATAAATAAAGTCACACTTATCTAGTGGCCAGCGTGATTACTGTAGCCAGCGCTGACATCCAAATTGACTGTCTTATCACCTTGAAGTGATTTCAGCTGAGTACAGACTGTAGATGAAAGCAAAATGATCTTTTAAATACTAGTTAAAGATGGCCGCTCGATAAGTTGTTCCACAACAGTTTTGATCAATGAAGCATGCATTCAATATATTGCCTATTTAGATATGTGAGATAAACTTAACTGGTCTTGTAAATGTTTCACAAATTGTGTTTCCTTCAGCACGAGGTAATGACTTCAAGGCCTCGTTGAATTCTTAATTTTAGGACATATTGTAATTGCTTCGGGAGAATTATGGCAAGTTTAAAAGACGTGTTTTGAACATATATATCTTGCAGTATTTTTTCAAATTAAAACTACATATATTCATATTATTATTTGAATATTATGATATTTAAAATATATACAATTATTCCATGTAAAGTGTCTATTAAATTACAAACACAAATGTTGACTGCTGGTCAAATAATTGAAAATGGACCTTTAGGTAATATTTCAGAAGAAAGCTTTGACTACTTCATGTCTTAAAGCCTATGAATTGAATTTGTTGTGCTCTCCCACGACAAAGCCTGTCAGGTTGGAGCTCCGGCTGTGGAAAATGTCAAAGCTATTTTCCTCTTTACTAGTCAATGCAATGCTTGTTTAATAGTAATTGGAATCTTATCCCGCTGTTTGCTCATCATTTCCAGCGCCTAGTTATTCCACACCTAAACTCCATTTAAGTTTTTAATAACATTTTAGAATAGTTCCCATTCAGGTAAACAGAATCTGATTACCTTGATGGATTGAAAATGTATGTCTGACGGTAGTTTATTTGATTTATTTATTCAGGGGACCTCAAATGGAGGGGACTTTAACCGAGGCAAACAAACGGTTTCCCATACCTCTCCCAAGAACACTGAAGTTTACAGAAACCTAGATTTTTATTTTCTCAGCCTGCTCGCTTCTCTTTTCGGCTGTGGAAAGCGAAAGGAAATAATGTTAGCTAGATCTGATGTGTTTATTCGAGACTTTTTTATTTTTTTGTTAGCATATTATTGTAGCTGCATAAACTAAAGAGGTAAGTCATTCCAGACAAAATCTCCACAATCTACCTGTTAAAGACACAAAAAAATGCTAAAAACTGAATACGTGTGCGCACCGTGCCAGAAGCCAATAAGCAAGACTCTAAAACTATTCTGTGATAGTTTTGGATTTCTCTCCCTCCATAAGCCTCTCATTGTGTTAGAGGACCTGCTTTGTACAAGTGCCTGCCAGCTGCTTACCAAATGAGGTTATAGTGTTTCCCTATCAACTGTAAATTTCAATAATTTGTTGGAGGGGCCTCTCACTGTCAGTTTTTATCATATTATCAATGACGACTCAATTTTCCTCTGCCACTCCATCTCAAGCACTGACCCCTGGCCCTATTACAGTCCTGTAATGAAGTGCAATGGAGTGGTAATTGGTCCACATTATACCAGATCAGGTAACATTAGACTTATTTTCTTATCACAATGAGCCCTGCTGGTGACTCTGAATGAGAAACCAAACACAGTTTCTTTCTTATGCAGGCTATCATCCAAATAACTTTTCAGCTAGAGACCCTTTCCCCATTTCAGTTTTCCATTTCAAGATTGCGCTGCCTGTCCTCAGACTGCGCTTTGTTTTCCCGCTTCCTCTATTTTAAAAGTCTCCCAAACAGCGTCTGAGGCAGTGCAGATATGAGGTAGAGCTTTCCCGAGATGGGGAAGTACAGTAAACGAGACGGTAACATGACCGTTATGTCTGCAATATTAGATGTACAGTGGTCTGCCTCCCCCTCACTCACTCCCCTCTGCTTCAGCATCCTATCTTGGAGTTCTTAGTGCTCTCTAACTCTGGTTCTGACTTCTTTAATGTTGTTTTATACATCTTTATGAACACTGAAAATTCAGTGTTCGAACTTTAAAAGTGTGCTGCCATTAATATTAAGTCTACGTTTCATCATTCATTAAAAAACAGCATATTGGAAATGCTAACTTTCCACCCAGGAGACAGATTATATAGATTTCACTGAAATCAGATGCAATTTGATATCAGTTTTCTTTTACCTATTGCAATAATTCATATTCCAAAAGTCTTTTAATTGATTAATGCATAAAATTAATTTAACTAAGAAGAAATTAATATGTTGTGTTTTCCTGTTAATGGTCAAGCACCCTGTTATTGTGAATCTATTGTAGACAGGGGTCAGACACACTGAAAAATTCACTGTTAGCTTGGTCAGTATTAAGCTGGTCTGACTTACTCAGTGCCAGTGCAGCAGAGTATCACTCGGCTGTTGGTCCACGTCTGAACTTTTGTGCTACGAGAGGCAGGTCTGTGCTGTGGCTGACGCACTCTCTCTAGCAGGGTTGCTCTTTGCGCTGAAAACACACACAGGACTAAAAAGACAGGATATTGGATAACAAGGTTAAAACATAAGAGCAAAAATATTCTCTTATTAAACTCAGGCTGCAGGGATTTGATTTGAGCCACCTAATAGATAGTGGTTTCAAGGGAGCCCAAACAAAAGGTAACGGGCCGGTCATGCTTATGGTAGCTAATGGCAGATTTAAAAGAAATTAGGGGACTCTTTTTCTACAGGAAATTGTACTTAAAGACGGGTCATGGATCACCCTGCTCTTCACCGGCAGCTTCAGAAGTCAGAAAGTGAACTTTTGCTGTGGCCATTATAAGGTCTGCATCGCAGGAAGAGGCTAGAGCTGAAATAAACCTGACCGTATTGTTGGAGAATAGCAGTGTGAATTGATTTTGTCAATGAAATAATGTCTAGACAGGTGAAGACACTCTTGCTGACTGATTCTGTAATTACAATTAAAGCAACAACTCAGTGTGACCTATTTGTATGTGGGTTGGCCACCCTAGAGCCTGAACCTCAGCAATATTAAAGCAATGTGGAGTCATATGGACTTTAAATCTTGTTAGTGTTGTACACACTCTTGTTTCTGCCTTCTACACTGAATTACTGTTTCTGTTTGCACATTTCAGTAAATACCTGAAAACCTGAAGTGTACCCTGCAACACTTTTAAGCATGCATGCAAGACGTTTTACAGGAAAAAAGAAAAACATTTAACTTCTATACATATCACCTGCATAATCTGTTGGGTCTCTTTTTGTTTGTGTAATTAACTCATTTTAATCTTATTTTTTAGAGGTCAGTGAATTCAGATTGCTGATACTGAATCATTGTTATCTCCACATTGGCAGTTCAAGGCCAGGTGCAGTTATTTTCACATCTATAAAATGTGGTGCATTACAAACAGTGAATATTTAGTCTGCAGCTGACCCCAGTCTATCTTAATAATAGTTTTTAAATCTTATGTGCATGTTTGTATAATGTGCCTCACATTTATTTATTTATGAAAATATACATAATTTCACATTTTTATTTTGGATTCACTGTCAAACTTTTTTTCAAATTGATCCACCAATGGTCTTATGACTGCAAATATCCCTGCCAAATAAGAAGCATATAGCAAATAAACATTATTGTTAAAGGCTCATACAGCTATTTATTTTATTTTTTTGATTGTCTGTATCTGGAAACTATCTCTATGACTTATGCCAAACTCACCACAGTCTTTTTAACCAAGTACATATCCATGCCTATAGGGAAAATGATAGGTGGACAACAATCTAATGTTAAGTTAGTGTCCTCTGCCCTCTAGTGGTTGTGTCAGTGTGGTACCATGTGTTGCAAATAGTTGACATTTATGAGGGAACTGAAACTTCAAATACTGAGTAACAGTTACACCAAACATGTGATTCATTATGATCAGTGACTGATTCACGTTTGTCATGTGCTTTCTGTTTTACTTAAGAAATATTTAGCATGTGGCTGTATGAGGATGTACCCTGTGTGTGTCAGCATTTGAGCGCACAAGTAATTTTGTAAGGCTGAATTGTGTTAGAACTTCACATTCATCCTTCACATGTCTGTGTAATGACGCCAGCAATGAAAGCTTTCAGTTTTGCACTTTCAGTGTTGCTTTAAGGTGTCACAGCATCACAGAACAACACATTTTTAAGGTGTGCATCACTTTTTGCAGAAGTTGTCACTTTAGTCTTATGCATGTTAAAGTTAACTGCAACACAGAAACGATGTGTTTACAGTAGTAAGTCTTACTAGTAAGTAAGTTTTATTGGCCACAAATGTATAGCTACTCTTTTGAGGTAAGCATGTTCATTTATAAGAACTGTAATTTTACACAATCACTCTGACCTTAAAACTCTCTAGATAGACAGCACCTTGGTAAGGAAGTGAAAAAACAGAAGAAGGATGTGGCTCATAACAGGTGAATTGATGTTTTCCTGTGTGTGTTTGTGTGCGTGTGCGTTTGTGTGCGTGGGTGTACAGTCTTCGCGAAAACCAAGAACAAAGGCGAATCTAAAGCGTCGCCTACATAAAAGACATCAAGTGGTTTTGTGTCGTTTCTGCACGTCGCAAAATTCAACACATCAAGTTCTTAGCTAAGCCCTCGTTATCTTCATTTGTGTTTCATCTATAGAATATTTTGCTGTTTACAACATACAGATATACACAAAGCAGCCAAAAACAAATGTAACTGCCGACATGTTGCACATTCTGTCATGACAGTGGTGCGTTTCTCACTTCTTCAACTGTTTCAGGAAGTAGGGCAGAGTCACCAAAATCAGGAAACTAAGTGTTGCTATTAATACTGCTGAGCAACGAGCTGTAGCTGGTGAAAGCTAATGTAGTCTCAGCTGATGAGAAGAGAAGCATCAGTAAACTTCATCGAACTGAAGAGAAACATTTGGGCAAATGATGATCCTTTTGAGGTGATTTATTTATTTGATTTGAGGCTTCAAGACCATGGGAGAACCCATCTCAAGCACTGAATCAGGTAATACGACCCGTCGTGTGTACCTTTTTTTTCACCAGCTAGTTAGTGCTACAGTTTACAAGATGTACTGAAACCTTCATTATTAACACATAGTTTACTCTTTTGCATTGTTTGACTTTGAAATGATGTGTTCATTTAAATTGAGTTTCATTTACCAGAAAATTCAAGGCAAACTGTTTTCTCCGCTTTAAAAAGAGGAAGCAAGCATCTTAGGCATCCTGTATGGTTGATTTGAATTAATGTAGTATTTCCAACACATGTAAAGTTAAATCATTCATGTTATCGGTCCTTTAATAAAACGATGTAAGGGCTCACTGCCCTGTCATTAGTGAGCTGCTCCGATGAAGCGAATGCTTGTGTGGGTGCTCTTTCCTAGGTAGCGTGTACAGAGGTGAGCTTGACCTGATTAAACACTGTAATGAGTCAAACAAAATTACTCTGACCAGTGTTGACACAGCGCAATGTTTGCACAACGTCTTGTTGGCTCTGCAGTGAAATATCAAACAGATCAGACATTCATTCCCCAGCCACAGTCACCTTGACATTCCACAGCCGGACAGCTGGTACGTTGTGGAGCATTTCCACGGCAATCACAATCTGCAGCAACAAGGAACTCAGCACATAATATTGCTAGTGTCATGTCATTAGTGTATTTTGAGCAGAACGTTGATTCACTGTGTGCAGTCAGGCTGGGTCAGTAGGTTTTATGCTTTGGATACCTGCTTTGGAGAGTGTTTGCATACATCTCTTGAGCGTACAATCACACTGTAATGCGTTGTGTTTTTCAGCACATCCTGAATCCTTCTCAAGATATGAGCTGTTAATTCTGCACACCACTGAGGCACAGGAATGGGCGTCATATTTGCACCAGATTTTGAAAAGTTCTCGCAAATTCCACAAAAGATCAATTTTGCTATATGCAATCAGCACAGCCGATGAGCTCCACGGATATAATTTTGAATATTTCCAAAGCTGCAAGAGCATCGTGCTGCTCCTCACAGGGGTTTTCCTTGACATCCTCTGTGACCACGAACTACAGGAGGCACTTCAGAGAATTCTCTATCCTCCTCACCGAGTGGTGGCCTTTTTATGTGGTGTGTCTGAGGACGAACTATTGACAAAGATTTTCCAAGACTGGCCAAGCTGGAGGAAGCTCTACGCAGAGGATGAGCCTGGTGTTTATGTTTCTACCATTTTGGAAGCAATAGCCAACAGTATGTAAAATGTTCTCTTTTGTACAGTGTTTTCGATGCCCAGGAAGCAAACATAATTAATTCAGTTTTTACTGCACCCACAAAGAATAGGATATTAAATAAAATAACAATTGTCAGTTATCTTAAAGCTGGAACATAAAACCGAAACTCTCAGTGAGAAAGTTGGATGTGCTGTAGTGACACTTTCTGAATAACTAAAAGAAGGCGATTTCAACTAGACAGATGTTAAAATTGTGCAATTTGTAGAAATTTAAAGGGAAAATAAAGATGTTTGTAATACATTCGATTTCTTTTTAATTTAAAGGCAGAAGAGTGGAGCTTGAACGTGAGAGTGAAGTTCCTGTAGCCCTAGACGATGTGTACGTCTTACCAGTTTTAGATGAAAATCCTAGCACCGATGAAACAGAGGATGTGGTGACAAAAGAGTATGAAGAAAATGTCCCGAAGGATGAAGAGCCTGCAAACGCAGTAATATCAGCAAGTCAGGAAATAACTTCACCCACGCACATCACCTGTCTCACTGTGCAACCAAACAGAGTTCTGTGCGGGGTAAGTAATTGCACAAGAGCTGCATCAAATGTAATGTTTGTTTGGTTCATTGAAATAAATCCAGTTTTCTGTATTACATTATATGACAGGTACACAGAGATACATTTACCATTTACACTGATCTTCTAGTGTTTAGCGGAGCTAAAGGAAGTTCTTGATATCAGTAAAATGTCACCAACATGCCAATTTTATTCCAGTTTTCCATTTTTCTTTTAGAAACAGGAGACACTTTTTATCATTTTCAAAGAGAAAATAGATGATCAGTCGGATCCAGAGGTGGAGTTTTCATCTGAAAATGTACCTGCAAAAAGGGTGCCAGGCACCGTGGAGAATGAATACACCATAAGTGTTACTGCACCTGGCAAGTATCTGTAGGAAGTCACAGGACTTTTATGCTGAAAGCTTTAATCTGAAATCACCGTAATTGTTAATTTGCTCTTTATTTTCATTTAGATATGCATGCTGGAATTGTGTCCCTCACTATGTACACTGGCCAGTCGTCTGTCAGCCTGACTCCTGTTACGTATTACACCAGCATGGGTGAAGTCAGTCGGTATCTTGAAAATGCTACAGATCCTGTTAACTTCATCTGCCAGGTGAGACATTATTTAGCACTTTAAATAGCATCGTTGTGCTAGATTAATGTTGTAAAAGCTTGTGTAAGCTTTATTTATTTATTTTGAACATCCAGGCATTCAACATAACAGCCAATGCAACAGAATCACTGGACAGCATGTTGTCCGACTGTTTAAAATCCAAGATCCCTTCAACTGGTCTTCAGCTGTTTGGAATCAGACAGATTGAGGAAGACAATATGTCAGCATGTAAGTTTAACACATGATTTTATTGGTGTTGGGCGAGTCAGCTAAAAAAATTTGTAGAAGACTTCCTGTTATCGCACATACATTATATGGTGAAAAGTTCTGGGCCACCTACATGTTACACTTACAGGAGGTGCTCGGTCATGGAAACCCACCCATAAAGCTCCTGGCGCAGTTTGTGGCCAGATATTAATGCCAGTGGAGGCTTGGAACTTACCGCTACTCACCGCTGCTTTAGATAGCTACAAAAGTTGGTGACTTCTATACACCGTAGGCCTTAGCTCTCAGCCACCCTGCTCTACATCTTTACCTGGTCCACCACTTTGAGGCGAATTTGCTGTGGTTCCCAAATACTTCCACTTTGCAATAACACCATTAACAGTTCTCATTTAAATTCAAAGATTATGATAAAAAGCAGAAAGTGTGAGCAGCTGATATATAACTGGTTCTATCTGTTTGCCTTTTTGTGGGCTTCAGATCAGCGGAATGAGGAGCTTCCTACTTTACTCCACTTTGCAGCCAAGTATGGCCTGAAGAAGCTGACCACCGTTCTGCTTCAGTGTCCTGGAGCTTTGCAGGCTTACAGTGTGATGAACAAGAATGGAGACTACCCAAACACGCTGGCAGAGAAGAGTGGTTTTAATGATCTCAGGCAGTTCATGGATGAATTTGTTGTAAGTCCACAGAGAAAATCTTTTCAATTCTTTGCATTTTCACGAATTGTACTTAGCGTCTGGTTGTCTTTTGCATTTAAACAAATCCAGGAGACTGCAGATTTGCTCAAGTGTCACTTTGAGGACACTATCAACACAGACGAGAGTGCAGAGGTATATGAGTTGATGTCCACTAACTCTCAAGATATCATGATGAAATACTCGGGTTGCTCAGAGGATATATATGAGTCGATGGTGGGGATCAACCCTGAATGTGCAGAGGATTTTTGTAAGTATCGCATTATTTTATTTATTGTTCCAACAATAATTCATACAGCAAAACTGGGAGCAGCAGATGATGATGGTGCTGTATTGTTTCTTTCTGGTGGGGGTTTCAAGATGAGGTGATGACTGCAGTAGATGAGAACCCTGAGGAAGCTATGCTTCGGAAGTTCTTTCAAGGTATACATTTGAAGTTTTAAATAATTTCCTTAAATAATATTGCATCCTATATGGCATTGAGTGCTTCATGTGGTTACACTCTTACCTTTAGCAAAACCAAATGCCACTGAAGTCAAGAAGGACAATGAACCTCTTCAAAGTGAGGAAGAGGAAAAAGTTGATCATAATAGCTTAGATGAAATTGAGGAAGAGGAAGACCCATACAACCTCTGTCCAGAGGATATCTATGATACTGTGGATGCAAATAGTACTTACAACCCAGTAGTCCTGAACCGTCCACCAGCCCCCATCCCCAGGCCTGAGCAAAACACTGAGCTTGAAAAGTCTACGACATACATTTCTAGAGGTATGGTGCAGTCTGATTTTTATTTATTACGTTATATTTTTTTATATCACAAATGTGTCAAAAATATGTAACTTTTATTTTTTTGATAGTATTTTCAGATAAAGGTACATCTGAGAATAAAGCAAAGGACATGGGATATCATGCAGGTAAATCCCAATAAAAATAATTTTCTTTTCATTTAATCATTATAGTCTGTTATGCTTCTGTTTTCTCTTTTTTTCCCACTTATATAAAGCTAGTTTAGAACTGGTCATGGTTTCATTTGGTAAACCGCTTTTGAAAAAGTGCCTTTATTTTATCGGCATCTTGATTACTTATCATCAGTCTTGTACAGTGCTGTAGCATGTTTCTGTGAGGCACAGGGCTTTTAATACTACCACATTGGTCAAAACCAGTAACCTTTGTAGTTGACTCAGTGGTTACAGCTAACTGTGCGTTGGGGGAATTTTTGGTGTCAGAGTGGGTAGGTGACTGAGAACAAATGTTCATGTGATCTTCTGACATTAATAGGCCCTTTTCACAGCAGACACTTAAATGTGATACGAGAAGAGCAAAAATGTACGTGGCCCGTACGGCAGAAGCGTTCTTGTTTTTCGCTCCTCATTTGAATATTTAACTTTAAATGGTAAAAATGAAAGTGAAGTTGAAACCTTGAGCAAACCCCAGCTGACAGGAAGTAAGGTGCAGCCTGGACTAGTTACCAGTTCATTGCACATTTACAGCCAGCTTAGAGTTGCCTATTTACATAACATGTGTGTATCTGGTAGCCCCCAGAGGCTCTGGGCGCTCATACAGACACAGGAAGAACATGTAAAGTCTGAATCCTGAACTTTCTTGCAGTGAGGCAACAGTCCACTACTGTCACTGACATGTCAATTACATCCTCTGGTATTATCATCTTGTATTATTATACTGCATTAGGATTGGTTAGCTGTGTGCACTGATTATGGGTCTGATTTTAAACTGGTTTGCTCATCATAAATAAAAATACAGTACTGTTATTGAACTATTGTCATCAACACATAACAAGAGGTCTTATTTTAGTTTTTGTGATTTTTTAGTTTTTAGGATTTAGTAGTTGTTTATATTTACATCAGAAATGTAAAGACATTTAAAATTTAAAATAATAAAAAATATTAGTGCGCTTGCTCTCGCACCCATATTACCATTATACATCAAACTATTGTAAGACTTTCATGAAACGAATACAATATTTTATGTTCCAAAGGTTTTTGCTTATAAATTAATAATAGAATAAATTATACACTATTTTCCTCCCATTCAGCTCGGCCTGTAGTGGAAGCCCCCACGCCTGCATATGATCCTTACGCTGGGATGAAGACCCCTGGGCAGAGGCAGCTCATATCTCTGCAAGAGAGGGTAAAAGTAGGAGAAATTACTGTGGACGAAGCAGTCCAAGAGTTTAAGGCTTGGCAGGTTGATCATGAGCGGAGGGCAAACTCCATACGCTATCAGCAGGTAGATCTAATGTTCAAACTTTTCTAAGGAGTTGATTGTTGGTTAAGCAATAAAAGTAATGCCTGTGTTTCCTTTTTCTTACTTGAGAAAAATCTGGAGACATTACGAAACAGCATCACCAGACGTCATAAAGAGAGAGAGAAGACAGGAAAGGAACTTGGTAAAATTATTTATGTTCTCATTTGGAATCAGATCAGGTTCACGCAGATTTAACACATTGTATACCTTCCACTGTTTATACGCTGATTATGTAATACTGTTAGGATTCATTGGTGAGAAACACATATTGAAAAATAGCATGCCATTGCTGTCAAAAAAGCTTATCTTTTTAATCTGGTCTTTTCCCGTAGAGTATGAGATAAGTGCACCCCTTCAGAGAAACTCATTCTGGGGCACTAATGTGACATTAGAGTGTGCTGTGTATGAGTCGACACCCAGAGCGACAGCTCAGCCTCCTCCTGTGGCTCAGGTTATCCAGAGAGGCAGCTGGAAGACAGGTAGCACATCCAGCACATCGAGTGAGTCCAAATGCTTATCTTTACTTTCTGCTTTTATCAAGTACTAAACAAAAAGACTTAAAGCTTTCAGTCTTTCTTTGTGTGGCTTTCTTTGCAACTCCATTAGAGTGCAGATTGGGAGAAATGTAAATTATACACATATGTAAGTCACTGAAAAAGTGATGTGCTTGTAGTCTGACTTCCTGCCTCCACTTTTGAGTTGGAGAGAGAGGTACGTTTGAGCGCCAGATCTGATCATTCTGTCTTTTCTATGCGTCAATTTTAGCTGTGGTTCAAGGAAAAAGTGCTAGATGGGATCATTAGAATATTCACATGGATGGTACGAGACAGTGTTACTAATAAACCAGCGTTTAATTAGATCTTGGACAGAGCAGACCTTGCTGAAAAATTATTTATATCAAAACAGAAATTCAACACATCAGTCACAGTTTTTCAAAGAAAAGAAAGGGTGCCGTGTTTGCTCAGTGGGTAAGCAGGCAACCACTTGCTGCACAGCAAGAGAGCCGCGGCGCGGGTTTGAGTCCGACCCGTGGCCCTGCTGTGTGTTTTCTCCTGTTGCGGGCAAATAAAGGCAAAATTTATTTTAGTCTCACATTTTTTTTAAATCTTAATTGAGATCTCATTTTAAAAGTTTTCAATAAAAAAGCAAGAAATAAAGTAGTCAGATTATAGCTTGAAATATTAGGTAATTGTAATAAACAGACTTTTTCTGTATGATAAAGTTACATGACTCTAGTGATTTTGTTACTGCTTAATGTTACTTAATGTTCTCGAATGTCAGTGTATGTATTTTATTTTACTTTGTTATTATTATTTCCCATCTTTGTAGTTTTGTTATACATAAAGGATGAGACGTTTTGTGAAACTTTATTTGTGTTTTTACACGTCGCACCAGCAGTTATAATTCAGTCATAATGTTTTACGAAGAAAACCATTTTTTAGTTTGTTTAATTAGCCCACAAATGCAAAAGTATTTTAAGGTTTAAATTAATGTTTAATTTTGCTGTAGTAGATGTTTTATTCTTCTGGGGTTTTTTTAAAAAAAAAAGCAAACATTTGCACATAAATTTCAAAAAGGGGCAAGCAGTTTCCTTTCAAAAACACTGATAACATTAACGGATTTAAAGAATGGCTTGCTATGCTGCTTCATGATTACTTTAAGTCTGTAATGGTGGTATGCATATGAGCTGCGTCTCTGTCTTGCTCTGATTGTTCATACACCTTCTTGCAGACATCTTGTATAATAGTGTCAAGGCCTAAAACATATTTTACCCACATTTAGCGAAGTGGTCTTACAACATAATTCACCACAAGCACTAACCTCAGAGATACTCGGAATCACGTGTTTTATTTTTGCTGTGCTTCTTCTTGTCATCAGGCACCGAAAGCAACAGACTCAGCACGCACAGCACCTTTAGCTACAGCAGCGGTACAGAACCTGACGAGGTGAGCTTGATTTAACAATAGGTACAAGTGCATCTTCAAGGCACGTGGAAACTGAAGGGTTCACACAGAAATGCATTTGCATGAGTTATAGCTAGCTGTTTCTTCTTTCTTACTCTTTATAACCCAAATTAAAACTTCCCTTTCTCTTATGATGCTGCATGTGTCTGATGTCTATACAACATGACTGCATGCGCAGTAGAGAGGTAGAAAAAAAGAGGTAGAAAGTCTAGTGTTTAGTTTTGTTTTATTTTGATCTCTTACTTCAGCTTTTCATTTCCTAAAATACCTTCCAGACAATATTTAAATGTAAGTTCTGTAAATGTGTGTTCTTTACTGAAGCAGATTCAATATCATTTTCATTAGCGTTTACTGTCTGTCACCATGATTGAAGAAAAAGTACAGAGCTGAAGGAGATTTGGGGCACGGGCAGACAAAGAATCTCTTAGATTTTGGTGCAAATTCTGTCCTTCTTTTAATTGCAAGATGGGTAAGATGAGTATTCCCTGTCTGTTGTTAAAAGACTCAAACTGCACGACCCATCGTGGAAGCCTGACTGACACTGCTTAATGACTTCCTCAGGGTGTAATTAAAACAATGATCTTTTATTCTCCAGACCAACAAAACAACAACTGTCATCTTTGTGTGTTTAGCTGAAAATTTGGGAGTTCTTGACAGTTTCAGTAGATGAATTGCTTAAACCAATAACTGTGACAATGTTAGCTTTTTCATTAACTGACTCAGCTGTTAAACTACAGCTTTAGGCTGTTTTATTTTGAAGTATTTCAAGTGTGGCCACATATATATGTCATTGTATTTTTAAAGGACTCAATAGAAAGTTTCCCTCCTCCACCACGACCGCCACGGCCAGGCAGTGCTGCACCTTCCATTCCTCCACCCAGGATTCCTCCACGGAACCCAGAAAGGTCAGTCTAGAGAACAGCGATTCAGATTATTGAAGTGAAAGCAGAACCATGCAGTACTGAGCACTATGCGACATCAGGTATAGGAAAAAACAATGCAAAGTAGCAAATACACTGTACGGTTATGTGACAGTGCCTAGCAGCAATCATAACTGTGTTAGAATATGACAGAAAGACTGGGAGCACGTAAAAAAAAATCTATAAGCAGCACTGAGTGAAACAGAAAAATGTAAAAGAGGAAATGTTCACCCACCACTAATTCGCAGCTGTGCGTTTCAGAGGAAGCCAGAGCGAGAAAGTGATCAAGATACTGATGCTTATACTCTGTAAACACACAAATAACTTCCACACACGTAGGTGAGACCACTTATAGTGAGACCACTTAAAAATGAAAAAGATGAAAGTGACTGAAGTGGGTAGCAAGAGCTGCCGTAAATTCCTGAGAACCTGCGAAACGCTGCAGATCCTTTTTACTGATAAATGCCCTTCTGTGTCTCTTATCTCTTTCAAAAAAAGAATCTGGGTAGCAGTACAATGTATTTCTACAATCTGATAAACAATCAGCTTCTTTAGCTTTCTGACATGATGTTATAGTATATATTATATTATACTTTAAATATCTGCATAATACTTCTCATTCATACAGTAATTGTGTGTGATGAGTTTTAATTACTATTAGTGGGTAAATACAACATTTGTGTGCTGTTAAAAAAAAAGACTCAAGAGTTAGCAAAATTGCTTTAAGTACACAGAATTTTAAGTAATTTGACATCCACAGACTGACATTAAATTATTCAGTTTTTAAAGAATAAATAACAGAAATGAACAAACACCTACACCAAGTATGTATGAGCTGCTACATAGAGTATACTAAATTCTTCGTGCGTGGGTTCAATTTGTTCTCATTGCATGGCACTGTGATCTTATCTAGAGTTTTTCTTAGCATCTGTGTGTCTGAAGGTTAAAAGATCAAAAAGATATTTGTCTTGGGAACGTGTAAATGAGAAGTTACAGTATGAAGGGTGATGGAGTGCAAAGTGTTTGAATATAAACAACCAAATGAACTTAGTAAATTGATACAAACGTGCAACAGCTTAACTTGTGTGTGCGCTAACATTAGCTAACATTAGCTAACTTTAGCTAACTTTAGCTAAAAACGTAGCTAAATGTAAACTGCTTAATGTTTCTTTAATGGGCTGTAACTTAAAGAATTATTGATTTCATTAAAAATATTAATAATTCAGTTTATTATTCCACCTACATAACTGAATAAGATGATGACTAAATTCAGTAATGATAGAAAAAAATAACATGCTTTGACATTAACTAACTTTGCATAAGAGCTGTGACCACTATCAGAGAGTTCATGTACTGTAGTTCCTAAAACATGCAGTTTGTTAAAGTATTGAAATCTATTTTAAACCAGTGAATGAGTGATTCTTGTACAGTTCATATTTCCTGAATGTAGGGTGTCAGATAAGTAAATGATACAGAACTGTGTCTGAAATGTAATCTTTGCATCTTCTTTTCAAGTTTTGTTTTTTTTCTCACGCATAATTATAAGAAATTAAACGTCACAGTTTACACACCCTTTGCTGTATACCGTCTCTACTGTTACAGTGCAAATAACCTTCCTATACAGTAACAGTGTGTTTCCTGCAGGGTGACAGAGATGGTCCATGAGCGTTACATATCCTGCCCGACACGAATACTTCCTCA
Source organism: Haplochromis burtoni (assembly GCF_018398535.1). Taxonomy (NCBI): domain Eukaryota; kingdom Metazoa; phylum Chordata; class Actinopteri; order Cichliformes; family Cichlidae; genus Haplochromis; species Haplochromis burtoni. Next base: position 431,154 of record NW_024582457.1, read on the forward strand.
AAGACCTTCTTACAGGCCAACTGACTCAGCACCTCCTGTACCTCGCAGACATCGATGAGAGCCGCACATCTTCAATTTTACTGAATTTGATCTCTCAAGTTGTAAGTTATTTATTGTGTAAGAGGGATAGAGAAGGTAACGTGTAGCTGTAAACAACCATCAGGTTTAGCAAGATGAACTCATGCAGAGTAATAGTTATATATTATTTAATTTTTTTTCTTTCTCATGTATGAGTCCACCGAACCAAAACATCCATTTCTCATGACTGTGCCTGTGATCCATGTGTGATATGTTTCCGCTGTATTTGCTATGGTATGTCTTTACTGTAAAAAATATCGTAAAAGTAAGTTTGTAGTTGTAAATAAATGTGAGATTTTCAAAGAATATAATTGCAATAAATATTAAGTGTCCTAATGAAAATCATAATAGTAGTATTAATAGTAGGCGTATTAATTTCTTTTTGTTATGGGTTTAAATTTTGATATATTAGAATAGCAAACATTTGTTTTTCTTGATATTCTAATTATAATATTTCAGTGTGTTCAATCTCCTGTTGTGTAATTTAACTGAAAAGTGACATTAATGCTGCTCCGTTTACCAGATAAATATGTGATATTTTTGCCTGTGCTAATTATGAGTTTTGTGGTATTCTACTTACTTTACCTGAATTCCCGTTACCCACCAACAGCTTAGTGACTTACAGTTTAGCTGTGATGTTTGTACAGTATCATTCTTAAACTGAGTCATGAATGTTGTGGGGAAAGACAGTTTTGTTGTCTAACAGACCTTATGTAATTTTTTAAACATGACAAAATGGTGATTAAAAAAATACATGTTTTAGCTGGGTAAGTACAACGCAGCCGCTGTTCATTTATTAAGCTGTGATATACCATTTGATCACTGGATGGTGCTTCACATCTTCTGTTACCCTCTAAAGGTATACTTCAGCTTATATTTACATATTTTTTATGTATGTAAAAACCTTTTACTTGATATTATCAAATGAGTCAAATTAACATAGTGTTATGAATATAAATGAACCCTAAAATAGATCCTTTTAAATGCTTTGAGGAGAGAAAGGTACAAAGTGCGATGGAGTGTAGACAGCTGGGACTTCTGGCCGAAACTTTCAAAGTAAAATCTTTACTGTTGTAAAAACGTCAAATACAGTACTCTACAAAAGTATTAAGCCACCCCTACAGCAACTGGCTGCCCTATTATTATGCTGAGCTTACAACTGTTTAACTTATTCCATAATAAACTGTATTTGTAGCAGGTGGATAACAGTAGTGAATATTAATATTATTCTACTATTAACAGCGTAGTTATTTGGTGATTTATTTATTTTTATTGATGATGACTGATAGTTACATAGTACTATGCAAAAGTCTTGAGAACATCCCTTATTTTCTAATCTTTTGCTAGAAAAATGGGAATTAAAAGTCTTTAAAGTCATTTATTGAGGCATACACATTTAGACAATTCTAATTAGTTTCAAAGTTAATATTCAATATTCAATATGACAATGTTTATTCTTCAATGCTGCTGGAAATCCCTTATACGAGCTTTCTAGTCATAGTCTTCAGGAATAGTTCAAAGCTCTCCTTTGGATGTTGTCTCTTTTGTTCTTTTCTCAGACTAAATGATCCCACACTGCTTCTGTAATGTTGTGCTCCGGGCTCTGTCGAGGCCAATCCATCAATCCATAAAGGAATTAAATAGAAAGGTGGATAAATAGCTAGATCTATCCAGATGCTTAATATTTCCCAGCTATCTACCCAGCGCAACAGACTTACAAAGTCAGCAGTTGAACTTTTTTCTTCCCCCTTTTTGTTAATTCCGTTTCGAAGCGACCAGCTTCAGGCTTTTATTGTGAAAGGAGAGGTCTTCGCGCTCGGTGGGCGAGCAGTGCGCCGGTGTTGACGCAGTTGAAACCAGTGAGTGTGAAGCGCTGACAGGACGCTGGTGGAGAGCAGCTGTCGCAAAGAGCTCAGTGAAGTGTGTCTGTCTGCATCAGCGAGCACAACGCTGGATTACCATCACAGAGAGGTGAGCGTACCTGCTCGTTACAGCTGCACTTCTCTGAAGCCCTTCTTTAAGATTTTCTCTTAAAAGAAAGGTTTTTATTATCAGGGCATGAACAGTTTATTTTTATTTCCCACTGGCTCTGTTAACAGCTGACTTGAGAGTTGTTAAGGTGTGATGCAAAGCCAGTACTGCATAATGTATTTCATATTAATTACAGAGTCTGCTACGTGAGTTTATCAATGGTTAGCAAATATGAATGCTTCTGTGAGTCAGTCGGTTTTGATTTTGCATCTCAGCAGATGGGGGCTCTGGCTGTGGGACAGTTGCTGCAGTAAAGGCAGATCCATACAGTGGGAATGCGTCCCGCCATGGGTGCCGCACTCTGTAGCTGAATGCGAGAAGAAAAAACCTAAATCCTTAATCTGAAAATTAAAGGATTGCTGTCTGTATAACACTGCTGAATAACATTTGTGTATCTATTTATTTATTTTAAGACAAATCCGATCCCGCGCGTTGGTTTCTTTAAGTTGGACGGCGGCGGTTGTCAATGTGAGTCATAGGGGGCAGACTTCAGGCTACTCTACATGCATACAGTAGGGCTGTGACATCAAGACCATCCACTTAATGGAATGCATATTATGCGGCATGGAGATGTTGGGAGCTGTTCACTGTACAGTGTGATCAAACTAAACTGTCACCTCTGTCATCTTTATTTTGGAGATATTCTTGATAGGAGGTTGATTTGGTAGGACCGTTATCATTTTCCACTCCTTATTCCAGGGACATCTTTGTGAGCATGACTAACTTAGCACCTGTGTTATGTAACTGCACAATATTAAAAGTGTGGGTGTTCTTTGTGTTGACACAAGGACCTGAATGTTGGGCTATATGTCAAACAGGTCTGTCTGAAGACTCACACTGAACAGCATGTGATATGAACAACTGCTTGGCGGCACAACTGTGGCCACACACAGACTCACAGACTGTAACAAACACCTCCGTCTTGCCCACATCTTAACTGGGATTTTCTCTTAGTCCCACTAAACATGCCACTGGGAAGGATTGTATGAAGGCAAAACTGACATTGGTCACTATGGTTGTAATTTTTTATAATATGCATTTTTCATTGTTGCTGTTATGGAATTCTAAGGAATTACAGAGGCATCTTTGCGTGATGTCTACCTGGAAAACAATCCTGCCGTTTCCTATTTTAACTGAAGATCTAAGATTGGAGCTTTCTATAATACATAAGACGCCTACTTGTGAAACTCTACAGATCCCCCGCCTCAGTCTTCATTCACATTTTTACCCCCGAGTAACATGAGTCTAAACAGGCGTGATAAAATATTAACCCTTGCACAAATAATTCATCAAACCGCTCCAAGGACAGGGGGAAAGTATTCAGACGGATTTTACTCCAAACCACCTGTTTCAGTGTTTTGCTGTGTAGCTGCCACGCTCTGGAAATAACCCAGTCACTTGTGTTCGTCTTATCATGTGGACTTGTTGGACGTGGTTAATGGAGATATTCAGTTATCTAAGCGTTGTTTACATAGAAAGATCAGGAAATCCATTAGCTTCCCACATGTCCTTACTACAAGTACAACAAAGACTTCTGGTTTACCAGATGTCAGTAGAGGACCTGTGGCTGTTTACACAGGGATTTTGATAGGTGTGTACATATAACACATCAGTCACATGTTTGGTAGCAGCTCACCCAGGAGCCATTTACTTAGGCAGGGAGCATACCCTTATGACATTTTGCAGGTTCTGTTGTGCATTTAAAGCAAGGTGAAAGTGATCTATGTGAAGGAAAATGTTTGTTATGTTCTGAAAGATTGAACACATGACTTTTTCTTCAACAGTAAATTTGGATGATTTGCAAAGGAATGCTTTCCCTCCTCGACTTAAAACATATATATGTATATATATGTATAGATACAGTGATTCATCAGGTGTTTTAGTGTATCTAAACAGGAGGATAGAGTGCACAGTTCAAATAATATTCAAACAGTGTGTAAAGTTTGCAGCCTGCATTAATTTTAGCTGCAACGTGTATGCTTGAATTTTTCCATTTGCAGAATAGCATCCACCACCGAGGTGCACATCGTGTTTCTGTATCCAAAAAAGCCGATACAGAACTGATTGATCTGCACAACAAACAGCTGCCTGATCTGTGCAACTTGTTGAGCACGGGGCTCTTTGTTTACCATGAACCCAGCGCGGTTGTTAATATTTTATGACGAGTCACGTTACACAGTTCCCCTAGATTTGAGAGGAGCGATCCTCGGAAACATGAATCTCAAAACTGAATTTTAAAGATTTGCCAAAGCCAGCTGGCCTGGGGAATATCATAGTCTTGTTTTTCCATGATGATCTCCATGTGGTTTGGAAATCAGACAGACAACTAGTCACAATATGTTTTGTTTTTTCATTCAAGTCCAATTACCCCTTTGGTCATGCAGTCTCCTCAGAATTTATTTGCATTGCCAAAGTGTGGATAATTTAGCTTTTGCTGTTGTTTACATAGGTGGATACTGTCGCTGTGTTGTAGGCCTACTGTACCCACCTGTTCAGAGTGATATATGTAGTTATATATGTACTACTATTTTTACTGGATATTGGAAGAATAATGAAATGATAGTATTTCCTTGTTGAGACATACTTTTTTAGGATCACTTGTTTTAATTAGCTGCGGTTTATGTACACCAGCTGTGTGGTGACGCTGGATATTTGCATGACTTGAACAGAAAGCTTTGTAGTGGCAGCATTTGTAGAGAACAGCCTTCGCTTTACTGGGAATAATGGATGGCTTTGGATCAGGCCGGATGTTTCAGCCAGACACCAGGTTTCTGTTTTCACTCCTTGTTAATGTTACAACAGGTTGCTTGGCAACCCCCACCCCCCACCACCGAACCCCCTGTCTGCTTTCACCGTCTCCTGCCATTGGATGAAGTGGATGGGGAAATGAAGTGTTATGCGTTGGCTTTTCAAGGTCGGTGGTGCACAGAACCCCCGCCCTGATCACGGATGCACGTAAACAAAACCGTGAAAAGATCATTTATGCTTTGGTGATAGATTTAAGCAGCGCCCGCCTCCACTGCCGTCACAAGCACCACACGTCCCACACCAACCCCCAACCCACCCATGTCAGCGCTGATGGAAAACACCAGCATCGCAGCATTTGCTGGCAGATAGTTTAATGAGAATCAGCAGACGTCTTGACTAAAAATCTCACAGACCAATCCAGAATTCTCAAGTGACACTTGTACGCCACAGCTTTCTCAATCGCTCACTGCAACATGTAACAAAGAGTAAGGACCATCTAATATTTTGCCACCACCTGTGAAGCGGGGCTGTTACAGACAGTGCTGCCTGCCTCTGTTTCTGGGTGTGACGGGGACGAGTCAGGCTGCACCGGCATTCCTGAAATAGATGGATGATGGGGACCAGTTGGAGTCCTGCTGCACGCTCATTTCACACGAGGATGCCTTCATAGCACTTAAAATTGCTGGATTATCGCATCGCTGTTTATATTCACGTTTAGCCGCCATATCCTATGACTCAATTATCAAGTAGTGCTGTCACATAGGCGCTCGGAGAGTTATATTAGGGAACACGCTCAGAGCTTCCAGTCCCTGTCAGAGTCCAAACATTCAGCGGAGATGAGGAAACACTTTGAGCGCACTCCGTGACAATGATTTGAATTGTCAGCGCCGCTCACCTAATGTGCAAGTACCTCCCATTATCTAAGCCGGGAGGAATCTGTTGTGCACAGCTGTGCTCATTATGGAGTTATGAGATTAAATAAACGCCATGTCTTATTCATACTACCAAATTATATACCTCTCTACTGTCTTATGGACTTTATTTTTTTCCAATTATGTCACTCTGTTTTCATCTGAAACTTTTTAAACTAAATTCAGCTCCTTTAAAAGTAAACTATCTGAAAGTCCCTTAAGGAGACACCGCAAAGCTAGTTGGATATTCAGTGTTTATCCTCTCTGTGAGGCCTGTGAGCCAAGCTCTCTCACTCTTGGAGTCAAGCCTGGAGCCCTTGCTGTGAAGATGTATCACCCTGGGTAAATTGTCAGCTCCCTGACATTCTTATTACGCTGGCTCTAAAAGCCTAGCAGGCATGTTAGAAGGAGCCTGGCTCTCTAACACAGTGTCTGTAACAGGCGGTTTGGTCCATGCAGCCAACTGCAGTCCTCCCCAGGACCTCGGCACGTACCAGCCAAGTGTTTCCTGTCCCGGGGATCTGGCCATGGTCACTTCCAGTAACTGTCTGGGCTTCTCGGGGATGCGTTGGCAGGTCGCTAGCCTCTCTGAGCGATGGGGAACACATCATACAATGACAAGTGTCATGAGTGGGTTTGTTTTCCCTCCAAAAAGGACCTTTTTATCTACAGGTGAAGAATTATCCTCAAAATAAGCCCTCAAATATGATAGTGATACTGCAGGATCGCTTTAAACTCTTCTTCAAAGAATTCAAAGGCATAGAAGCTGTCTTCATACAACCCCAGCTTAAGCTTCTTCCATTATCAACACAAATGTGTAATCCTGTTCTCAGGACTGTAATGAGGGTAGTGTGTAAGTTACATACATTTCCTTTTATGCTGCAGTTGTTTGAAATGAACTTCAAATAGCTTTGGTTGAGGAATGTGTAGAATCCAAGGCTGGTGTCCAGTGTGGAAGCTGTTTATGGAAGAGAGTGGGGAGGGTAGAAGGGTAGGTGGGGGGTCTCTTCTCAATTAGGAGGATAAGCTGCTGCTCCGGAGCAGCCATTTCGAGCCATGTTTGGAGCTGTTTGGTGGGATCTGCACACAGCACTGGATAGCTTCTCCCCTCTCTGCCATTTGTTGACAAAGCAGAAGTCAAACTGCATTACATAACAGCTCTTTCTCTCCGTCTATAGTACAGCTGAGCGTGTGAAGAGAGCTCTTTTGTGTTGACATGGCTCACTTTTAAGGCAGCCTCTGACTGTTTCACAGAGACCCCTACCCCCCATGGAGGGAATGCATTACAGTTCAACTTTGTATCACCCTGCTTTGTTTAGATTTGAAAATGGACAGACAGGAAATTTAGATAATCCATAAGATCATACAGATGGAGTAATCTGTGGTGCCTGTAAAAATGCTCCAAGAGCTTAAATATTGAAGTCATAAATCGATTCAGGGAAAAATCTATTTAAATAAGAGCATGTAGGGTTTTACACTAAGGTTAGAAGTGATAAGTTAGTCATTTTGGTTAGTAAACTCCATTCACAAACAAGTGATTGATGCACAGAGTTTTAAAATAATGCCAAATAATAATCTAATAAAATAGAAATAGCAAAAAAACAGTGAGCTTGACGCACAGTTTTGTCAGACAACTTCAATAAAAAATTTCCAAAAGGAAAGTGCCAAAACTACAAGCAAAGCTCGAGGTCCAGTTTAAGATAAGGCTCAGACGAAGAAAATCTGTACAAGACATTGTGTAATTACACAGGGGATAAAGAATAACAAATTACAGCATGTGTCTATATGAAAACTATCCATCCATGCATCCATCTTCCAGTTTATTGAGCCAGGGTCACAATGTGACTGGAGCCTGTGGTATCCAGCATTAGGTGAGAGCCAGGGTACCCAACAGACAGGTCGACGGCCATTCACAGGGTTAACGCAGAGAGACAGAAAACCATTCATGCTCACGTTTAGAATGACGTGCTTGTCTTTGGACTGGAAAACCTGTACAGGCACAGAACATCCAAACAGAAGGACAATAATGTTAAAAATTAGGTGCTTTGTTGTGTTTTGTTTATTATTACACTTTAGGGAGCAAACCTATTCAAGGATGAGAATAAAACAAGAGAGGCTTTCAGGCTGGTTCGTAAAGTAAATACAACTGCTAACATCTTTAAAACCCACCACATCTTTAAACACCCCACCTCCCACTCCGTGTAAATATCGGAAATGTTTCTGAAGCAAGTGAAGAACTGCATGGATATTGCAAAATTTCCTTAAAAAATTTCTAGTATGTATCGAAAAAATCCTGGACGGACGGACGGATGGAAGGATGGATGGAACAACCAGGACATAAAGAACAGGGTCTATGACTTATTTATACAGATAAATTCGCGGGCTCTTTTCTGCATTGAGCTTGTAAAATCATCAGGGGGAAAAGGGTTGTCAAAGATTATATAAGTTGTTGAAATTTCTCTTCCTAACACGGCGATGTTCCATGAGAAAAAAATGTAAATATTTGTTGGTACCATTATATAACTGAAGGAAGTTCTCCCTGATCCAGGGAGGCAAAACTTTAAACAATAAAATCAGATGTCCTGTGGACACAAAGAGCCACCCGCATCATTTAGGAGGACGAAGAGTGGCTCAATCTTGACTGTTTTGTGAAAGATTGTAGCTAAACTCCTTGGTAACATTTTTTTTTCAGTACCTCAGTGTCAAACGCCTTTGCCAGATACCCTTTCCCCTGTTTTTATTGATATTAATACAGTAAACAATGTAGTTTTCCATCATAGAGTAAGATAAATTTCATGTTTAAGAAGCTAGATTAATGCTGGGGAAGAAAGCTTTCCATCAATCTTAAAATTATTCAAGATTGTGGGGAAGATAAGATTCAGGATTTCAGAAAGTACTCAACGTGAAAACAGAGAAAGTTGCCATATTTTTTCTGTTTTATATGTAAAACTTTTAAATGAATCAGCAACAAGCGTTTGAATACTGCCCTCGCGCTGGGAGGGAGCCTTTCTTTTGAATCAGGGATTCTGGGAACCCATCAGCTACTGTGCTGGCTAAGCTTCTGGGTGCAATGGGCCTTGATGATGGGGGCTTTCAGTGTAGCCAGCCAGTGGGCTTAGAGTTCCATTTCTGCCTGCCAGCAACTGTTTACGAATGCAGGTAAATTAAAAAGAAAAAAGCCAATAGAATCCTCGTCACACGATGGCCCGCTCAGACGTGAGTTGTGAATAGCGCTGGGACTGCAGGCAGATTCCGGGAAACCCGAAAGCATCTGTGGCATTGAAGACCCTATGGGTGGCTGAATCATCCAGTAGCAAATTGCAGCTATCATCTTTGGTCTGCCTCTCTGTCTCTCATCTGCTGTCCTGCGTGAGCATTTTAAGAGGCAGGAGGATTTCCACAGTTGTTGAGTGGGTGCAACATTCCCAGGTGGCATGTGGTGACAGGTGCATCTGAACACGCCTGTTGTCGCAAGCAAACAGACCCCCCCTGCATAGCGAAAGGTCAAGGTCAACCCTGGGACTGTTCCGCCCACATGAGACCCTCAAAGCTCGGCCGTGCGGCTCACGGGGCTTCAGAGGATCCTGATGTACGTCGTGGAATAAGGGCTGTTTGTACACATCATCAGGAAGGTAATGTATCTCTCTCTCCAGACATGCAGTGACGCCTTGGGGTGGTCGTTGGCTTTTATGAGTTGTTTGTTTTGGCAGTGTTGGTCACACCAGGGAGCTTTCGTTCAGTAGGAGGTTTATGTATCTGTGTGTGAGAGAGAGCGTTGTGTTGTAATGGAACTGAGAGATGCATATTGGATGAATCATCTGGGCTTTGCTGCTTTTAGATAATGGCAGAGGTCAGAGCTGAGAGGGTGTTTCACTGACTGTGATGTGAATATAATGACACCTACCCTGTTAATTGTTAAACTGTGAATTTGAATTTAACTCTTTTTTTGGTAAATGTTATAAGACTTAGTTTCTACATGTCAGACTTGTTTTGTTTTGGGGGGGTTTCTGAGAAATCAGCACAAATAACACTTAATAGCACATCCGCTAGCTTTAAAAACAGGAAAGTCAGGCTGTCTTTGGAACCTTTGAGCCACTAACTCAAGGCCCACTAACTGGTCTGCTGAACTTTGAACAAATTCAGCAAATAGTGACTTAACTTCATATCCACTAAGCCAAATAGACTCATAACAGGACCCGAGTGCACAGGAGCTTCCTGGATTATAAGGAATGACAGTGAATTTAGATAATGTTTTAATCAGATGGCTGATGTAGCGTCTTCTTATTTTTCTGTTTGCCTTGGCCCGGCCCGTGCTGTCCTAGCAATGCTCTGCCCTTTTTTTTTACAGTCTGGATGAATGGTGCTCTCTGCCCTGCTGTGCTCAGAAGCACCTCTTCCTAAAAAGGCCAGGGATGATCTCTGCTCTGTGTGTTTATACAGCAAACTAAACGCTGTCAGCTGTCATACTCGCTCTATCTGTTATATGCCAGAATTTCAAACACACTCAAAATGCTCTTTCTACTGTAAATTTCTCCATCTCGGGGTTCATGTGAGGATACAGCGGAAGCAGAACTGAGATCAGAGTAAGCACTCCTCAAAGGAATGCCTGTTAATGGTTTTGGAAATGAGATCATGGATGCTTTGCCTCTCCGGGATGCAGGGGGTCAAGAAGCAAGCTGATTTTATTAAAGAGGGACGGGAAATAAACACACGGTTTCTGATGCTCAGGGACGGCTCAGCTCCAATACTGGAAAACGTTTAAAAAGGTTTTTTGCTTTGTGTCTCCTTGGGACTTGTTTGGAATTGCTCCCATTTTCCCTTATCCATTTTAGGCCTATTTGTGGAGGCTTCCAGCTGGAACATCAGCCTGTTCTGCAGGTTGGCTTATTTACCGCCATGTGTAAACAGAGAGCACACAGTGTCCCACGCAAACTCAGAAGAAAAGGAACAACTTTAAAAGCAGCTTAAATTTTTCATTGCAGAGTAAATTCTAGACGGCTTTTGCTGCTCTGGCTTTTGCTCACTGTTTTCCTCTTAGTTTACAAATGAAAATGAAAAGAAAACACTCTTTGTGTCTGTTTGTGTATATGAACAAGTAACTGTTTGAGTGTCTTGGTGAGTGTGTTTGCAGTCTTAATCAGTCTTTTTCTTGGCATTTGAAATGGGGATGTCTCCTAAATCAGCCATGCTGCCTGAGCACAACGGCCAGATGAGCAGTAGGAAGTTTCACAGATACTTTTATGGTGGCCGTGCTCTGACTTCTGCATGCGCCACTGCTGGAGCTTAGAGCAATATGGGTTACTTTTCTCCTGTCTTGTTGTCATTAAAGGGAAGCACATGTGCAATTTTGGAATTTATATCAAAGTGAAAAGTACTGAAAGCACTGAATTTGATTCTCAATAATCTTATCTTAATTATCTTTGCTGAGTAACAGTAGAATTATACAGCAAGAATGCATTGAACAGATCTTTGTGGCATCTGCATGCTACCGATGTTTCACTGCAACTTTTAGTATCTGTAACATAAGTTGTAATGTCTCTCTGGATGGAAAAAATCATTATATATTATATAGACTGTGCTGTATTATGTTCTAAGCAAACAATGGCTATTGGCTTGAGTTTGAAAGTTTTTCTGAATTAAACAACACTTTGAATTACTAATATAACTTAATGTGAAAGAGCCTTCAGATGATTTAAACAGATAAAGTTCGCTGCCTTCCTGTGTTGTATCTCATTTCAGTGTGTAACCCAACCACAGAGGCACAACCACAGTTTCATTAGCTGTATGTGGTTCCTCATTAAAGCTGTCTTTGCAGTGCCTTCACTATTAATGCCAGTGCTAAAGCAAATCTTACCCGTATAAGACCTTTTCTGTGTATGTTATATTCCTTCAGTGCATACAGTCATCCATTCTAACAAGCAGAGACCTGGCCCGGTTATCAAATTCATGCTCCTCAGTCCATCTGATGTGAAGTTTATTGAGAATGATGCAGATGTTTCCACTGCTGTGGTGCTACATTTGTCAGACTAAGTCATGAACATTGGAGGGAAGCACAGGTGACTGTAGATTAAAATGAACACGAGTGGATTTCTTTATAGGTGCCCATAGATCCAAACCCTTTCATCTCTTTCTGCTAGGACCTGAAATGAATTGAAAATTTTGTTTTGTGCCTCCAACAAAAAGTTATTTAGTTGTTGTTCATATTTTTTTTTTCTGAATTCTGTCTGGATCTTTGTGTAGCTGCAGGTTAATAGTTAATAAAACATCATAGGAATCTATCTTGGGGAATCCTCCTATTGAATAGTCTTCCATGTGTTTCCTTTCCAGGGCTCTCCAGCAGAGGGCGGCGTAAGACCAAGCGCAACTCCCAGTAAGTCAGCTCTCAGTCTAAGCCTATCGAATAGTTAATTTAACCTCATCTCCTCTGTACCACAATGATGTGAATTCATCACTTGCATGGCATTAAATCGATCACGAGCACCCTTGTTAAATCAGATAGTGAATTGCTTTAATGAACAGGTGATAGATAACTGCTGGATAATTGCTTCAAATCTTAAAAGTGGGATGTTTTGCCTTAAATTTTTTTCATAATCACACACAAAAAAACTCTTTTTGTTCCTTCCTGTGTGTTTGTTGTGTTAAAGTCCCTTCAGGTCCTCGAACAGTCTGTGCTGTCAGGATTACACCTGTGAGAAGCATGAAAGGCTCTCCTGACCTGATTCCCACCCCAGGTGATGCATCCATGTGGCTCATCAATGTTTCAGCTACTACAGTTGTGGAAACCTCATACTCACACAGAAGACATAGAATGTGGTCTTCAAAGTCACTTGTTGAGAATTGGGTGTTAATTTAACGAGGGAATAAAGAAATTCTGCATAGAGCAAGCTTCAGGCGCTCTACTTTCACCTCTGGCGGGGTGCTCATGGTAATTAGTTTTACAGGACAGCAGGATATTAATTTGATGGCCTGGTTTTGATGTAACAGTTCTATTTTGGCGATTTGGAGCATGAAGTAGCAGTAAGTTGGATTCTCAGCAGCAAGACGTTCCTTAACAACCACCAAAACAAATAAATAAATAGCAACTAAAGTGAGATTTTGAATGTTTTCAGATTTGGACCCGAGCAGAGTTTGCAAAGGGAAAGGCGTGGTGACCCTAAGGGCCACTCTCGTCCACATCGATGATGAGGACTGCATCAGCGATGAGCCAAACGTCATCTCAACACCAAGTAAGTCAGGACAGCTGCCACAGTTGTTTCGTAACAGCTCTCCACATGATGAAGAGAATATTAAGAGGTTAGCAAGAATAACATGGCCACGTGTGTGTGGTGGTGGGGGGACAGGAGCACATCCGTGTAAAATGTGGACAGAGGATGTCAGTTTGGCCGTAATTTAACGGGCGTTTCGTCATGTTTGTCAGCATTTCAAGTGTTTTTGCAGGATTATATAACTACTCACGTTTTAAAGTGTATGCTCAGCTGGGCACGCTCAGAGCCGTGATGAAGGGCGACTGCTCATATTTTCATACAAGTGTCAAAGAGGTCTTTTGTTGTGGCCTGCCCACGCTGCACTTTGGAGCAGGCAGCCTTAACTGTGGGCTCGTTTGTTGTGCAGAGCGGAATGGAACCGGTCTGGAGGCTAGCCAAGGCTTTTGGGGAGATGCTTTAATTGTTGTAGAGTCTGAATATAAAGGCCAGTGGAACAAATGGCCTTAACAGCTAACTGAATAGGCACTTTGTTCTTGTGACAAAGTTCAGAGATTGTGGGAGAATCCTTCTTCTTTTTTTTCTGGAGATATTAACAGCCCCATGCATGAAAACCACTAAGGAAAGCATTCACACCCTGCAGAATGAAATGGAGATTTATTTTATCTGCAATTATCTGTTATGATTTGCTGTCATAAGCTCGGTCAGAGAATTTACTTTTTAGCATCGTCCCCAGTGTTTTTGTTCTTGCCGCGCTGGCTGCCAAACTAAGAGAGTTTTGGACCCTTTTTAGGTGGCTGGACAAGCCAGATTAATGGAGACAGCTCTAAAGCAGGACTGGCTGAGGGTGGCAGCAATGACACAGCCGATTTACCTCCTGTAAACAACACTCTGTGCCAGGTACGTTTACTTCCACCCCATTTAACACACGATCTTGGTTTGATTTTATGAGCACTGAGTGATCTTGTTATTTTAGGGTGCTGGTTAGATGTCTTTTTTTTCTTCTTGTTTTTATTACAGGACAGTTTTTCTTTCTCTTGACTTGTAAACTTGTATCTTCTGTCACTTTCAGAACAATTCATCTGAGAGCATAAAAAATCAAGCTCCGTTCTCCACTGACATTCAGAACTCGGTGACATCGACTCCCAGCTCTGTTTATCCCTGCACCAGCATAGTTAACCCCACCATAGTCCTGCTACAACACAACAGAGGTGAGCACACCTGTCTGTAGGTTGGGGGCGACAGATATTAAGAAGCTTAAAATTGCTTGTGTGCCCTTTTAGGGAAGCTTGGTGGTATTAAGTCATATATATGTCACTCAGACCCACTGAATGTTGCACTGGAGCACCAGCATGTCAGATCAAAAACACACATGCAGAGGGACCAGCTGCCAAAACACAGAATAACCTCAGCTTACAGTTCAGGCACTGGCTGTGTTGCTTTTCTGCTTATCACTCCGCTACATCTTTACTTAGCAAGTAGATGTTTTCTGCTGTGTCAGTGTTCAAAGTCTCACATGGAACATTTAACGGTGTTGTTGTCTCTGTCCGCGTTACATGTATAACAACTGCTTTCACACATCACTGCTGAGTCACGTTTTACTTGCCATGTCTCTGTCTGTGTTTGTTTCACAACAGAACAGCAAAAGCAGCTTTCTCATTCTGAAGGTACGCACTGAGGTCTTGTTGATGTCTACAACATGTAACACTTTTTTTTTTCATTCGTTCGACTGCTCGCAGAAGTGCTGCTTTTATTAAAGCGCAACACCTTTTTCATTTCTCGACTGAACCATCTGTGTGCTCACCACCCCCCTTTTCCCGGTTTCATGACTAACTTTTGTTTGTTAGTTTGATACAAGCGTCATGAAGTAATAAGTCAAGATACTGGCGCCAACATGTTACCATTTTTGGGAACGCAGTACGATGCTCAGGTTATACAGAACACATTTCATTTCCTTTTTGTTTGATGCTGTTTTTCTTTTGTGTTGCTTCTTATCAAACCTGGGATTTTAATCTTAGACTTTATTGTTCCCGTCACCAGTGGGTTACATGGAAAAATTACTGATTAGCATGAACTTGAGTTTTGTAGGCCGGCTTCTGTTCTTTCATTTATTTACTTGACATTGGACAGACCTTATCCTTATCATTTAAATCCAAGTGTGTGTGACTGAGCCTGTCGTACCACTGAGAAGTCATGTAGAAAACAAAGACAATATACTTTCTGATATTTGTCATGTATTTTATGTAAAAGGGGCATGAAAGGCAGTATACCCAAAATGCATTGTGTAGCTTACTAGGATGAGCTGGTGACCCATATTCCAAAGACATTTTTCATCTGGATTGCTGGAAATACACTGGTGGCACTATTATTAAGAGTCTCCCTGTTAAGTTAAAAGTTGAGTTTATTAGCAGTAGAAAACACACGTAGCCAGCTCAGTAAACTGAGCTACAAGCTTACTCTGCTTGGTAGAGCGGTATTAATATCTGAATCACTTCACTGAGTGAAGTATCCCAGTAAGTAATGGTGGTTTCCCAGCATAAACAATAAATGGGTGGTGGAAGTAACTTAAGTAAATAATGTACTGCATCTGAAATGTTCTGAAAAGTTATTTCTTGCACAAATTTTATATAATCTCTCTTCATGCTTCTTGGTTGCTTGTGCTGCCATATCACTGGAAATGTGTTGTGAGCTTAGCTTTCTTTTAGCTTATTTTTCTTGTGCTTCACAGACCCAACCCCAGAAAGGGACAAAAGCCCCGAATCCAGAAGTGAAACTGTCAGTCCAGTCCCTGAAATGGACGGGAAGAGGCAGCGGCTATCACTGCACTCCCCTGTGCTGAGTCCTCTCAACAAGCCCATTGTGCCTGCACGGGTGAGCGATTAAACCAGCTGTCGAATGAAGACTAATCGACTCTCTGTAAATGTTTAATGGGTGCTTTGTTTAGATAACACATGAGTGATTAATGCTACAGTAAAAGAGGTATTTACACAAAAAGCATGACCACATGTCATGTTTTTGATGTGATTATTATTTTTATTTTTATTAATCGTTGTAATAAATATAATATATAGTCCTCTAATCACACTCATAGCAGGTGTGTGTTACTAATTGCACTCTCACATTTAGGTGTCAGCTTCACAATAGCACTGCATCAGAATTCACGTTAAATGAGATGCTGTCATTCTCATTTGTTGCACTTTATTAAATGAAACAAAATGCTCTGAGAAACTCAGACAGGGGAACGTCTTCCTGCTCGAAAAGGATGCAGATGATGCTCTTCTGAAATTCTCATTGACTGGTTGTGAATTAATTGTTCCCACACTGTAATTTCAGAACACTGAAAAGTCCAAAGACTGGTATAAGACAATGTTCAAACAGATTCACAAAATACCTGGTAAGTCGTTTCTTTTTTTCTACTCTGTGTTGTTTCTCTGTTTGATCAGTTTTGCCTGGTCTGTTTCTGTCCCTGTGTGTCTTTATATATATGTCTCTGTGTTATGTCATGCTGTCCTCTGTCTCTCCATCATTGTGCATAGAGCCTATTGAGGAAAACCCTTACCGTCCCACCTACATATTCCCTGAGAGCTATGAGATTCAGGTGAAATCGAAAGGTATCTGATGGCAGTAACTCCACTCTCGTTGGCTTTACTAATCTGCAGCCATCTTGGACCCTCTTAAATACTTCAGCTGTGTTTAATCTTTGCGCTAGTACCTACTCGCCTCGAAACGACCGACCTCGAAGATGCAGAAAGGCTTTAATGTAATCTTTTCTGACATGTGTTTCTTAACAGTCACTATTACAGTAATCTTTAAATACACCGCAAGGTTCGTGCAGAACTCCTGATCACAGAACGAATCTGTTTGCATCTAATACTGTGCAAAAGTCTGGTGCCACCCCTTGTTTCGTGGAAGTGTAGAATATATAAGGAAAAAATAGAGTTTGTACAGTTCTAACAAACTTGAAAGTCACTATTTGGTTTGACCACCTTTATTCTTCAACACAGCCTGAACTCTTTTTGCGAAGTTTTCTAGTAATTTCTGTAAGTACTCTTTAATAATAGTTCTCCGGGCTTCTTGAAGCTCAGTCACAGCTCTTCTTTGGATTCTGGCTGCCTTTTGTTCTGTTCTCAGTCAAGATGATCCCACATGGATTCAGTAATGTTGAGGTCCAGGCATTGGGGAGGCCAATCCACGATTGAATGTGTTCCTGATTGTGTGTTTTTTTTCTGCCCAGGTGTGCTTTTACTGCATTGGCAGTGTGTTTGTGATCACTGTCATGCTGAAAAACAAAGCTGTTGCCAATCAGATGCATTCTAGATGTTATTGCATTGTAAAAGGAGCTTGCAAAGAAAAGTGTCTGGTCTTCTTTAAGTTGCTTGAAGACGTTTCACCTTTCATCCGAGAAACTTTTTCAGTTCTAAGGTCAAATGGCAGAACATTGGTATCCTCAAAAGAGCGTCCTTTATCCTTAAGATGCAGATGGACTGCTGAGTCTTGGCCTGTGGAGGTGGCTCTTCGAAGCCAATGTTCACATTTTGGACAGAGAGGACAGATGGTTTGAAAGAGGAGTGAAAGAAGCCATCTATGTCCACTGTGAGCGACCATCTTTGAACAGAGGCGGTGGTTTACGACACCAACTGTCTGCCATCTATAATCCAGTTTTGAGATCCCTCTCCAGACGCCTTAACGCCCACTCACATCCTGGGCCATCTGACCTCAGGAATTCGCATGATAAGGTGGGGCCAGGTTTCACAATGAGCTCCCCCGAAACCCTGGCTGATTGGGACCCACACCCAGTTTCACACCTTGGCTCAGGTGATTAGAGGATCATCAGGGCGTCCTTTTGTCCCTCTTTGGGGGGAAACTCCCACTAGGTTTAAATCTGGGACTCTCCACCATTTGACCTCAGAACTGAAGAAGCTTCTCGGATGAGAGGTGAAACATCTTCAAGCAACTTAAAGAAGTCCAGACGCTTTTCTTTGCAAGCTCCTTTGACTACAATGACCTGGATGACTGAGAACCTTCAGACATATTGCATTGTAAACCAAAATCTGATGATGCTTTTCTGTGTATATAATTTCATCGATTTTCATCTTCAGTACCCCAACTGAAATGCAACACCAAACCATGACAGAGCCTCCGTTATGTTTTACAGATGTCTGTAAAGACTCACTGTTGTCCCTCTCTCCTGACCTCTCCTGTACATACTAATGAACCACAAATTTCACATTTGTATTCATTACTCTGTAAGACCTGTAGCCACTGATTTCCAGTCCAGGTTTTGTGTAATTTGACATATCTTATCCTTTTCTTCCTTAAGAATGGCTTCTTGATACTCGCTCTTCCACAAAGACCATTTCTGATGAGGCTTCAATGAAAGGTAGATGGATCAAGTAAGGGCCGGATGCACCTCTTAGGTCCTGTGTCAGATCTTTGCTGGATTTTTTCCAATTTCTTAAGTACATGACTTTCAGATGCTGTTCGTTTGCTGTATGTAGCTTTTTGGGCTTTTTTTTTTCCTTTGGCCCCAAATTTTCCAAATAACCCAAAATTTTTTAAGGAGATGCTGCAATGGCGAGACACGCTGTTGGTAACAAAGTGACTAAAAATGCAGTTTAAAAATTGATTCTTTGCTGAGTCGTTTGATATTTGTAAAAACAACACAGGTTCAGCCCTTGTTAGGCGCCTGGTGCTTAAATGATTCATAGGTTAGTGTGGCTTAAAAAACATTTCTCTGAAAATGGTCAGGTACAAGAACTCGACTGAAGTGAAAAAGAATACACGGAGAACTATTCCTCAAAGCTACTTAAAGAACAATATGAAGAAATGAGGGGTGGCACAACACTTTTGGACAATACTGTATGCTGTGGCATAACATAGTAGGAAAACGACAGGTGTAAACAACAAAATTATATAATGAGTGATACTTTTTATGCATAATTATCAAAAAATCCTACTTCAGGAGTGAAATAAAAATAACTAAATTCTGAGTTTTATTACAATTATTGAAACAATCATTGATTAAAGAAAAGGTTATCTCATCTACTGAAGTGTTGTGATCATCCCCTGAATAATATACTATTTCCAGTTGATGCATGGATGATGCACGACGCCTTCAAGTGTATTTTTCCTTTTATATCAGAAAAATGTAATAATATTGTCATGTTCTTTTTTTTCTGTTAACCATCTATTACTACAAATTTCAGGCTGTAATCTTTTTTTTTAAATATTTTGTAGATGCTTATTCTGACTTTTCTGCAATAAGGCATCTTTTGCATTATTTCCACCACTAGGTGCTGCTGTAGTCCTACATTAAGGTTTTTAGTCTGCTACCCAGAGTTGAATCTATGCAAGATCTCATAATAATACTCTACTAACCAGTGTTTAGGTTGAAGCACTAGATGGTTAAGGTAGAGTCTGGCTCATAGTTTTGGTTTTGGATTTGCACATCTAGCCACCACAGCAAGGTTTTAGGTCAAATGAAAGGAGATGCTCAGTGATCAACGTAGATGTGTAGCTGTGACACTTACCAGAGCTCTCTGACTATGACAGTTCTGGCTCTGTGGCTCTACAGTGCATTACTCAGTCAGACCCTCAGTGCTCATCGATGCTTGGATCCCCTTTTAGCTCAGTAATGCTTCCCTTGAAGTGCTTTGATTTGACACTCTTTGCCTGTGTTTGGTCTAATGGAAGGTGTGAGGCAAGGGAAAAAGCAGGAAAAGAGTGTCTTCAGTGTCTTCTGAATTATTTAATACTGTGCTATATTCATTGCTTTTTAAGTAAGAAAGACAGCAAGAGATAAAATTAATAATAAATCACTTTTTATTGCTGTACTTTCCTCTTTCAGATGATGGTCCTACCCCCTTTGGTTACTTGGAAGATGGTGAGTCTGGGATAAGTAGCTGTAGGAGTTCAACCAAAATAATGTTCTAAATTTGGAGGCACTATTTACACAGTGCAAGTATTGAGGTATTTATGTTCCTATTTCCAGTGAGAGCAGTCCCACGCTCAAAAAGTGAGAATGAGGTTGATTCAAGAGGCTGCTCGATGCCAGTGCCAATGCGGTCGTCTTCCCTCAAACCCTCTGCCAAAAGGTCAGCATCTTCCATCTGCCCCAGTCCAAAGCGAAGATGTTTGCTTTGATACTTAACACACAGCACAGTTCTGTTTGTGTTTGTTAGAAGAAGAAGCTGTTCACAGTTCGGAATACTTCAAATACTGAAATACTGAAATACTGCCTGTGTTTACCTACAGAGTTAGTAAGTGTAGATAAGCAGGGCTTACTGTAGTGGAGCAAAAAAGCTATTTATTCCCTGACTTTGAAAATATAAGCATGCTTTGTTCCCATTGGCTTCCACCACTGTGTCCTCTAGTTTTTTGCTTGAAGTATGATTAGTGTCAACCTTCCACACCGCATGTCAGCACAGACAAAGGCCTGCCTCTGCGCTCAGAGATGTGAGTGATGGAGTGATGAAGGCAGACAGGTGATAGAGGATAAAGTGTTGCCCACAAAAGCTGCAGATGACATGTTGAGGACTGACCTTCCTTGTTCCTTGGTGTTTGTGGATGAAGCCCTGCGCTCCTAAACGCGTCGTTATCAGTGCTGCTGAAACGTCCCGCGTTGTTCTTGATGCTCATCAAAGAGAGCATGCTTTTTGTTTGCCCTATTTTTTTTTTCTGTTTTTCTGAATAGTCATTTTATACTTGACTGTCTGTTAAGAAATTCTCCCAGGAAATGCTGCGCTCTGTTTTTTGTTACCAGGTCCAATCTAGTTTACCTAATCAAATTACCCATTTGGCTCAACTGTGAATTGGATTTTCTGTCCTATCATCATTAGACGCAGAGGAGGAGGACAGGGAGGCAGGCATAATGAGGGCGGACGTCATATATGAATCGTAAAAAAAAAAGATATCTTAGCCTGTGCTGGTTGCTATGGAGACTACTTGATAAGGATTGGCTGTCTTCGATCTCACACCCCACCCTTCCCCAATTCCCGCCTCTCTTCACAGGAATGAGTGGGAGCCCCCAGATAAAAAGGTAGACACCAGGAAGTACCGCGCCGAGCCCAAGAGCATCTTTGAGTACGAGCCGGGGAAATCATCGGTGCTGAAGCTGGAGAGAACGGTATGCTAGCCTCCTGCCTGTTTCTCCCCCACCCTCTCTCTTTCCCTTCCTCTCTCTGCCTTTGTGTTTTCATGTCGTGTGAGCTATTCCACACTCCACCCATCATGCGACCCCCGCACCCCCACCCCCACCACCTCCACTGTGTCTAAGCTCCTGAGTGGCAGCTTCACTAACGGCTCGGCAGGCGACGTATGTGTAGCCACTACATTCCTTAAGGGTGTCCTGTTGCGGTGACAGACGATCCTGGTGGAAGCAAGCGGAGTAGTATCACTTACAAGGATAGCCATTGTCTTCCTGTGTTCAGTTTAAGGTTATTGGGCTGAATCGGCTCGTGAGAGCATCCCGACAGTCCCTGCACAGACACTAAACATTGATCCTGTGTGTTTACTAGAGAGGAAATGCAATGCTCTCTGTCTTATGTTCATTTCTCACCTGGACACTTTGTGATGAGGAAATGATGCAGCATTACTCAGTGTCCTTGAGAGTTATCTTTTGTGTCTCATAAGATTCAGGTGGCTGTTTTTATATTTCCCTCTTACATAATATTGAGGACATGGGAATATTCGGTATTGTAATGAAGTACTTAGTTGGTTGTGTAATTGCTGTCTGAAGCCCATTTACATCAAACTAGTAGATGTTTTTAGCCAAGATCTAGCCTGATTCTCCTAATGAATGCAGTGCCAACCAGTGCATTCATTAGGAGTGTGCTCCAATTCATCCCAGGACAGGGGTAAAATAATGAGCTCTGTTGTTTTTAATTACAAGCTCAAATTGTTATAATAGAAGAATGTGCTTGTTAATGGAGGTGGTCATTTTCCTTTCAGTCCATTCATGTTACACAAAGTTGTGTTGTTCTCCATATATGACTACATTTCTGCGGATCAAGAATGAGTATGCATGTGGTGTTGGACATTATGTATCTGCTTGTTAATTAGATTAGAATAAAATTATATGTAGTTCTTATTAAATAACAGCTTTGTGCCGGTAAACGGCTTAAAGGACAGTTTTATATCCATTTGTATTTTATAGATAGTGCGTTATCTTTGGTCGCTGAAAGTGTTTTTCCTTTCTCCCTTCTAAAGTAATAGACCCTGTGCACGAGAAAATGCTAACTTCCTGGTTTGAGACCGGATGTGGGGTTGTACATTTCCGGTAGCTTTACTTTGCGGTCAATCGCTACTGCGAAGATATACTCCACAATCATGTCCAAAACTCGAAAACGGAAAGATTGCGTTAAGTTACAAAGAGCAGAAGGTGGGAACACTCACCACTGTTGTGTCATAAAAAATCTAATGATCAACTTTGACATTTAAAGAGTTTAGATCAATCAGTTGTTTACATCACTCAACACAAGCAGAACTGCATTACAAAATCAGAAGACACATCGTCCACATTCAGAAGCACATCTCTGTATAGTGACTGGTCTTATGATTTAAACAGGAAAATGTTCAGCATTCAAACTACAGGTGAAGAATAGTCAAACCAGATGTTTCCACTTTATGTCGATATCAGCTAGTCAAGTACACACCTACACAGCATGTCAACAAACCATGAAAAAAAGCCACACAAAAAAATGAATGATTGCTGGTAAGGGTTTCTATACATTAGTATGTACGAAGGGTATGTTGTGACTTACCTTAAAAATTACAGTGGTCTCTCGCTATAACGCGGTTCACCTTTCACCTCGCTGTTTCGCAGATTTTTTAGTGCAAGTTTGCATGCTTTTTTTTTTTTTACGTCACATTGTGTCCTGCGTCCTGATCGCTGCACACGATCTCCTCCGTGACGTCTCTCCTGTACAGTACAGAATCGCTGCATCGATTGCTAGCAGTGTGACTCTGAAGTGCAGTACTGTATGTCGACGAAAAGTTTTGCACCGTCAAAAAATAAAATTGGCTACTTGATTTCACCTATCGCTTTTTATTTTTAGAACACAACACCCGCGATAAACGAGGGACCACTGTTTACAGATGCCTAGAAATATAACGTTTGAATCCCTTTTCTCTTTTGCTCTGAGGCGCAGGGGAAAAAACATCGACAAGTCGATGAACATCATTTACAGATATATTGGGTAAATGCCCAAGACATCTATAGAAATGTAAATCGCTGCTCGATTCATTCATTTGCTAAACTTGTTTTGGACCGTAAACAAGGCCGAATAGGACACCGGAAACACAGCTCCCCACAGGAGTTTCCACACCGGAAGTAGCATATGCTAATGTGCACATAGTCTATTGTATTTGAAAAGATGCAAAGTTGCATTTAGACATTCAGCAGAGGCTAACAATATGCTTCAGTGGTTAAATAAATGAGTAAATAATACTCAGAGTTAAAGTCATTTTCCTATAAAATATCCTCTTTGTATTTCTCAGTGTTTTCTCTCTAAACTGGACCATAGCCTTACAGTGCAGACAGGGAAAACATCGCCAGCTGCTTGTAGTTGTACATACAGTTTGTGTATGTGAGTATTGTTGAAGGCATAATTTGACATTTTGGGCAACCTGTTGAATTGTTTTTTGCCAAGCCTTTAAATGACAAGATGTATACCACTCCAATTTGTCAAAATATCTAGCTAAAGCTAGCAGGTTAGCATAGCACAAAGGATGAAAATGAGAGAAACAGCAACCCTGCTAACACTTATGAAACGAAATAACTTGTTACACTTAATTGTTCACTTAATTTAAAGTGTCAGAAATGACTTCTTTACTTTTTAAACAGCAGTTTCCTGGGGTCTCTTACTGTCTGTTTCCCGCCTTTGTGCTAAGCTAAGTGACCTGTCTGCTAGCTATTGCTTTATAACAATCTTCTCATTTTCTGCTTACCAAGAAAGTAAATTAGTAGCCTTCTAAGATCTTTCCTGAACTATTCAAATATCAACTTCAAAACAATACAAATCATATCTTTAATTTATTTGAGAGCACCTACAGCATTGCTTGAAAATTGTCCTGTTGGTTAGAAACTGGCTCAGTCAAGTCAATGTTATGGGCTCATTTCCTCGGTGTGTATATTCTGTGCTGTCTGAACTGTCTTCTCTTTGTCTTTCTCCTCCTCTTGTTACCATGCCCCTAGACTCAGGATGTAAGTCCAGAAGATGTAGATTTAGAGAATGAGCCTTGGTATAAATTCTTTTCAGAGATGGAGTTTGACAAAGCGGTAAGTGACTGCTGTCTTCAGACTTGACAGCATGTTGTATTATATTTTTATTGCATGTGATAACATCCATGTTCAAATATTGTCTAAACAAACTGTATGTCTGTAAGGACTACGTCAGTTTCTCATCCCTCTTTTATTTTTTCCCTGATCGTCCTATATTAAAACAGTTATATGGTAACATGTGAGAGGACTTTTTCTTTCCTCTTATACTAAAATTACTGTCATGTGTCACATCAATGTGGATTAATAATACCGATGACTGATAAGCTTTAGTCCGTCTCTGTTCACTCCTCTTAGACTTTTTATATTCCCTTTTAAATTTCTAAAAATAATCAACATGTATAATTACCAATCAGGATCAAACTTTCCAAAGGACTTTATATAGCTACTGTCATCCTTGATTATCATATCATACACAGGACTTTTTCCTCAGGTGCATCTAAAATAGAAACAATCTATTTTTGTTCCTCTTTTAACAAAAAACGAGCATCTCAGCTTTTTATTTGCACCTGTGAGGCAGAGTGAGCATATTCTATTCAGACAGTAGAAAACAGTGGCCTTTATCCATGTGCAATTTCGATTAATAGTGTTTAAAAGTTCTGATTATCGATTGGGATCTTTTGATGTTTTGTGGAAGCACCCTGTTCTTCAATGTCTTAATCTCAGAACCCAAGAGAAACCCTTTGATGTGCATCCTGCCAACTAGCATACATGTCATAAGCCAGAGGCCTGGACTGGCTGATTCACACAGAAGTCACTCTTCACTTGGAGAGGCTGCAGTCCAAACGAGCATCAGGTTCCAAGATAATCCCAGCCACTTCAGATAATAATTGCTGTTTGTCTGCTATCTTTACCAAAGGCGTGCAGGCAGTGATGAAGCAGTATACAGTGTCATGACAAATCCATGCCTCGGGCATTAGTTGGCACCAGACAAGTGTAGCGCTGGCTTCACACAAACAGATGTTGATTCTCCTCGCTCTCTGTCAGTCAGAGACACACCCTGGATCATATGAGGTGGCACCACTGGCTACGGCATGAGATCATGTCCTAGCATCAGCCAGACGTAGAGGCAGGCTCTCCTGTTCCGGGTTTGTGTATATGTGGAGGAGGTTTAGCGGTGGAGGCGGCCGTCTCTATCTCATGGCAGCCTGGATGTTTGCCAGATGAGCTCGGCTTGATGACTGGCTCCTGTTTAATGTCAAAGTCACTTCTAAAGCTGCACCTGGTATGCACAGCATTTGACCTTAAAGGGCCAGCCAGACATACTGGCTCATTGGAGTTTGATTGACATATCAGCAGTCACTTGGTATTACTGGATTAGAGATATGGAAGGAAGTCTCTAAAAATCTCAATTGTCTTCAGTTAGTTCTCTCTCTTTTTACTACTCCTAGAGTGCTGACAAGAAGAACTTCTAAGAAGAACTTTTAAGTCATTTTATATTATTATTAGGAAAAATGTTCCTAAATATAATAAAAGGTTTTTGATTCCTTGGTTTAAAACAATTTGAAGTCCCTTTTTATACAACAAGGCTTTGTGTAAATTCTACTTTCAAATCGTTACTTGTCCACTAGTGGCCACTTCTAGTCACTAAGTAAGAGTGACCTGTGTATGATTGCAGTGATGGCCCTCTTGATTAATAGTCACAAATTCAAGGTTCAACAAGAGCCGGAAAATGCATCCAGTGGCAGTCGTGGTCAAGCACTGGCTCATCGATATACATGTCTTGCGGGAACTGGAATTCCACACGTATCTCTGGTCAGGAAGAGCATTTTGGCCCCCTGTAACTGACATGGTGACTCCATCTGTCGAGCATATGCTGGCGTGAAGGCTGCTGCCACACTGTCTCAGCGCCGAGTTACATAGAGCCTCCCCCTATCACCTGACATATTCTAAAGGAGGCAACTCCGTAAGCCAGCCAGCTCATTGTGCTTTCATATTTAACCTATGTTATATACTTAACCTTTACCTTTAAGCATTTAGAGGAGGAGAGAAGAGGGGCGTGGAGGGCTATAACAGGCCATTCACAATGGGGAAGCTGTTTGTTTTCATGAGAGCATATCAACAGAAAACAAGGGGCTGGAAAGAATGGGATTCGTGTTACCATGACCCACTCACGATCGCTATTTTGAAAATGAACGCTGCCTACAGGAGTCTGAGCTCTGAGTAAACGGGGACACCTGTTAGGAAACATGCACATGAAATTCTGCAGAAATACTGTCATTGGTGTTCCACTGACTCACAGAGGTTTTTATCCATGTCCATATAGAGCATTGGACCCTTGTCACAACATGTAGTTTCATCCTTTATGCATGTCTCTTCCTGTCAAACAATCTTCTTTTTTCCACTTTTATTTTACAAGCTGGATAAAAGCATTAGTCAGCTGTCACAAAATAATTGATGTTAAGTGATTTCAGTGTCGGATTAGTTTGAAAATGACCAGTTTCCACCTTTTATATAAAGAAAAGTTTACATAAACTGACACTAATCAGGCATCTTGTAAATAACCAGATTAAGATTCCATTCATTTACTCCAGATAAGCCCCGTGCTTGTTTCCTGTTTACTTTCCACTGATGCTGTGTGTGTGCGTGTGTGTGTGTGTAAGCCCAATTACCCTGGGGTGTCAGAGGACACCATCTTCTCCCTATCAGATACAAGGGGGGGATACAAGACGTGGTGGAGCAAGGAAGAGCCACTGATAATTCAGTGACACTTGTGTGTTCCCCAAGTCTACATGGAACATTTAGCTTTATAAATAGATCAGACTATAGACCTGCCAGCCCGATATGCCGTTCTTATAAAGACAGGCACTTATTCTGAAAGGTTATTAATGATCCTTCTGCCCTGGCAACTAAGTGTAAAGGCATGTTGTGGCAAATGAGCTGTTCAGAATGTTCCTTGTCTGGTCGTTGGTGTGGGAAGCGGACGCTAGGTCGTGCCACGGGGAAGTGGATGTGGCATTAACAGCAAGGCCGGGCTGGCTGGGGTAGGGATTGTGCAATCGTATTTGCAAACAACACTTGTGCTCTTATTCATAGTGCCCGTGTCACGTCTGTTATTTTTGCCTGCTGTGACGTCCGAAAAGAGGAAAGCAACAGAAACAGTGTGCTAAAATTAGTCTGCTGTAAACTATTCAAAATGTTGGTGCGACCATGCTGCATGAATGATCCCCCCCAATACACCCACACCCATATGTTTTGGAGATAACAGCAGCTACTAAAAACAGCTACTCTTACATTTATTTAAACATTTCACTCACTTTGTGCTTCACGTGGTGTTTCTTTTGTTTTTGCTCTCTGTCTTTATAACATAATTACCTGTTTCTTTTATAATATGTTGTTTCAGTGCATTTGTATTTTTTTTTTCTTTGACAAGTGTGTGAGCTTGAATATTGAGCGTGTATATATGTGTGTGTGTGTGTGTGTGTGTGTGTAATTTGGCCTTCTTGCACCACCAGCTGGTTAATTGTCCCTCGGTCTGGTCCAGTGATAATGAGAGCGACCCAATATCAGACAAAAGAGATGGCTTCACCGGGAGACAGCAGCTCATTGGCTGAGCCTGTGACAGCCCCCTCCACGCATGGGCGCCCCCTGACCGATGCACGCCCACCCACCGCCCCCCTCCCTTCCACTCTCTTTACTGCCGCTTGTTTCTCCAACTTGCATGCAGGCCAAAACACACGCTTGCTCCTCCATGCCAAGCCAGACCAGAGAAGCTCTGAAACCCGGGTGCTCGAGACAGAAACGACAGAGCAGCGAGTGAACGACAGAGAGGAGGAGAAGAGAGAATCTGGCCACAGCTAATGCTGCTGCCTCTATTCTAGCTGGAGGAGACCTTCCTGTGGATCTATCAATGACTTCTTTGTTTGGTTTGTTGCAGAGTGCCCCCTCTTTCAGCCCCTTGGAAACAGCCTCCGACCTGCAGCAGTAGTAAGTCGATGCCTCTCCTCCTTATTTTAATGTTTGTGCGTCCTCCTTCCAGTGTGTAGATTATTATTTAAGTCATCTTATGGGTATAAATATCAATGAGAGATTTCTCCACCCTGGTGAGGTCGCCCGCCTACAACCGGGAGACTCCTGCTTCCTGAGGAGATCCTGTTAATAAGGCAAAAAGCCACCAGAACAGTGTGTCCTCTGTCCGTATTTCTTTTTTACGGGGGTGGTGGTTGTGGTGTCGAGACATAGCTGCTATGTGGGGATTTATTTAAAGACAGCAACCTGGATGTCACTGGGATAGAGGGAACTTGCCCAGCTGCTGCATAACTCAGAAAACCGTTATGTCCCTTCCAATGTGTGCACAGAACTAGGATGAGCAACTGGATTATGAGAGTTGACGTTAGCTCACATTAGGACAAAGCTTTTGATCATTTTAATTTTGTCTGGTGATACTGGCATGCTGTCTTTTCTGTTTGTGTAATAAAATGTTAGGAATTTAGGTATGAGTAATAGTCACTGTCATGCGCTTACAGTCCAGAAGTTTCCATCTGCTACAATCATTATGTCATCATGGCCAAGCATTTGCAAAAGACATTCGTACCCCAGCTTTTTAATCCACTGATTTGCTGTTAATTTGAAAGGAAGAAGTGGTTGATGAAAGCCGAGTGGAATTTCACTCACCCAAAGGTTTTCAAGGGAAACCTCAGCTCATAAACTGACTTCCTTCAAAGGCGCATATGTTTATGGCAGTCCTCTTTCTTTTTTTTTTTTACTTTTTTGACTCTGTCTGAAGTTGAAGACTTTTCAAGAGCTGTGTGTTGCCCAAATAGCATCATTAGGCTCACGCTAAGCAAATTTGTGTATGTTTTGAGGCAGCACAGCACATGGGAGTGCGTCTTATTCTCTCAGAAATAGATTCATTAAAACTGATCTAATGAAAGCACAAAAGAGAAATTTGTCATGATGGAGCAGTACGTACACAGTGACTTGCATTTCATGGAAATCCTCATCATTCCAGATAAATGCGTTACTGTTTTTGACCTGCAGGAAGTGTTGCTGCTTTTAAAGCGTCACAGTGGTGTCTGATTTTCCTTGAACCTTCCCTGGAGATTCTTCTTCTTCTAAATCTGGCATGGCTCCTGTACTGTACATTTCCTGGAGACCGTTTATGTGAATTCTTGCAAGTAAAGTAGAGCCAACGTGATTTTAATGGCTCTGTATAGCCAGCAGCGCACATATTTTTTTTTTCTCTGACAGCTATGAAAGAGCTTCTTGTTGAGGTATTCGCAAGTATGTAAAACTTTGGCTTGGCAGCACTGCAGATGTTAAACACTATGGTTTGAATGGGTTTTTATATTACCAAGATGTTATTGGCAACTACGTATCTTTAAACAGGAGGATTGTTTGTACAGAGAGAGAAGCAACATGAGTAACACATGACAGCATGGGAAAGAGAGTTAACCTGAGAGTCTTACAGGTGCATGGCAGGGGCTGATGTACCATGTGGGAATGTTCGGAGAATATTTATAGAAATCTCTGCTGCTGGCCTCTCTAGAATGCCAAGATATCTGTTGTAGCCAGTGTCTTCTCTCAACATCAGCCTCCAAATTCAGCCTTTCTCTCTCCCTCTCTCGTTTAGCTTTTTTCTGTTTCTGGTTATTTCGTCTCCCACAAGTCTGCAAAGACAGGAATTACCTCAAGATATGCTAAATAAGAACCATATGGCAGCCCATTACCCAATTTGTGTGCCTTTGGCTATCATAAAAACATTCAAC
Source organism: Haplochromis burtoni (assembly GCF_018398535.1). NCBI lineage: Eukaryota > Metazoa > Chordata > Actinopteri > Cichliformes > Cichlidae > Haplochromis > Haplochromis burtoni. The sequence goes on from NW_024582457.1 coordinate 461,110, forward strand.
AACAGCTCTTGCTGAACGAAATTGACTGTGTTTAATTAGCTGTCTGCGTTCCTGTGATTTGCTGTCTAGCTCCTCAAGCAAGTCTGGACACAGCGAGGTGGAGAAGGACAGAGGATCATCTACTGATGAGCCTGTGGCTCCAGAATGTGACCGTCATGTTTACAAGAGTGTCCTAGAGGGCGGCGATATTCCCTTGCAAGGTCTACGGGCTCTAAACAAGCGCCCCGGCAGCTCCTCCTCCTCTAAAGGTAGGATAGCAGCTACTTCACATATGTGGCCAGTAAAAAAAGCAGGTGTGTGTATGTTTATGTACGTGGACATGGTAGACAGTTCAGCCGGCCTTTAAAGGCTTCTCCTGCCGAGACAGAACCAATCAGTTAGAGGCGGTGATGCTGGACCATTCAAATCATCAGACAGGGATACATCTGTTTCTGTTTACTTTTATGTCGGAATTCACACATTTTCCTTTGCTCCCAGACCACACAGCATTGGCCAATCACCTCACAGCATTCATTTCCCCCAGAAGCTTTTAATGCCATGGATGTTTTCATCAAGCGTGTACTGTATCTGCTTTGGAAAACTCACGGAGGGAGTGAGGTTGTCTTGTTAAGTCGATGGAAGCTAACCTTGGGGCTCCCCCACCCACCCACCCTTGCTCCAGTTGTGAGCTGCCAGTCGCTAGGCAGGCTTAGGGCAAGACTCCAGAGCGTTCCAGCGCCAGGGAGCTAAGGGCCAGTGAGGGGATGGACGAGGAGATACGCGTGAGATAAAACAAGCTCTGCTCTTCACAACCCAGCTAGAAAGGGTTGAGATAAACAGAAAGGACACAGAGGGTGGGCGGGCATGAGGAAGTCAGCTGTCAGTGTGGGGTCAGAGGCTGGAATGCCTGCGCACATGGCTAGAGAGAGAAACACTCAGGTGGAGAGAAGAAGAGATGTAAGAAAAAGAGTGTAAGGGGCAGTTTGACCCAGTACATATCAGTACATTACATTAGGGATATAAACAGATTATAAACTGCCCACCAATACTTAAAGTTTGGTGTATTTTCCATAAAATATGACTGTTACAGGAATCTTATAAAAGAAGAGCCATTTACATCTGCTGTTCAAGACCAATTTGTGTTGACTTTTAACCATTTGAACTGTGGTAAATAAATTTGGCTCTCCAGTCAACTGACTACCACACTCCTGTTTCACCCTCCCGCCTGAGGCGCCACCTTGATCATTAGAGTCTCTTTCTATTTAAGACACAGAAGGTAGAGTGTAGACAAGCCCGAAGACATAACCAAGTGCAAGGAACACTTCATCATCATGTGTTTCTGCCTTGCGCTCTTAAAATAAAATTTAAAAAATATCTTTGTGTTTCAAAGAACAGAGCCTCCTTCTGGGCTTTTTTTTGTGGGCTGAATGGTAACTCTTTACTTGCCATATGACTTGGATAGTATATCAAGTTAACTTCCTCAGTGCGTGTGTTTTTCCTGGCAGATACGAACACGACAGATTGGTCACTCATGCTACAGAAGTGGCTCGCAGCATGCGAAAGCGTTGTGTCATTTCCCAGTGCCATCTGTAGTGCTGTCACAAGCTTAGTATAGCCAGGAACTGACATGAGTATTTCTCATAGGTTTTCATTTTTCACTGTGCAGGTCAACTCAGAATAGTTTTGGGGTTTTTTTTGTTTTTTTTTGTTTGGGGGGGTTGCAGCCGTGTAGGAGGAGCGGTGTATTAGCACTGGTGCCAGCAGCCATTTATCACTGTAGACGTCTGTGTAATTGCTAAAAGGAGAGTAGATTTGTGTAGGAGGATAACGCAATGGAGGATAATTTTACTGCTTACTGGAATACAAATAGATAACAGAAAGGTTTTGCATTCTTCTTTGTTTGTTTTTAAAATGTCAGTTACTGTAGTCCCTGTTGAGTGAGTCCTTTATAACCTCCGACATCACATAACATTTCATGTTATATTACCCTTTTGATACTTTCTGTTTCACTCATTATGTTGCTGTTCGCAGTGATACTGATAAACGGGGAATCTGCTAGTTCTATCTTTGTAAAACTTTATCCCCTGCTGCAGCACCATGTTTTTTAGCTTTTTAACAGTCATATATTACTTGATGCACAGTGCATCAAGTCTGATTCCTCTTCTCATCAACTTCTGATGGAACTTGGTCTTTATTTTAGAACTGTGCCTGACTGTTTTAGTGTGTATGTGTGTAAACCTGTGACCATTGTAATCTAATATGTTGTTTATTCTGTTGTCCTGCATGCTTGCCAGTGGATTATAAAGGTGGGAATGGCTATATAATTTCACCCTGCTCCTCTGTAAATAGTCGATCGAGTCTTGCCAGTAATGCAATAGGTAACCAATGTAAGAGTAAGAAGCCTCTATCTGCTGCCAAAGCCTGCATACCCCAAATCCTGCCCTCTAAGTTTAAGCCCAAACTGCTGCCACCCTGTGGCAACAGTAAGGACAGCAGGACTAAAGATGCCAGGCACCCAAAGGCCCACAGCTGTGAGGATATCTACACGGGGCAATGTGACACAGACTGTGCTGAAGCGGAGGCCCAACATTCAGATTCTAGGTCCAGCTGTGGGAGTGAGTGTGGCGATGGTCTCAGAAATGTTTCCCCTGCAATTAGGAGAAGCGCATCAGATTTTTCCAGCCTGTACAGGACCATGCATCACATCCAGCGGCCCAGCTCGACCGGCTGCAGCCCACACGGCAGTGTCCGTAGCCTGACCTCGCTTTTTGAAAAACCAAAGGACAACGGGGATGAGAGGTCAGAGGCAGATGATGGGGGTAGCATTCCACGGGATACTGTATCCTCACGGGTCAACGAGTTTGAAATGATTATCCAGCGCTCCACCTCGGCTCCCAGCCGCTCCTCCTCCTTGCCCATCCTGCACTCCAGCCGCAGCCACAGCCCCAGCCACAGCCCTGCCCACCTCTACATGGCCTCTGCAGTGTCAGCGGAGTCCCTTTTACTGGCCAACAACACGCAGGCTGATGTCTGCAACCTGGACGAGCAGGAGGGCAAGAGCTCTGGGGAGGACATGTCACCAGAAAGTGTGATGGTGGAGGAGGCAGCTTCCTCCACTGAGGACAGACATGACAGCAGAACTGAATCCCCCTGTAACACAGAAGCAGAAGTTGAACAAATCCTGAGAGAAATTTCCCCAGAACTAAATCACCAAAACATCAGTGAATCAAAGAGCCCCTCAGTGATGCTTACAGCATCTCCTCCGCAACACAGCAATCTCCACCACCACCACCACCACCTCCTGCACCACTTGAACAATCAACTCCTCCTCAAACCCAGCAAATGCAAAGGCTCTTGCCCAGCTTCCTACACCCGCTTTACCACTATCCTCAGGCATGAGAGGCAGCAGGCCACGAACCAGCAGGAGAAGCAGCCACCCACAGAGAAGAAGACCACACTACCTGGAAACCTCTTCCTCATGGGCCCCGCTCCCTTCAGGTTACGGAAGAACCCACAGTCCCATCAGACTCGGAGGATGTTGTTAGCCACCAGGGTGCCAGCGGGCACCCAGAGGCCTATCAGTCTCTCGCCTGAGCTCAGACCTTCCATCCCTCAGCGTCTGTCCTCCCTGGAGGTTCTGGAGAGGCTGAGTAACGGAGAGGAAAACAACACTGGCTACCTGAGTAACGGGCAGGGCTTGGACGCCAACGGGAACCTACTGCAGCCGCTGGCAGCTCACCGCAGAGGTGGCTATCTCCATCCCTTCACCACTTGTCACCCTCCCTCCCTGTGTGGTCTTTCATTTATCTTGACTCTATCTTCACCTTGTGTCCCTTTTCTCCACAAAGCAATGCCACCACCTTCCATCTCCAGTCTGTGTGGTGTGTTTACAAAGTGACAGGGAACTCGCCATTTCATTCTGAGTGTGCTGTTCGGTGCCCTTCCATTTCACTGTCAATGAGTATGGTCCCACAAATGCATCAAAACACTTCAGTGACTGTAGGGGAGGTTCAGGAAGCTTTTGGTAACGTATATAATCCCTGGACATCAGATTTGAGTTGTTTGCATGCTGCGTAGGTCTGCATAGGCATTACATCGAAAACAAGCAGTATTTTATTATATTATGCGATGTAATGTTAAACTTTGAATGCATTACCTTGCATTGAAATGCCCATCCTATGTAAAAGCGACATTTCTAGGAATTGACTCTGATATTTAGGCATTTAACAGAGCAAAGGCTTTCTCAAACTGATGTCTTATTGTGTCCATTTTTGTACCCTCTCTGCTTTTTGGGACTGTCCACATCTACCATGTTTCATTCCTTAGCCTGTCAGGATGTTTCCTGCTTTAACTTATCTCATATAACAGATGCTACTCTGAGCATCTGATAGAAAGCCTGAAGCATTAACAGCTGTTTCTTGTGGCCCTCACTCGGACACAAAATGAAACATCTATGGTGGTACGGCGGTGTTAGCAATACTGAAAGGATTCTTTAGTAAAATAGTGGATGCTGGTTGGTCGATCAACATCAGTAAAGTCATGATGTCACATTTATTTATTTTGACCATGACACAGTAGGTTACATTGTTTCTTTCCTGCATTTCTTTTTTTCTTTGTCATGAACACACATTGGGTCATTCTGTGTTCATTCCTACGTGCATGCAGGATTTTTCTTTTTTTAACGTGCGTGTGCTGTTTGTTTTAGTGGTGCAAACATAAAAGATGTTTATTTAAATCATGCATGGTTATATTTTTTGTATTGTTTTGAGATTTTTTTTCACTTAAATTGAGAGTTTTCTGCAATACCATCTTCTTTTGTTTGAAAGCTGGCCTTGAGGTGGTCAGTGAGAACGCTTCACGGGATAATTGCCTCACGGTTTCTGTTTCAGACTCCTCCCCAGCTCACGGAGAAAGCCAGGATGAAGTGTTGAGGAGGCGTCATGGGGACAAAGAGGTGAATTTTCTTCAACTTTAATCCAAACTTTCATAACTGATGCCTCTCAGTGCAAAATTCATGAATTAACCCTCTGAACACAAATACTTTGATAAAGATTATTGTGAAACATGAGTCTAACATGAGCCTAACAAAGGATCTGTGAATAAAAGAGTAGAGACCCATATCTGGAGGGTGCAAACAGTTCAGTCTGGTTTCCTGGCAGAAAATCTTGGAGGAGCAGCGGCGGCTGAAGCGGGAACAGGAAGAGGCTGACACAGCATCGAGGCGACACACGAGCATTGTCCCCACACACCACCAGTTCATCACCAACGAGCGCTTTGGAGACCTGCTTAACATCACAGATAACACAGAGAAAAGGAAATCGGGCATAGAGGTACAATACACGGCAGTGTCTTATCCTTGTGTAAGCAGGAAGAAAGACGGCAGATGCTTTGTCACTTTGTGAGTCAGGCTGTGGGGGGAGGTCTCTGCAGGCACAGATGGCTTTTCCACTCCTGGTCAAAAATTCATGATAGAAAGGAACATTTGACCTGTTTATCACTGGAATATTTCCCATATACATTTTGATTCAAGTTGCAGAGTGGACTCTGTTTACCAGCTATACGTCCAGAGTGGCAGGGCATGCATGCTGTTTTGCACATTACACACAATAGCTTCTAACTGAGCATGCCCCCGAGGTCAAGTCATCCTTTCAGTCGCAAACATATCATTCTTCCCATTGCTAGAATATTTATGTTCAGAGAGGCCAGTGCAGATTTACAGCTAACAACAAATTCCAGGAAAAGCTTTTCTTAGCGCACAGAAATGCCAAAGCCCAGAGAGCGTAGTAGCCAAAAAGAACAAAGATGGAGGCATTTAAGGTATTTAGCCTTCAGGGAAACTTTCACTCACTCAGTGCGATTCAGAGAATAACACTGGTGTAGCTGCTGCCAAATAGTAACAGTCACAGACGTTTATTTTTGTTTTTATATATCTACACAGAAAACGCCCGCCATGGCTCGCTTTGACTTCAGAGCAGAAACTCTAAAGTAAGTGGAAATTATGAGAATTTATATGTATATATTTTTTATAGAAAATGCCATAAATGCATTGAAGCTCAAAGCAGCAGCAAGGATAACACCACCAATGAGTTAAATATTTGCCTAGTGGACCTTAATTAAGTAATTTTTTCAACTTTTAATAAAGTAGTGCCAAAAAAAATGTAACAATCACAGAAAACTACCATTTGACCGTGAAGTGATGCTGTATATTCCACCCATGTGATCCTCAAAGCGTCTCAGTCTTGTTACACTATGAGAGGTTAATCTCTAAATGTGTGTTGGTTTTGTATTTTCAGGGAGCTGCCATTTCAGAAGGGAGACATTGTGTACATCATTCGACAAGTTGATCAGAACTGGTATGAAGGTGAACATCATGGAAGAGTTGGTATTTTCCCTCGAAGCTATGTTGAGGTATATTGCCTGTTAGTGTGTGTTATTTGTGACTCATAGTTCATATCTTTTTAAAGCATTTCAGAATCGATTCTTTTCACAATTTATGCCCTATTTTATATTCTTGGTTGGTCACATTTGGGTGTTTTGTCTGCTTGCACAGCTCCTCCCCCCCACAGAGAAAGCACAGCCAAAGAAAAGTGCCCCAGTGCAGGTGCTGGAATATGGAGAAGCTGTCGCCCGCTTTAACTTCACTGGGGACACAGTTGTGGAAATGTCCTTCAGAAAGGTGTGACTTAATAAGAGTTATTATAAACTATTAACTAGCGGGTTTTTATTCCCTTTCTCTTTTAATCCAAACAAGGATTTTTTAAAACCCTGATTAGTGGATCTGCCTGTGTGTGTTCAGGGAGAGAGGATTACACTGATTCGCAGAGTTGACGAGAACTGGTATGAGGGCAAAATTTCAGGCACCAATCGTCAAGGCATTTTCCCCGTCACCTATGTAGAAGTTCACAAACGACCACGGGTCAAAAACGGGGTGGAGTACCCGGATCCACCTGTCAGCCATTCACCTCAGCGCAGCACCAATGCTTCACCACAGGTAGGGACTCAAACACACTGATCACTGAGCAATTTCTCTTACCACCACCTCTGTGTGCTTTTAATATCCAAAAATGATTTTCCTTCTACACACACCTCGACGCCCACCTTTTAATTTGTGTTGTGTAGAGATTTTGTCACATCTTTCATTTGCTTTTTCTTTCTCTTACCCCTCTTCCTCTCTCTGTCTCCATCATGCCCTAAAAAGCTGTACCGTAATCATCTGACCACCTCCCCTCTGCCTCTCCCTCGCTCCCCCCGCCGCTCCGTGTCCCCTGAGGTACATGCTGTCTCCTCTGAGTGGATCTCCCTGACTGTGGGAGGTGGGAGTCCCCCTGCGGCTCCCACTCCTCCGCTGCCACCACTGCCCACTGTGTCATACCGTTGGGGCGAATACCTGCCCCCACCTTTCTCTGCCAGCCCCGTGCCTCCCATCACTGGCAGCCCATACTGCGTCTCCCCCATGGCCTCCCCATCCGCCTCCCCTCTACCCCCGCCTTACCCACCCAGACCCAACTCGACCACCCCCTCCCTCACATTTACCCCACCTCAAGGGGAGGACTTCCTGCTCTCTCCTTCCTCCCCACATGTGTCACGTAGTGTGAGCCCCAGCAGTGGGCCGGTGCTGGAGTGCTGGCTGAGGGGGGAGAAGGAATTGACAGAGGGGGAAGGCGCAGAGGGGGACAGGGGCCGCGCAGGCCCGGGCAGCAGGCGAAATAGCCCTGCAGAGGTATCTTCTGCATGGTGTGTGGTGTTGCATCTGAAGTTCACTCTGGAACACAGGCTTATGCCACAGTTTGAGACATTAAAGTAGATTTTCTCGAGTACTGACGCAGACATTTTTGTGGAGAACTAACTGGTAGATCTGACCTGAAGGTGATTTTAGCCAATAGCTGGTTTCAGTTTTAAAGACAGTAACTGAACTGGTCACTTTGCTTACATATGCAAGTCTGCATGGTGTTGTGTGTGAGCCACTAATATGCAAATGGTTTACTGTGTTTGAGTGCTTATGTATTAAGTCTTAGATTTCCTAGCTGCAGAGAGCTGTAAGACAAGTGTGTTTGCATTTCCAGGGTTGATCTGCAATAATAATAAGTTCTGATTTTTATACTGTAAATTTCAGCGTACAGATGCATGTTGTTGTTCCGTGCACAAGCTTGACAAGTGAGATGCTTCTGTTGGTTGGACGTTTTTTTGTTTGGACAGTGACAAGCTGCCGTGAAGCTGAAATATCCACCTGCAGGAAACTTGACTCACGCTGGAGTTTGATCATATTCGCAGCACGTTGATATGCAGTGCAAGGCTTTCATTTTGAATTCCTTTTTTTGTGTTACAGTTTGTAAAAAATGAGGCCGACCATCATGGACGAAGCACCAGAAGCCCTGTGATGCTGTTTGATATCCAAGATAACAACAATGTTAACTCGTTTGCGGTAAGGTGATAGAAAGTGTTCCTGAACCTCTGTTAAAGGTTTACAAAGAGCATGTGTAGTTTGCTACCTGACTTCATCTTGTGCCATCCTAAACATACCACCTTAACAGATCCATTTGACTCACAGCACCTTGAACTCCCATACATATTAGACGTATGATATAACAGCAGTTCAACTTACTCTCCTGCTGAAGTTATAGTTAAATATCAATCATTTTGCAGCTGACGAAGCCGCTATAGCTAGCTTAGCATAAATACCAAAAAAATGGGGAAATGAAATGTATCCAGAGCTGATAAAATTCTCCACCAGCATCTCTAAAGCACAGTTATTGTTCTAATATGTAGTCTTTATGTCAAAATTTAAAATGCAGCATGGCCGATCAAAACACAGATGAGTTTTTTTTTTAAGAAAATTATGTGAAGCTACTCTTAAATTACTGTTTGGCTTTATCATTAAGTATAAGCCTGAGCCTTTAAGTTGTCAAGCTAAGCTAACAGGCTACCGACTTGAGCTGTATATTGAATGTACATCAGTCTGCTCACAGAGCTTTTAGCAGCAAAGAGGTTATTTTGTTCCTTCAAGCTGAATCTGTCAGCCCACCTTTAATACTGCGTGCACTTACTGCCTTATATCCTGTACAACTGAACTAATATTTCATGTTTCCTGTCTACATGCTTCTACTGGTGACCTTCCATTTCATGCCTCTTCTCCCGGGTTGGGCCAACACCCCCTCTACCTTTTCTCCTGGCTTTTAACGGATCACATCCTTTTCTGTCTTGCTACTCACCGGACCTACCTTCCTGTCTTGCACTTTACCTCCCCTTCTCTAACTCTTCACCTCCCCTCCTCACCTTCACCTCGGCCTCCTCCGGGACTCTCGGTGGGCCGGGTCTCTCTCTCTTTTCTGACGACTTCACCTACTACTACTACTACTAGGAGGCAGTGTGTAATGAGATCTTGAATATAGCTGAGACCTCGGTGAGGTACTGCAGCACCCTGTCCCACCACCATAATGACTCTCTTCATAGACTGCACCCCCACCCCAGTAAACAATCTCTCATCATTTCCCAGCAACCCCAGTCACACAGCAGCAGCCCGGAGCCGAACCGTCTGAACTGTGGAATGTGAGTAAGATCTGTTTCACGTTTCAGACTCTTATTAATATTCTAGGTAAAGACAGACCTTTGCTGATTTCACACTTTGTGTCTTCCCTGCTTCATGCCGCTCCAGATTTCAGGCTTTGTACAGCTACGTGCCGCAAAACGACGACGAGCTGGAGCTGCAGGAGGGAGATCTCGTCAGCGTCATGGAGAAGTGCGATGACGGCTGGTTCGTTGGTATGTGTCACAGGCCTAGATTCCTCAGAGATGCGGTCACACTCGGTGTGTCACATTAATCTATATAGGGTTTCTGCAAAATGCCAAAAAAGGACTGCACGCGTGCAATGTGCAGGCTCAGGGTTCTTTCAGCGTGTCATCTCCTTCATATATAGAGTTTCTAAAGAATGACAGCAGAGGATTGAGTGCAGTGTGCATGCTCAGGTCCTGTACAGAATTTTAAATAAAGCTCAAAGGGGTTATTTTGGTACTAACACTGAGGTCATGTAAGCATTAAATCTGAGAAAGAATCTGATCAATGTTCATCTTTCTTTTCCTCCACAGGTACATCAAAGCGGACAAAACAGTTTGGGACTTTCCCGGGGAATTACGTGAAGGAGGTGAAACTGTAAAGCTATCTAATCTGGCTGTAACACACGGTTGCCTGTCAAGCTTGGGAAGTCATAACTACCGCGCATGGCTGTTGGTTAGAATAGTCATTTAGCCGGGCGAATATTTTTATCTGGGAAAGTGATCAGATCGGCTCGAGGTATGTCAAACTGCACGAGGCGAAGACGGGGACAGCTCACTGCCCAAACACCTCCATCACATTTTACGCACGTCTCCACAGAAGTCATCGGTCTCCATACGTGGAATTTCTCTGTGAAAGCCTCCTGCAAATTAGCTTTTCGACGTACACGTAATAGCTTTTATTGTGTGTGTGTAATTTTACAGTATGCAAGAGTTTGCGTAGCACCTCAGTCTAGAGGCAGGCAGCAGAGCAGTGTATGGATAAAAGGAGTGGATCTTATTACCTGAACTGGACCTGGGGAGGCGTCAGAATGTGTTTTGATCTTTCAGGGCCAGAGGTGTTTAACACCGCTGGCAAAGTATGATGTAAATCAGGTATCGTGAATGAAATTGATTCGATTTAGCTACTTAAAGAAAACCTGTAATATGATCAGATCACTCTATGACTCTGTTAACCAGACAGTTCCCTTAAAAAAAACAGCTTAAAGTCAGTGCCCTCGGTACTTTAAATACTTAAAGCCTTATGTAAAATGACCCTTTTTAAAATATTAAACTATTTTCCTCCACATTTTCTGAATCATCAGAAAAGTCAGTATTTGCCTCACAGCATTCACAACTCATTGTAGCCCAAGTGTGTTACATTGAATACAGTATTGTCTTCATTCTCTATCCAAAGGTTGCTACAGAGAAGTTATTAACAGCCGTGTGCATGAGTAGAAACTGTAAAATGTTGATGTGTGCTGCTGGCTTCTCTTTTTCTCAGTTTCCACTGCAAACACATATTACAGGACACGCAGATTTTATTGCATGTGTCATAAAAGTGAAACAAAAACTGTGTATATGCACATCCTATATTTTGTATATTTTAAAACTGTGTTTGCTGATTATTGATGCCTTTAAGGTAGCCGGTGGTAGACGCCTAGCTTCAGAGCAACCACAGGACAGGCGTGGTAGCACTTAACTTCCTGTTTGGTCATTTAGGAAGATCCCTCCTAACAGTGTAATAGCACTGATGACCTAAAACTCTTTCAAGTTTTAAGTCAAAGCCAACAAGGTGTCTTAGTAAATAATCACAGTGATTTTTTTTTAGAGCATATTGAGATTTTAACTGTGCCCTTACTGACATGATTGTATATGTAAATGCGTACAGAGAACTGTATACGTACGGCTGCACATTTTCATTCATAATGACTACAGTTGTAAGGTCAGCATTAATACAGCATGCACTATAAGATCATTGAGAGACTGACAAATCACACTGGAGCATGAAACACTATCAGCCAGCCAACACCCTAATAATTGCACTTTTAACTTAAAGAAAACAGAAGTAATGACGCGGTGAACGCCGCTTTTTTTTAGCCTTTAATGGCCGATAGCCGATGGAAGATTGCTTTGATCTCCGCTACCAAAGCATCAGAGCCGTCTTCCTGCAAATACGGAGCGCCCACATCTCCAGCGCCATCAGATCCGGTAACGTGTCAGAATAGATCCTACACACACAAACACACGAGCGCCCTCACATCATCAGTGTCTGCGCCGTGCAGAGCTTTCGGGTAGTGTGTCCAAAAAAACCCTTAGTGCTTGTTATGACCTGCTCGGAGCAGCAGACGGGGGTAGTTCGTTGCGCAATTGCTAAAGAAGTATTTTTATCTAATCGTACTTTATGTTGGGAAGATTGATGGTAGTGAGCAGTGGAACTCAGAGAAGCGCTGTCATCACCTTCTTATCCAAAAACTCAAATTAAAGGGCCTACAGTGTAGCTGTTTATGAACACACAAAATCTGAAGGATAAGCTGAAGTATAGAAACATAAGACAGATAAGACTTATTAGATCTAGAAGCGTATGTCGACAGTGTCTTTGTTTTTTGCACCATGATGTGTTAGCTACAGTTGTGCATGTGGCCACCACGTAGGTCATATCTGAACTTTATTAATTGATGGAGTACATTCATTTAAGCCAGGTCAGTACAATCAGTGTTTCCTGTGAGATTGGGTTTTTCTTCCTGTGCAGATCACAACCGCTACTTTGCCAACATCAGCAAAAGAATGTTTTCCCAGCGAGATATCACACGGAATATATTACACTGCAGTGTGGGTTTGCCTTTTTATCACACTGTTTTTAATGTCCAGGCATTTCATTTTATCACAAAAGCGTGTTTTGTTTTTTATTTTACCTCCGCCTCTGTAACTCCAGCTCTTCATGAAAGTGTTGATTAGTCGGGAGTCTGCTGAGCTGTCGCCTTTCGAAATGAATCCTGTTGCGACGTAGAGAGGTTTGCTCCTTCTCAGACACACTGCACGATGGGCAAATAATCACTCGTTTAGTGACAAAACAATTGGCAATAGATTGTTTCTGTGATTTTTGTCCGTAAAACGTCACGGGATGTATGAATGTATGAATATATGAATGTGTTGCAGGCAGTGTAAACATGTAAAAAAACAAAAGAACGTGTGAAACGTTATTGAACAGTTCGGCAAATGAAGGATTGTAAATATGTAAAATAAAAAATAGACTGCGAGCAATAGGAGCGTCAGATTGAACTCTCTGTCACTTGCAGTGGTTTATTTTGCCTGAAGGATTTTTTTGTTTTGTTTTATTGGCAAAGCACAGAGTGGAGCGTTACTGAGCACAGAAAGATTAAACATTACGCTGCCATTTGTGAGGATCATGTTGCCTTATGTTTGAAAAATTGTGCCTCATTTTCTTTTTTTCAGTATCACTGAAATGTATCCATGACGTATTTTGTGTAACCCTGATTTTCCCCATTTGTTCGAGTCTCTGTGGCGGGAGAACATTTACTAAGAACTTGTCTGTTACTGTACAAGAACCTAAAAGTGTGACATAACGCTTCGACATGATTAACACTCATGAAAAACGGACGCACAGCCTGCAACAGGTTTGGTTTGTTTGCTTCAATTTGCAGTGCTGTTACATTGACAATATTAAAATAAAGATACTATACACTGCTGTGTTCGGTATTATGCAATATTTAATAAACCATTTAAACCATTGCATGTGTTGCCAGTTTTGTTTTTTGACAAAAATCTGAGGGGAAAAGTCCGTTTTTAGCATTGGCCAACTTGTTCCGGCTGTGTGAGCATGTGAGTTTTCATCCTGGCTCATTAGAAAGAGTGTTGGTTTAGAAAATGTAATAGACGAAAACCTGCAAAGACGAACAATGAATTCAGCACTGTATATTCAAGTGTTTAAAGTAAATTACTAACAGTATTTTAAGCACTTAAGTTGCCAAGTTAAATTGTTTTTCTGGACACAGGATCACCAGGGTCCTAAATATAGCACCAGCCACTTCACTTGGTACACCTCTTTGTCTAGTTAAAATAACTCTCTGATCAGCTGATCTCATAGCAGCAATTCAGTACATTTCGGGAAGGGGGCGTGTCAACTTGCTGAAGTTCAAACCAAGCATAAAAATGAGGAAGAAAGGTGATTTAATGACTGTGAATGTAGCATGGTCATGCCAGTCAGGCTCGTCTGAGCATTTCAGAAACTGCTGATCAGCTGGGATTTTCCAACACAGCCATCTCTGGGTTTGCAGAGAATGATCTGGAAAAAGGGAAAATCTCTGATTCAAATAATACTTTGTTACAACCAAAGGATGCAGAAGAGCATCTCTGAATACACATATCAAACCTTGAAGCAGATGTGCTACAGCAGCGGAAGACCCCACTGCTGACAGTTAAAAACAGGAAACTGAAAAACTACAGTGTACATCTTCTGATGGTTCTTTCCAGCAAGATAATGCCCTGGTGCCCTAAAGCTTAAATCATTTCAAACTGGTTTCTTGAACATGTCAGTGAGTTCAATCTAATAGAGCACCTTGGGAATGTAGTGGAACGGGAGATTTGCATGATGTAAACTGTGTGATGTTATCATGTGAGCGTGGACCAGAATCTGAAGAATGCTTCCAGCACCTTGTTGAATCTGTGCCAGATGAAGGCCAACCCAGTATGAGCAAGGTGTAACTAATGAAGTGGCCGGTGGGTGTGGGGGTTATGTTTGGTTTGTTTGTTTGTTTGTTTTGAAAAAGCAGATCTTCAAACTTTGCCTACAAGACAGGTTCGAAGGGGAGCTGTTCACCTCTGGACTGCTGAACGTCAGCTGTGTTATCTGATGATCATTTCTGATGTAGTGCAGTGTTGTGGCTGCACTCAGGAAAGTGGGTGAATGCTGTTGGGTGAAATGAAGCAATAAATGTCAGACTCCTGTAATCACAGTGAACAAATGCTAAAAGCCGCTCAGAGTCCTGCTGACAGAACAGCCAGAAGCACTTGATCCATATCCACTTGAACTGATAACAGCGTCACTTTAAAACAGGCTCACAGACTTTTTGGCATACCTAACATTACAAAGCAAAACCCACAAGAAAGGACGTGTTTCATTCAGTTTGGCCGCCTTGCCCCCCCCCCTTTATTTTTTTCCTCCACTTTCAGCAGAGGCCCTCTGGCAGGAATTCAGTTTTTGGGAGCGGCACATTCCACATCCTGGGATTTAGCTCTACCATAAATGGTAAGTTTGCACATAACACGGTGACGCAAGGGCAGGCCGACGTCTCTAAAACGAACTGAAGCTCTTGTGAGAGGTCCAAAACACGAAGAGGTACCACTCTGCTCTGCTTTCAGAGAAACGTCCTTTCATTAAAAATAATGTGGTCATCGCAAAGTTGCACTTTTTTGTTGTTTAATATCAGTTTAATAATAATGAAAAATTAAATTAAAAGCAAAGAATGTTTAATTTATTCCCCTTCTTTGGCCAAACTTCACAGTGTATGATGCAAAATCTTTGATATTATTTTGTGTTTTAATACTTGCCATCAATTGTGGTTCTCTTATTTGTACATCCAGGCATCAGTACCAAGAATCAGCAGTAAATTGTCACCTTAGGTGTTGTAGCTGACCAAATGCAATGATAATACTTTACAGTACTGTATTATCAACCTTCGCTGAATGGGAGGATTGGCAGTGTCCTGCAATTTCATATGATGTTATTCTGAATTACTTTGTGCATCTTCTCGGTAACACAGGAACTACAGCACTTCTGAGTTGTATCAGTATCTTCACAGTGTTACGCAATCATTCACCACGAGGATGAAAATTAAATGGTGTTTTTTTTAAAGTGAGCAATCAGGCCGATCAGTTCGTCAAGCCGCAGAGCATGAGTTGGCAAAGTGCTTCACATCTTCCTCATTATTCTGAGGAAACACTACAAGTTCCTCCAAAAGAGGGTCTCAGTTATGTTCAACAACACAAAGTTCCTGCCTGAACACCTTTAGCTTCCAGCTTCTAGGTTAACGCAGCAGCATTTCATGGACACAGTGAGGCTGTGGCCTTCCAGTGGTTAAACTGCTTTGGTGTGCACAAAAGCACAGCTGTCATCATACAATGTAATGCTTTTCTAGCATTGCTGACCACTCAAAGTGTTTTAGACTTTGATTTGTTTTATTCCACACACTGTAAACACCTTATCGAGCCCTCACCAATAGCCCGGTTAGAATCACCAGTTAACATGCATGTCTTTGGACAGGGGAGAAAGCAAGAGCACCAGAGAAATTAAACGAAAGGCCCTAAAAGGCCAGCTGAATTTAAAGGAGTTCCTGGAGATCAAGCAATCTCCGTTGGAAAGAAGCTGCTGTCCGTGGGGTCTCTTCAGAAGTAATCGTTCTGATGTGATGATAACAAATGGGTCACCATAGCTACTGCAGTGGAGCTGCTTAATATAAAAATTAATTTCTTCTCCTTACTGCTAGTAAAGGAAGATTAGACCACTGTGATTTAAGTTAGTGTTTTCTTTCAATAAGGAAATTGTATGGTACTGATATTTAGAGGTGTGATTTATTCATGAACTGTATTTGGATAGTCATCAATTAACATTTTCCGCTGGGATAGACTCCCGATTTGGATGAGCCGAAGATTAAGGGTGGATGTATGTGCCAATAAAGAACAATAAATAAAAAAAACAGAGAGATTAATCACATTTATTTATGTACATCAACAAAAAAAAAATGTAATTCAAGACACAACGAGCATTAAAAAATGCAAGTTATAGGATAAAGATCTTTGAAGTATTCACCCGTCTGCCTATACATGCATATGAATTTGAGTGGCAACCCACTCTTAATTCATAGGGTTTAAATATGATGTCAGCCCACCCTTCACATTATAATAGCTTCAGCTCTTCTGGGAAGTCTTTCCTCAAGTTTTACACATTTATGGGAATTTCTGACCATCATTCCAGATGCACATTTGTGAATTCAGACACTAGCGTTAAACGAAAAAGCCACAGTCTCTGCTCTAATTCATCCCAAAGGTGTTTTTTTGGATTGAGATCAGGACTCTGTGCAGGCAAATTACACTATGCACAGTGCAGTCAGACAAATACCGTTCTCCTGGAAACCGCCATACCCAGACTTGTCCATTGGATTGCCAGATGGAGAAGTGTGATTCGTCACTCCAGAAAACATGTTTCCACTGGTCAGTGAAGGCGTGCTTTACAACCACCGCATCCAACTCTTTGCATTGCACTTGGTGGATGTACCTGCTCGGCTATGGAAACCCATTTCTGGTGAACTTGGCCCATTTGTCAACCAATCAGCAGCATCATCCATGACAAGCAATGTGTAGTTGGGATATTACAGGGGAACGTGTTTACACTGGCACGTTTGCCCCTCTGTAGACTCTATATGCTTCATTTACGTTACCACGGTTGTGTCCATACACATCTGCCTGGCCTGTTCAGTACCGTCCTTGCCTCTTCCTCTGTAGCATTGGAAGGATGCAGTCACTGAATTGGGACCAAGCTATAGCATGCTTCAGTGCTTCACATCGGCACTCTTAAAAAAATAAACAAACTCCAACACAAGTAAAAATTCCAAAAGGGCTAAGCTGTGCAGACATCCACGTGCCTGCCTGTTTTTGCGACCACGTGGACTCGTCTGCAGAGACTTCAAAGAAAGGTAACAGGATTTACTAGTCTGCAGGAGGTGTTTCCAGCTGCCCATGTCTCAGTATAATCAAGGCTTAAAGTGACAAGATAAAAACATAATTAACAAGAATTAATAACAACTACAGATGTAATCAAATTAGTGACTTCTTATAGTATTTTTTTCCTCTAAATGTTTTCTTTGCCATCATTTTTCTTCTGCATTTATGAAGAATTGACCCTTCTAATCCTCATCCTCTGCTTGTGTTTTGGATCCATCATGCTCGACAAATGTGGGCGCTATAAGTGTGCAGGGTGTGCTTCAGAGTGACACAAGCAAAGTGTTGAAGCCCAGTCAGGATGTGATTCATCCATCACATATGGTGGTTCACCTTCAAGCAGACATGCTGACTTTAGCAGTCCTTACAGAAACACATCCAAAACGAAACAACTTACTCCCAGTCCAGCGCAGATTCAGTCTTCACATGCTTCTTTTAACCTTAGCAGCAATACTAAAGACACCCTTGCACATTCAACACCAGACCAGTACCAGGAAAAGTTTGATTTTAATAATCACAACAATGTAAAGTGACTTGGTTGAGCTTTAACTGCTCCAGGCAGAATTACAGGCTCAAACATGCATTCTCTTTATCACACCAGCATTACTAATGCAGCCATTAGCAGTGCAAAGATTGTGAATCCTGAAATCACTTACACGTCATGCTCAAGTCTAACCATGTCTGTGTAGATTCTCAGTCATCCAGGTCATGTTGGTCTTGAGAGCTTGTCTTTTTTTAAGTTTGTGAAGACGTTTCGGCCCTCATACAAGACATTTCTTCTGTTCTAAAAACAAAAGGTGGAGTTTCCCAAGCATTTAACCCATAAAGGCAGCGTCCTCTTTGGAGGTGGTCCTGAAGGACCCATATTGATCATGTGAATTGTGTGGAGAAAGGCGTGGGTCATTGCCATCACTGGGGGTTGAAACCAGGTTTACCTTGAAAATATTATGTTAATCTTAAACGACTTCATGGTTAAATAAAATAAAGATTAAACAAACAAATAAATAAGGGTGAAACAACTGTGAGAGCTTGCCCCACCCTATCGAGGTCACCTAGGGCAAGGTGTGAGTTGAAGCCCTGGGAAGGGACCCTGATAACTAGTGTCATAAGCCACACAACAGTATTTTCATTGCTTCAGATTTTCTTAATAAGATAAACACGTGACGAAGAAAATGATGGCCACTACTCAGTCGCCACTACTCACCCAGTATGGTGGCTTAATCCCACAATTCTGCACGTCAGTGGCGTATGCGCGAGTACACAGATGTACGCGAGTGATCCATCTTCTTCATACACGATCTTCGGTCTCACTTATCAGGGAGGAAACTTCAAAATCTATTCGTCCAACTGTAATCCGAGGGTCCTCCCCCTTCACTAATGCGGTGGAGTTGCAGTCAGCCTCAAACTTTTGACCATTGATTACTCCACGTCATATTGCAGTAGGAAGGGAAGCAGAGGTCTGAGGCAGCTCCTTTACCACCGTCGGCTCTGTTTCCAAACTTTCACACCATGCCTCTCCGTGTGGCGTTGCAGGGTCCCGGCCCCTGGGGGTTCAGGCTGGTTGGAGGAAAGGACTTCGAGCAGCCACTGGCTATTTCCCGGGTAAGTTCGTTTTACTGTTAGTTTCTCCCCCGCATTTCAGTGTAACCGCACCTGGACTCTCACCTCTCATTGTTTCCCCGCGACTTTACTGAAGGCTCGTTGACGATTAACGGTTAGCTTGTGTTAACCGGAGGGCTAACGAACGGCTAAACTAGCGTTAGCTTTCTCAGTTTATTGTAATTAAAAGTTAAGTTAGCGGCAATTTTTGCTAGTGCTACCTCAAAGAGCAAACGCGGTGGTCCGTGGACCCCACTTAATATTTAAAAACATACATTTTTATGTAAGGTAAAATATATTTTTGCTGATGAATTGTGATTTTTATGTATCCTTTTCAGTCTCTAACTGAGAGTTAAAGCTACTTTAAAACAGTAGTTTTATAATAGCCGAACCAGAAATGCACTAGTCCCAAACAATGGTTGTCATATTTTGTCTATACAGAATTTACTTAAGATTTAAAGCGTGATTTTAAAAGTTTAAACTCCATGCTTTGACATCACTGAGTGACCATGGACCCATCGGAGCCTCTTTGTCATGCGCTGACAGCTGACACACCTCACTGGTGTTCATTAGCGCTAAGATTTTATTAATCTTCATACAGGGTGCTGCTCTGGTGGCAGTAATGAACCGGATTATAGCTAGCAAAGCACTCCTCTGAGCCTACACTGCATTTTTCCCCTCTTGTGAAGGTTATTACTGTGGTCAGGCCACCCCACCCATGGAAAAGTGATTAGGAATTCCTGGACTGTACTGGTCCCTCTCCCTGCTCTAGGCCTTTATCTCAGATAGAGAATCTGGGCTCCAGGAAGCTTTTATCCTGACTCTGCAAGTGCCTTCGCTTCTGTTTACTGTTAACAAAGACAGCTGCTTAAAGGTTCTTGAAGGTCAGGTTTAAAACAATGGCACTCTCCTCTTTTGACTTGGAAGCCTTTAGGCTGTAATTAGAAGGTGCATTTTCCATATATTTGTAATTATGGTGCACAAGTGGCTTCTAATTTTATAATTTCTATGTCCTGTGTTGTAGGTCAACCCCGGAAGTAAAGCAGCCCAAGCAAATCTATGCATCGGGGATATAATTCTTTCCATCGATGGAGAACCAACAGAGAACATGACTCACTTGGAGGCGCAGAACAAGATAAAGGGCTGCATAGAGGAAATGGTGCTCTCCGTAGACAGGTAAGCTGTGTCTAAATGTGCCATTCTCATCTGCATAGCCATAGGCTCAGAGAAAAAGAGTGAGTAATGTGAGACGGCTCAGCTGCAATCCAGGTGTTCAGCGAGTGACATCATGTTTATTCAGTGATTTTTAAACAGCAGTTCTGTTTGTTTTACTGGTTTTTACCATGTTGCAATCCCGCATCGCTCTGTTGTGTCATCTTGTAAATTACTCATGACTGATGACTTTTGAGGAGTCGTATCAAAAGGGCTTTGAAAGACGGTTGGAACCACATATGTTTGCTCCCATTAAGCGATGTCATATTGAATGCATGAAAGGACGGGCTTAACTGCAAGATAAACAAGAACATGAGCATGCCTGCAAGGGCTCTGTTGCATTCAAAGACACAGCCCTAATATTGCGTTCACGTGCTGATACACAGGAACACGCGGGCGATCCTGGCATTTTATATTACTGAATCCTCAGATCATCTTTCAAGCCTTATTTTGCCTTCCTGTCTTCCTCAGGTCAGAAACAAAACTGTGGTCGCCGCTGTCATCTGAAGAGGGGAAGACGCATCCCTACAAGATGAATCTTGCGTCAGAACCACGGGTGTGTGTCAGCATCAAAGCTGTATGAACTTTAACAAAGTGACTCCTCCAGCTTTTTTATTTAGAGTGAAATCGAGTAGCCGTTCAGTTTCTGGAAGCCAGAGTGCTGCCCTCCCCATGCCTGCAAAGGCTTGGGGATTTTTTTTATTTTTATCTAAATTTATATCCTACTACTGTTCATGATGAAGTCATTGTTTACTTACCAACAGGAGGTTTCCTAGGAGACAGTAGTTTATCAGCCAAGCCCTGACGCAAGCCTCAGTTCCTGCCCGCTGAGTGGAAAGTTGAGGCCAAAGTATGAATTCATGTAGGAAACGGTGTCTCAGGCCCTGTGTATGTGTGTGTGTTTCACAAGTCACAAAACTAGAGTTTTGGGGGTTTTTTGTTTCTCCCACGCACATATTAACACATATTTCAAGCACTTCTCTAGAATCTGTTGCTTCACTCTTTTGTTTTATGTAAGTATTGTCAGCTCCTTTGCGCAAGTCATCTTGCTCGCAGAGACTCAGGGAGATTTTGCACTTTTAGAAGCTTGAAGCATGAGCTATATTTGGAGGCATTTCCGTGTTCCCACTGTGAAGCATGAGCTAGTTTTGGTGGTATTTGTATGCCCACTGTGATGGCATGCCAGTGTCATGACGCATCTGTCGTTAAAGTTAGCCACGTAGGTATAATTAAGGCAGAGTCCACAGTCATTATCCTGCTAAATTATGTGTGACTTTGTATCAGACTGGAAGCTGCTTTAAAAAGACAGAACCGCTTAAAGTTTCCAAGTCTGTTTTCAAGAAAAATGTTATTGAAAGTGAAGCTTAAAACACAATAGGCCAGTCACTTTCAAACCTTAAGCAATATTTCTAACCCACTTAGCAAACACTGCATGTTTGTACATGCGCAATTAAGGAAAAAAACTTTTATAGCTCATCAGGTGTGCACAGAGAGTATTGCTTGTTTCAATTACGCTTGAATTTCATATATATTGCACTCTCCTAACTTTTGCAGCTTGGTTTTTGCAGGAGGTGAAACACATAGGCTCGACCCACAACAGGAGCGCCCTGCCTTTCACTGGTTTCGGCTCCAAAGTGGTGACTAACCAGTACAATAATCCATCTGGGCTGTACTCTTCAGAGAATATCAAGGACTTCAACTCAGCTGTGGATGAAGTCAAGACCATTACTACGGCTAATGACCCCCCCAACAAGTAAGATGGGCTTAAGTGATGGCAATCAATCAGTATTGAAAATGTGAGTGAGTTTAGCTGGGCTCTGCTTGGGTCACAGAGTAAATAATCGTTGTGGGCAGTAGACTCAGTAAATCGTGGCTCAAATTCAGAATGTTTCCATTTAATTGAAAAATGAATTTGTATGCATCTTCCTTTTTGATTTGCTCGGTTGTTTGGATACTCTGTGAAAGACTTTTATAGATCATTCTGCAAGCTTAGCTTTTCATTAAGTTGTTTTCCAAATACTCATTTTGAATTGGGGAAACTGGAACTGCGTTTGCTTTAGAGGATTACTTCAATACTGACATACACAAAACCTCTTAAACACACTGTGATTTATTTGAATCCTTTCTGGAGGAGAAGTACATGTGCACACTGTTTGGCTGTAACTGCTAACTGCAAGATTTACAGTAGCGGGCCAGCTCCCGAAAGGCTGCTGTGCTTCAACAAATCATTAAAGTGTGAATATTGCTTCCAAGCAGATGGAGCCAGTATTTACTAATCCAGTGACTTAAGAAAATGATGTCACTTAAGTCTATGTTAAAAACAAGTAAAACACAAGAGAAGGTTCATTCATTGGCGTTTTTTCATGCTGAATCAGCACTGATCTCCTGGGCTTTTACTGCCAGTCTGATTATGTATCAAAATACTCTTGCTGAATTTTTTTTTTTTTTTTTTTTTTTTTCCCCTTGCTGAAACGTGCCCAATTTCTTTCTAGTGCTCCATCAGAGCCATCAGGTAAGCGACCGCCCATAGTCGCAGATTCCGAAGTCTACAAGATGCTGCAGGAGAATCAGGAGTCTGACGAGCCTCCTCGACAGTCTGCTTCATTCAAGGTGCTTCAGGAGATTCTTGAGACAGGTACTGATACCATGCTTTTTCCATATACTTTAAGGGGCAATGTAGGATTTTTATATTGTATTTTTAAACAATGTTAGCTTTTTGGTAGACTGTTGTCTTTTAGTTCCAATCAAGATTTTCAGTCTATTCTTGGTGTTTGTAGGCGACTCGGATAAACCATCAGGCTTCAGGAGTGTGAAAGCGCCCACAACAAAGGTTGGAGCATCAGTGGGGAACACAGAGAAGTTACCCATGTGTGACAAATGTGGATCTGGGATTGTGTAAGTATTTTATGGTCAAGCTTGAACTCTGTAGGCCTCTAGATTGTGTTCATCTGAATCTAGCAGCACTTGGGAGAAATACTGTGTCTCCACCTTGTGGGCAAATGAAGTAACAACAACACACTTGTTTCCTAATTCCTGCTGCTGGGAGATATTTTAATTTTGCTTTTTTTATATTTTTAGAAAGGTTCATAAATGTTTTATTTTCCTTTCTTTAAGAGTATCCTTGAAAATCCTTACTCCATACAGATGTTTAGCACACTGTCCACACTGTCCCATCAGAAGATCTAAGTTTAGAAACTTCTACTTAAATCTGCCATGCCGAGGGTTTAGTATGGGGTTTACCAGGAACGGGTCTGCCCACGGGTTCACCAATGATGGCTTATAATATGCGTCTTTTTTAGCAATAGATTAATTGCTTTTGTTTCTTACCATTATTTTCAACGTGGTTGTGGATGTTAAAGCCAGATTATAAAATCCTAGTGTACAGAATACGACACCGAATCTTTTCTCCCACAGGGTCATTTCAGTCCTTTCCTTTTTGAGATACTGTACGAGAGTATCACTTCATTTTCTGACATTTTCATGTCTGTGCTGTTTTGGGAAGTGGGAACATGGAACGTGCCTGTAATGGCAAGCAAAACATTATAAATCAGGCCTAATTTCTGACTCAGACGTTTCCTGATGTTCATCTTTCTCCAAAACACCTTTGAGATCTAAAAGTAAATGTGTGTTTAGGTTTTCTAACTTGATCAGCTTGGCTCAGAAGATGCTCTTTCCTATAGACAGCGACCCTCACTGCCATTCTCACTTATTTTTGTTTTTATTTACACTTCAGAGGGATGGTTGTGAAGCTGAGGGACAAGTTCCGTCATCCCGAGTGCTACACCTGCACAGACTGCAACGTCAACCTAAAACAGAAGGGACATTTCTTTGTGGAGAACCAGATTTACTGTGAGACGCACGCCCGCGAGCGAGTGACTCCACCCGAGGGCTACGACGTGGTTACGGTCTTTCCCAAGTAGTTCCCCTCACTGAGCTCGGCCTCGGACTGCACGCCACCATAGGACACCAAGACATAAACCGAGACTTACAATATTTAGCTAATGCTACTCGTAAGACTATGAACTGGTCTCCTTTCACACTATACTTCAGTACTGTCACTGGTAGGCAGGACAGTAAGGAACTACGTGTTTGAAAATGTTGATTTGCACAAAAACTTTGGCCTATAAGAAAAACCAGTGAATACTGTAAGATAGCATTTCTTTTTTTCGTATCATTTAAAATAATTTGAATGACAGCCACTATGTTTTGATACTGTTTGTACATTTCAGCGTCTTTTGAATCATGGAAGCAAAAGAAAGCCAGAATATTCCCATCCCTGTTAAAGGAAAAATATGTTTTCTACAGTTTTTATTGAATAAATAAACATTGTTTTATACAGCAAAATACATTTGAATATAATTGCCAAATAAATATTTTTTAGCTTGAACAAATTCTCTCATGTCGTCCTGGTTTATTAATTGTCCCTTGGTGCTCTTTTTCTTTTCTTTTAGTGACACTGATTGTAGGGTTGCAAATATTAGGGGTGCCACATGATCATTAAATTGCTTTCAAACACAAAGAATGATTTGAATGACAGTTGTGGCTTCAGAAAGTCTTTTTTTTTCCCCTTTTTAAAAAAAAAACAAAACAAACTTTAATTGCTTTTTAAGAATAAACACTGAACATGGGAAACTAATGTCTTTGGACCTGGTCTTAAGCGTAACCTCGCTAAAGCGGATGGGGAACTGCTGCTTGCACCCAAATGTCTTTATGTGAGATGGAGCGGTATAGAGAGTCAAAAGTGCCACATACTCGTCAGGTCATTGTCAGCACACAGGGACTTGAAACAAAAGGTAACGGGGATGGCGCTGAATTCCTCTCCTGGGAAGATTCTGCAGCTCATCTCATTAACAGCGGTGAGAGAGCTTCTGTGGCTAAAGTCAGCATTGGTCCCATAACCACATTCTGAAGGTGATGCTGAGTCCCATTCGGCAGATAAAACGCTTGCCGGGCTGCTCAGATCTGATGCCAGATAGTCCTGAGTGTGTGCGTGCTGGTCTGCCATCCGGAGAGTCTCGGTCAGAGCCCAGATGTAGTTGCGGGCAAATCGCAGAGTCTCGATCTTTGTTAGTTTCGCGTCTTCTGGCAAAGCCGGCAGGATGCTCCTCAGCGCGTCCAGGGCGGAGTTCAGATTATGCATGCGGT
Source organism: Haplochromis burtoni (assembly GCF_018398535.1). Lineage (NCBI taxonomy): Eukaryota > Metazoa > Chordata > Actinopteri > Cichliformes > Cichlidae > Haplochromis > Haplochromis burtoni. Next base: position 486,310 of record NW_024582457.1, read on the forward strand.
GGCGCTCTCTATCGTTCGCCTTCATCCTTCGCCTGCCCCGCTGCCCGGACTGCTCACATCTGTGTTTGGGGTTTTTCACTGAGGACACGTCTCGGGTAACAGTCGCTGGTTTTCGCTGGAGCTGTCCTCGTGAGTCTCCTGAAGTGTCACCGGCTTCGTTCACTCGGTTGCGCAGTGTTGGAGAAAACCCGCGCAGGGCGTCGGGGACGCAGATTACTTTAGGATACATCCTGTGTCGACGAAGAAGATGAAAATAATCAAAAGTGATGCCAATGAGACAGCTTGGCTATAAAGAGAAAAAGAAACTCCAAATGATGCCCTGAGATGTGCCACAAACCCTGGAAATCACGTTTCCCATTTTTTCTACGAGACTGAAACGTGTATCTACACCCTGAGTTCGTTAAATGCTTTAACTGATTAAAAATAACAACGCAACTGCACCAGTAACTGGAAATGAAATATCTGAAAAACATTAAAGGACATATTTTAAAAAATAAATAAATAAACTTCTGAGTGTAGTCGCACTTACGTTTGCAGGCCTACTCCTGACAGGCGAAGCTGGGATAAAGACGTAGTCCGCTCTTGTAGCTGGAGGCAGCAGACAGTGTATATGTGCAGGTGACAGTGAGGGATGGATGCGCATCTCTTGTCACTTTATATGGCCTTTATCTTATCTGTTTTTTGCACCGTGGACGCCTGAATCAACAGCGCTCGTCGAGTGGCCAATCAGCTTCCAGGCAGCGAGTCCTTCACCCTCTCCCTCATCCTTCAGTGTGCTTGCATTTCTTTGTGTATTCATTGTAATAGTTAATTAAATACATGTGGATGGCAAAGTGCCACGAATGTATGTCAGGCTAATAATACCCCTATTTTATGGACTAGGGTCATGTTTTTTTTCTTGGAGAAGGTAAACATTACGAGCCGATTTCCATAAGTCTGTCTGGGGGCAACAAACATGCAGCGTTCAGGATTGTGCTGGTCCTAAACTACCACTCTGGGAATCTTAATATATCTGTTTATTGCTTGTATTTATCATTATGCCAGCTATTCACTAATTTCCCTGTTTTGCTGGTCAAATGCTGGAGGTCCTGGTAGGAAAAGAAAACCAAAACATTTTGTGAGCTTTGCTTTGACCTCGGTTTAGTGAGGTCATGCGCTTGTTTCTGTCTAGTGAGATGCTGGTCTAGCAAAAAAAAAAAAAGCTTGACACGAGACACAATATGGATCTTGTATATATGATGTGATACTCGATTACAGATTACCTTTAATTCCCATTAAAGCTTTCAAGGCTAGCTGTCTTCATCTTTATTGTTATAGTAAATCATAATGTGTTTATGAAAAGACTTTCGCAATGGTTGAAAAGTAAGCAACGTTTAGTTTTATGCGCAAAAGGTGGAACCGTATTCAATATTTGTATTGTGTTTAATTAAATATCACTGTACACAAAGTTTTATTTTGGAAATATTATCTGATCTCTATCCATAAGAGGTACTTGTAATGCCACATTTTACGCACTCAAAACATCGGCACATGCCCTGCAGAGCACATTATTGCCAGACTGGCTTCTAAAATCAGCTCCATGTGCACCAGAGTACGCTAAAAACCGAGATGAAGAAGAAAATGCAAAAGTTCTCTGCAGTTATTATTTTATTATTGTTTATTGTTAAAGATTGAGAGACTCTTTGCGATTCTGCGCACATCACACTACCTGGTAAGGCGGACGTTAAAAGAACTTTAAGCTCCTACAAGTTGGTCCTTACTTATTGCTTCGATGAGTCTTTTTTAAAGATTATTTTACCTCTTTGTTAGCTCAGAAAACCTTACCTATATTAAACAACTGTTGTTTTTAAATGGCATATATTTGGATAAACATTTGCTTCTTGCCTTAGAGCGCAAAGCTCCGGTATTTGGATAAGACAATTACGCATGGAGCAAACTAAAAAAGGAGAGGTGGGAAGGTGAAATCCGCTGTGTAAATCGATGATACAAAGGGTCTTTTTGTGTTTCGCAACAATAAAAGCTCGTTTTCTTCTATAATGTGAGCCTGTGTCTGTGCGCTATGACATCTCCAAAAACTTGTCCAAGATCGCCACAATTCAGTGACGCGTTGCTATTTTCTAATAAAACTTTATTTTAACACATTAAAGATTAGAAAAAAGAGTCAACAGTGTGCAGATACGTTCTAGCCTGGGTAAGGGAGGAAAGGGAAGCGTGGCGGGGCTCAAGCATGATTTACAATTGCCAACAAAGGATCACAAAAAGCTCTCCTTAACTTTCTGTCTAAATATGTGTTTTGGGAACAATCTGATAACCATATGCTTTCAATAAACTGGACAAATATACTAGGGCGATAGGAGATGGTGCCTTGCTGTTATAAAAGGCCCGAAAAGTCTAAAGTAAACTGAATATTACCACTTTACAAATATTCATTGATGCCAAATCCATATTAGGATATCGTGGACAGGTGTGGGTTGAAGTTGTCAGTCTCTCTCCTTGATTTTTTATCAGTGTGCTGTAGTGTCCTGCTTGTTATGCAAAGTATAGGCAAACATAAGCGGCCAGTTGCTGTGGTAATGGTAGATATCGGAGCAGACTTGGTACGAAAAGTGATTTAACAATATTTAACAATAAACTAAGCAAGCTACCGAGCAGGTGATACCTGCCTGATGCTCCTGATTAATACTTCCTCTGCTACTTCACTTTACAGTCTCCTTTGCTTATTTATTAAACGAAATCTATTTATTATTATTTTAGCAAACAGAGGTACCAGGTGGGGCTTTATTTTCGTCTTCGGCTTTTTGTCTGAAGGACGTTTTGAGGGGGACAATCAAAGTCCAACAACTCGCTGACCAGATTGTTGTCATCCCAAACTAGCAGCGAAGCCATTCAATGTGCCCCCCTCCTCTTGTTCTTTCTAGCAAAGAGCTGCCGGGAGAGAAAAAAAGGAAAAGGAAACTTCTTCAAGAAAGGAAAAACATCTTAAAAACATTTAATTGCAACCCGGATGCCATATGTACACCTCTTGTGAGACCCCTCAACAATATGACTGCCTTTTAGAAAGTATGGAGTGCGCCTTTGGAGACGTGTGCGCTTTTGGAGAAGTGCGCGCGTCGTGACCAGCATGACCCCGAACACACTTTACACAAGAAGTAATTCACTTTTAATGTGCTTTGGAGTTTCCTTTCACAGGCAAGGCATTGTACCTCTCACCCCAGCTTTTGAAGACAGTGTACACCAATTATAGCGGAATAGGTGTCCTTTGGAGACAGTTTGTCTTTTTGTAAAGATTGGAGATTTTAAACACAAATAGGACGGTGGCTGCAAGTCGCCCCCTTTCACCCTCTAAACTACTACATAATGTTTTTTTCTTTGTTTCTGATAGCTTATTTGCGAAACCTCGTGTTCATTAGCGGCTCTTTGTAGATAAAAAAGAGCAAATGTTGAATTTTCAGCGAGGGGATGGATGGTAGCTTCAAGGGACATGTGACATTAAGGTTTTAATCAGTTATAAATGTTTGATTTAGACAGTAAAGATAACCTATTTATAAAAAGTTATTTCTGTTGGCGTTTTTAATTTATGAAGACTATTTTAGTCTTCTACAGAACACGTAAAGAAATATGGTGGATTTGCGCTTACCTGTCTGTCTGCTGGCAGGAACGTACCTGAATAAATCAAAAATATGATTTTATTTGCAGCGTTGTATATTAAGTAAGACAATAAAGAAATTATTTAATAAACTTGTAATTCAACAAACATATGTACTAATCGCCCAATTTCGTTCGCAACTCTAGTGAATCACAATGAACAGTTAACAAAAAAAGAAAGAAAAAAAAGTCAGTTCAGCTGAGTTGTTTGATGAAAGTAATACAATCTAAAGGGTGAAAGCTTCCATATCAAAATCCCAAACAATTGTAATTAGCCTAAAAGCACAATTCTGGAGAAGTTTTCAAACCTGTCATATTTCAGGTGTTTAATTTGGGTTATTCGTATACATCATAGTATATATGATATATACACATAGTAAGATGCATGTAAAAATTGACCCTGGCCAAGACTTTGTTCATAACAAGTGCCTATATTCAATTTTGAACAATAGATCTATTTAGAATATAAAAATTCCCATCGAACAGCAATAAATATATGATTGATCCTTAATGAGTGTTTCAGAAAGCAGGGGGAATCTATTTTACTGGTATTACAGCACTCATTTTTAGAGGAAATACATCTATTATCAGTAGTATCATATCTTCTTTTACTTAAGAAATGAAAAAAGAACAGTCATAATAACTCAAATATGTTTTATTGAAAGTGAAAACGGCGAGAACATCATTCTGGAACAATTATAAACATTTATAACCATTACATCCATTGAACACTCTGCTCAGTTCTGTATCATTAAAAAATATCATCACTATCGTCTATGATGATTGATATAAACATTTTTTTTAATAGTGTAACACTTAGAACACAAAACATAAAAGTTTCAGGTTTACCTCAGAACAGCCTCATTGCACAAGATTTGATAACACCTGTA